>NC_047088.1:83813415-84116445 GCF_902459505.1 Geotrypetes seraphini | reverse complement strand
CTGCCTAGACAGGCGGCTGCTGCAGTAAGAGTTCCGGGGCAGGCCGAGGTTAGACATCTCCACTGATGGATACAGCTCCGCGGCTATAACATTTAAAATAATAGCGATCCAAAGGGGGAGGGGAGAAGGTGCGAGGAAGTCTGGAGCTGCAGGGCCGACATTAGAGGGAGTAAGAGTTGATGGTGCCGCAGGGTCCCGCGGGGGGGGGGGGGGGAGGAAGGAAGGAAGAAGAGGAACCGAAGCATGGCAATTGTGGGGAAGTGCAGAGCTGCAGGGAAGAGTGTTGCGGTACCCAGCTGGAGGGAGAAGGAAGATGAGGGAGGGAATTAAAGGAGATGCCAGGGCTTGGAGCGTAGGAGGAAGGTATGCCAGTCTAAGGGAAAAGGAAGGGGGAGATGTGAGAGCATGGAGGGGGAGCGAAAGATGGAAGAAAAGGAAAGGAGAGAGATGCCAGAGAATCAGGGAAGGGGAGATACCAGACTATGAGGAGAGGTGTGGGAGAGGGAAGGCGAGGAGAGAGATGCCAGACCAATGGGGTGAAAGGAGAGATGGAAGGGGGAGGCATACAGTTTCTGGAAGGGGCATAGAAGGAGAGAAGATGCCATATAGGGGAAGAGAGACGGCAGACAGTGGATGGAAGGAAGAGAGTTACAAGAAGATGAGGAAAGGAGAAACCACAGAAGACAAAGGTAGAAAAAAATTTATATTTATTTATTGCTTTAGGAGACATGTGTCACTGTTTCTGTGAAGCATTGTATGCAGAGTCCAGCTTCTTGCTGGTTCAATTTAACCTTTGTCTATGTATTTTTATTTTATCCCCCCTTTTACAAAACTGTGAAGCGTTTTTAGCACCAGCCTTGGTGGTAGCAGCTCTGATGCTCAGAATTTTATGAGCATCAGAGCTGTTACCTCCGTAGCTAAAATCCACACTACAGTTTTGTAAAAGAGGGAGGGGTTAGTTTGTGATTACATATTCCTTACTAGGCGAAGGTGTTTTCTGTGTTCTGTGTGTTCGAAAGACATGGTTTTCTGTTAGGATTGACGGTGTAGGATTGATCTGTGCTGGTCTGGCTTGTTTAGTTTTACAATGGGTGTATTGATGTACTGCTCACTGCAATATGTAAGATGCTGCCTTTTCCTAGGTACTCATGTGTGACGTGTGGTTTGTTACTAAAAATCATGTTTTTCTTACAGATGGGGGGGGGTGCCAAAAAATGATGGGCCCCGGATGTTACATATGCTAGGTACGCCACTGTATGTAAAGATACCAGAAAGCTGGCGTAGCAAAAACTTCTAAGTTTTGAGTATTTAACCCTCCCACAATCTCACGGGCACTCGTTTCAAGTTTATTGAGATTTTGATTTAAACGCAATATCAAATATTTTCAATGCGTATAACAAAAATAAATTTGGGGAAATAAATAAAACCATTTGAACCAGTGTTCCCGCTAAGCTGCGCTGGCGTGCGCTGGCGCACAAAATATTACATCGCAGCGCACACGTTTCTCGTCACAGCGCACGATCGGAAGAGGCGTACGGCAGATGGCAGGGCGGCGAGAGGAGAATCGGGCGAGTTGGCTCATAACTTGCTGGCGCCCGATATTTTTGGCTCACGGTGAAAAAAGTTTGCTCACAACACCCGCCCGCTTAGAGGGAACACTGGTGACAGTACCATGACCCTTCTTTTACAACTAGTCAAGTTTTCCTTATTTTGAGCTCTCCTCGCTCAACCGATGCAGCCATCATCGTAACAGTCTGGAACTAGTCCTTGCTGAGCAACAACCAGGACTCTCTCTTCCCGGGGAGTTGTAGACGTTGATTCTACATCATCGCCAAACCACCATCACCTCATAAGGCAGAACTGAACTCAAAACTGCTTCCACTAGAATGGCCACCGGGCTAACAAACTAGCCCAGAAAGGTATTTAGAGGCAAAAAACTTTTCCTTAGCGCTTTTAGGGTTCCTTTTACGAAGGTGCGCTAGCATTTTTAGCGCACGCACCGGATTAGCGCATGCTATAGTGCGCGCTAGCCGAAAAACTACCGCCTGCTCAAGAGGCGGTAGTGGCTAGCGGGGCGGCATTTTAGCATGCGCTATTCCGTGCATTAAGGCCCTAACGCACCTTCGTAAAAGGAGCCCTTAGTCATATCCCGCTGGACATTCTTCTGATGTAAGAACGACCACAAAGTCATCAATAGACGACAAGCCACACCAATTTATAGGGCTGTATGGTGGCGAGATAGAAAACATCTAAGGGCCCCTTTTACAAAGCCATGGTAGCGATTCTCCTGTGGCAAATACAGAAACCCATAGGAATTGAATGGGCTTCAGTGCATTTACAACGGGAGAATTGCTACCGCGGCTTTGTAATGCGAGCCTTAAGTAATTTAAGAAATTATAAAATGAATTAAGTCTAAGCAATTTCAGAAGTTACTAAAGACGTGTCTGTTTATGGAAATGTTTTGAGGCAAGGTAGTGTGTACAGCAAATTTGAATGATTACGGATGGGTGAGCCCAAAGTGGCATTGGACTATCCGTTGTTTTGCCATGTATTTTTGTGGCTGTTTGATGAGTTTTATGATGACCACGTATGCTTTATGGAATCTGCCTAGTTAATTGGCGGAATATAAATGTATAATTTTTAAAACAGCACAATGTTGTTGCTACTCAGTACTATTATAATCTAGCTCATGTCTTTTCTGTAGTAGAATAAGATAATTTACATTCAACTTGAGACACCTTGCATGCTAACTTGTAAGACGCATGCCAGATATTTGGACCTCAAAGAATTGAAGATACTGGCCAACACTGATATTAAGCCTGGAGGATAGCTACAGCAGCAAAATGCTGATCAGTAAGGCAAATAGTTGATTTCCCTTAGATATAACATGAGAGAAACCCCTCCACACGGCAGGTCTCTAGCCTTCTAAGATACAATCAGTAGCGCCTTCCGAGGAAGTTTAATATTTTGTGAACCATTTGCTTACCATGAAGAATTGCCCAAAACGACTTCCCAGTAATGGCATCCGCTGTCCATGAAGATGTTTGCAGCTGCACCATAGCAACCAGTACCACTAAACCGCTCTGGAGTGTGGCTCTTCTTCAGTGAGCTCTCCTCTTTTTCCATCTGCATCCCATCATTGGAGATCTTAAGCTTCTTGTGAGCCATTTTAGGGTCAAGTTTAAATGGCTGACCTGTGCAGGGAGCAAAGAGAAGAGGTGTTAAGGCAGTACGGTGGCTGCAGAACACAACTGCAAACCCAGAGGCGCTGGTTTCATCCTCCATCCACCACTAACCATACACAGTTTGGCAAGACCCTTAATCATCCTATGCTAAAGTTGAACAGGGCACTATAACCAGGTAAATTATTTTGGACAATTCTGTATGCTAGTAGTTCAATTAGAATTATTGTCATGGAAAACTCTTGATACCAAAATCCATTTTATCAGCATAAAAAGTGAGGGTGAACTTTGCAAATGCAATAATGTGGCTCCTTCGGATTCATGATAACCAAGGAAACAGCAACATATCCTTTTACATGACAAAAACAAAGCTGACTGGGAAAAAGGCAATTCTAGGCATTGATTGCAGTTCCTTCTCCTAATCTAGTTACTTACATTTGAGCAATGAATTGGGGCTCATACTCCAGAAAGCCCAAGAATACAATTCATAGAAATCCCAGTTATAATAATGTCTGTGTGCGATTGGGGCGTACAGACTATACAACTGGTATGGAAACAAACCTTAGAGCCGGGGTTCTACCCAGTCCTTCGGACATATCGATCCAGTCTTGTTTTCAAGATATCCAGAATGAATATGCAAGAGATAAATTTGCATGCACTGCCTCCACTGTATGTGAATTATATCTCATGCATTTCCATTGTGGGTATTCTGAAATCCTGACTGGTTTGGTATGTCCTGAGGACTGGTTTGAGAACCCCTGCCTTAGATCAAAGAAGGAATGTAAGTGAGGCTGCCAATCAGCTAATCTATGACTGATCTGGTTGTTTTTTGTTTGTTTTTTAAACAGAAAGCCAGTGGCCCACAGGACAAGAAACCAGTCAGTGTAAATACCAGTTTTCTGCTGACCATTTCAGAACTCGGGGGCGGCCTGTGCTGTATCTGTACTCCCCCATCTCCCTTTCTTGCCAGTTGAAGCATCTCAGGTACAAACCTATATCAGTCACAATAAAACTGAAAACACACATAGGACCTGCCTTTAGTACATACACACTGACAGTGATGCTGGTCCTATTCCTATAGATAGAGAAGGTCGGCACAGGAGGGGGTGGGACTGGCACTGTTGTCAGCATGTGTGCTTCAGTTTTAATGTGGCTCTTACAGGGTCAGACCCAGGGTGCTTCAGTTGGCAAGTGGGAGAGAGGCAGGGGCTGGAAGTCTCGGCAGCTATTTTCTTCACTGACAGAGCATAGGCAGGAGCGAGTAGGATCACTCCTTCCCCAGCACTGCCGCTAGACCACCAGGTGTCTTTCCTCTGGGTCCAGGAGAAGGTTGGTGGTGCCTGTTCAGGGAGGGAGGGGGAATGCTGCTTTTTCTTGTTGGGGGTGGGGGGTGCGCTGAAGGTATTTTTTTATTAACAATTATTAAAACCAAAGAAAAAAAAATATGTCCAATCATACAGATTTTTGATTAGTTGATTGGTTAGTCCAGATAATCGGCATTCTACTATATTTATTTAAAAATTTCTTATATACCGCAGGCACATCTAAAAATCTAAGCAGTTTACAACATATATACATAGAATTAAAACATACCACTCTTCAAGACATACAGTATTAAAAAACCTGAACAATGTCTAAAATTTCTGTTTTAATTCATAAAAATGCCTGAGAAAACAGATGTGTTTTTAAAAGTTTTCTAAATGAACTCAAGGGCTCAATCTTTCTCATGCGCCTCTGTGCATCTTTGTTGAGGTAAGGGGGAGGGGGCGTTGGAGGCAGGGAGGGGGCATTAGAGTTGGGGGGAGGTCACCTGGCAGTGGAAAGAATGTGCATCTCTCCTGGTGTGGGCGGTGCGTGTGGCTGAGCGGCAGCAGGTGTGTCTTGGCAGCGGGGAGAGTGGGCAACTCTCTCACTGTTGTGTTTAATGTGTTTTTTTCTGCGCAAGTGTCCATCGCTATCACCAGTGATGGGCACATGCAAATTTAGCAAATCTTTGTTGCTGTACGCCGACCTCATCTGCATGCACAATTTTAAAAAAATGTCTCACTTTTTTCAATTCGCTATCAAAACACTTGCATTAGCAGACCATCATTTTTTAACGCAATTTTTTGAGAATAACATAAGAAGTGCCATTTCCGGAACAGACCCTAGGTCCATCAAGTCCGGCAATCCGCACACGCGGAGGCCCCGCCAGGTGTACCCTGGCATAGTCTTAGTCCCCATATCACTCTAAGCTTCTCATAAGGAGATGTGCATCTAGCTTACCCTTACCCATGTCACTTTATGCCACTCATAAGGAGATGTACTTCTAACTTACCCTTAAATCCTAGAATGGTGGATTCCGCAATTACCTCTTCTGGGAGAGCATTCCAGGTGTCCACCACTCGTTGCGTGAAGCAGAACTTCCTGATATTTGTCCTGAACTTGTCCCCCCTTAGCTTCAGTCCATGTCCTCTTGTCCATGTCACATTGGACATTGTAAATTTTTTTTCCTGCTCTATTTTGTCGATTCCTTTCAGTATTTTGAAAGTCTCGATCATATCCCCTCGCAGTCTCCTTTTCTCAAGGGAGAACAATCCCAGTATCTTAAGTTGTTCCTCGTATTCCAAGTTCTCCATGCCCTTTATTAGCTTTATTGCTCATCTCTGCACTCTCTCGAGCATTTTTATATCCTTCTTTAGGTATGGAGATCAATGTTGGATGCAGTATTCCAAGTGTGGTCAGACCATCGCTCTAAAAAGCGGCATTATTACTTTCTCCGATCTACTCGTGACTCCCTTCTTTATCATGCCTAGCATTCTATTTGTGTTCTTCGCTACCGCCACGCATTGCGCCAACGGCTTCAGGGTCCTATCGATTAATACGCCCAGGTCCTTTTCCTGTTCGGTTTTTCCCAGATTTGCACCTGACATACTATACTTGTGTTCCTTATTTTTTCTGCCTAAGTGCATCACTTTGCATTTTTCCACATTAAACTTCATCTGCCATTTATCTGCCCATTTCTCCAGTCGGCTCAAGTCGCTCTGGAGTTCCTCACTGTCCTTATGCGATTTGATTGCCCGGCATAGCTTTGTGTCATCTGCAAACTTGATGATCTCACTGAATGTTCCATCCTATAGGTCGTTGAAAAAAATATTAAATAAGATAGGCCCAAGTACCGAGCCCTGGGGCACACCGCTTGTCACATTCTCCCAGTCTGAGAACTTCCCATTTATGCCCACTCTCTGCCTTCTGTTCTCCAGCCATTTGCCTATCCATCTTAGTATATCTCCTTCTATTCCATGGCCTTGCAATTTCCTGAGGAGTCTTACATGTGGAACCTTGTCGAACGCTTTCTGAAAATCCAAGTAAATAATATCTACCGGTTCTCCATTATCAATTTGTCTGTTCACTGTCTCAAAAAATTGAAGTGGGTTCATCAAACATGACTTCCTTTTCCTGAATCCATGCTGGCTGGCTCTCATCAGGTCGTGTGTGTCTAAGGGCTGGGTTATGCTATCCTTGATCAGCGCCTCAACCATCTTCCCAGGGACCGACGTGAGACTCACAGGTCTATAGTTGCCCGGTACTCTTCTTGATCCTTTTTTAAATATCGGCGTGATGTTTGCTATTTTCCAGTTGTCTGGTATCTGTCCTGTTTTGATTGACAGGTTGGCAAGTTTTTGCAATAGTTCTCCGATTTCCACTTTTAGCTCTTTCAAGACTCTCTGATGAATTCCGTCCGGTCCAGGAGATTTGTCACTTTTGAGTTTGTCAATCTGGCGGTAAATCTGGTCCAAGTCCACTTCTACTGTGGTAAGGTTGTCCTCTGGTTATTCCTTTGAACATTTTCACTGCTTCTGGAATTGTAAAGACAGACGCAAAGAAGGAATTTAGTCTGTCTGCGATTTGTTTGTCTTCCTTGATGTACCCTTTCCTTCCCTGGTCGTCCAGCGGTCCCACTGCCTCTTTTGCGGGTTTTCCCCCCTTTCACGTACCTGAAGAAGGGCTTGAAGTTTTTGGCCTCCTGCGCTATTTTCTCCTTATAGTCCTTTTTGGCATCCCTCACCGCCCTGTGACACTTCTTATGATCATCCTTGTGTTTGTTCCAAGTTTTGGTTGTTTTTGTGTGTTTCCATGCTTTAAAGGAGTCCTTCTTTTCTTTTATGGCTTCCTTCACCTCTTTAGTAAGCCACGCCGGCTCTCTTTTGCCTTTGGTTTTCTTTGCTTTGGACATCCGCGGAATGTAGAGGCTTTGTACTTCCGTGATAGTATTTTTCAGAAGGGACCATGCCTGTTCTACCGTTTTGACTTTGCCCATTTTTTCTTGATCCGTTGTTTCACCATGGCTCTCATGCTATCGTATCTTCCCCTTTTAAAGTTTAAAGTCGTGGTTGAGGTTTTAGTACCTTTCCCTTTCCCGACATCGAGTTTGAAGTTGATCATGTTGTGATCACTCGTCCCCAGCGGGACCGTGACTTCTACTTCCTTTGTCGGCCCTAGACCCAAGTACTGTATCCATTAAGAAGAACTTTGCACATCAGCGTTACCTCCCTGAAGGTGTGTCCCCAGTCTACCAAGTAACGTAGAATAATCTTATGAGGATCACTCCAGATTGGTAAGAGTTATTAAAGACCTTAAATCTCTTTCTTTATATATATATCTACTGTATATATATTCACACACACACATAAATATGCATTGAGTTTTAATACACACATTGATTATTAATATAACACTTTTAGATTTCCTTTTAAAAGCTTTGCAATAAAAATCTGGATAGTTTAAGAAAGGAAAGCAAAAACTCATTCTGGTTTGTTACAGCAAATACTTTTAATTAACTGCTGAACGCATTGGCCAAAGGTTTGTGGAGGTGGCTGCTATGACAACAGTCAAACCTCAATCTACCGATTGCCAAGATAGCAATTTTACTTGCAGCAATATTTTAGTCATGTGACACAGTTGTCTCCAATTAAAACAGTGCCTCAATTTCCTGGGGTCGTTGAAGACAAACATAACCATAAGCCCTGCTAACTTCTACAAAGACATAAACCTCTCTGGAAATCTACAGGTAATCCATAAAAAGCCTATATACAGTCTGTGAGCTGTTCTGCTTCAAGTAATTGGCTTTTTTATTGTTGCCTTTGGGAATATACTACTTTTTGGTGGTTAACTCCTTATAAATAAATCTATTTGTATTCTTTCTACATTACTTCACAGAACATCAGAATATAAATTATTTCTACCTCATCACCCACAGACATGGTTAAGGGGCATTTGACAGGTAATATACAATTACTTTTTAAACATAAAAACAAGACATAGGGGGATGGATTCAGCAAATGGTACTCAAAAATTGGCATTGAAAAAAAATTGGTACTCAATGCCTCGTATAATGGGCACTCAAAGATAAGCATCCATTGTAGAATAGCACTGAATGCTGATTTAGGATTCCATATTTAGGCTCCAGGACTTTCGCCTGCTGAAAACAGGTGTAATTCCTGGCATTCAGTTTGGACATACATCCCCAGTATTCTATAATATTGTGCAGAAATTTTAGGAATACCCCTGACCCTCTCATGGATCTGTGAATGAGAAGGGACAAAAAGATGCTTCCACTTGTTAGGTGAAGTAAAACAGAAGCTTTTATTCATAGAGGAACACTTGAAAACCCACAGACAAGTAGTAGATCATCTATTCAGTTTCTATAAGGGGTCCTTCTATCAAGCCATGCTAGCGGGGTTAGCGCGTCAGACATTTCATCACGCGCTAACCCCCGGGGCCGGCTAAAAAACTAATGCCTGCTCAATGCATTTTACGTGCGTTAAATCCCTACTGCAGCTTGATAAAAGGACTCCTAAATGTCTGTATAAAAGAAAGGTATACATACAAACATTACAATTAACATATGGAGGGGCATTTTTGATAGGACATCTGAGTCTTAGTTTAGATGTTTTGGGAAATCCTGTAGTGAAAATGTCCATTCTCAAAACAGCAAGACATCTATCCTTTTTTTTGTTTTTTGGAAAATGACCTAAGTGACGTTTTGGTCCTTAGTACGTCTTATCTTTTTTGGCCATTCTGAAATATAAATACATTCACATGATAAACGCACACAAAAAAGTTTTCGTCTAGGCCAGGGGTGCCCACACTTTTTTGGCTTGCGAGCTACTTTTAAAATGACCAAGTTAGAATGATCTACCAACAATAAAATTTTAAAAAACTGTACACAGAGAAAATGTTAATTATTATTTATATTCGGGGGTTTTTTTTCAAAGAGGTCAAGGCAGATGACTTTAAAATATGCAATGTCACCTTAGTAACAAGTATACAAAAATAGACAAATATACCCCCTTCCCTTTTACTAAACCACGATAGTGGTTTTTAGCATAGGGAGCTGCGCTGAACGCCCCCGTGCTGCTCCCGCTGCTCATAGGTTCCCTGTGCTAAAAACCGCTATCACAGTTTAGTAAAGGGAGAGGGCATATATTTGTTTATTTTTGTATAATTGTTACTGAGGTCATATTGTATATTTTAAAGTCATTTGCCTGAAAAAAACCCTGAATACAAATGATAATTAACATTTTCTCTGCGTACAGTGTGCTTTGTGTTTTTTAAAATTTTATTGTTGCTTGATCATTTTGACTTGGTCATTTTAAAAGTAGCTCGCAAGCCAAAAAAGTGTGGGCACCCCTGCTCTAGGATATCGCCTATGTTGCATTGCTGATATAGGATTTCTCTTGTTTTCCTTCTCTTAAACAGTGGATTTGCTTATCTACATAGCTTTCTTATACTTGGATCCTTGTGTTGATTTGAATTAATAAAGACTGTTGTTTTGAAGAAAAGATCTGCATACTGCTTGAAAAGGACAAAAAACCCTCCATCACAGAACTAGAAATAAACACCTCCAAATACCCTATACAACCCACCCTCAAACTCCTTGGAGTAACAATAGATAGAGGCTGCACAATGCAGGCCACCAGACACCAGGGGAGGAGGACTTTATGAAAGCATCGAGCAGAAAGAGGAGACAAGGATTCACCAGAACCCTGAGGGAGAAGCATCGAGTCTCACCGAGGATACAGACTTGAGACCAAAGAAGAAGCTGAGGAAGGGGAAATCTGCAATCCTGAGAGAAGTGGACAGTCACATAGCAGGAGGGAGAGAGGACCAGCTGGTGACATGTCTCCCAGGGGCAAGGACGAAGGACATCACCGACAGAATCGAGAGGATCATGGAAGGAGCTGAGACGGAAGAGACAGCGGTGATAATCCACGTTGGAACAAACGACGTCAACAGCAGAAATTATAGCAGGACTACGCTAACTTAACATTTCAAGATCCTGGGGAAGAAACTGAAGCTGAGGACGAAGAGGATAGCATTCTCAGAGATCCTGCCAGTACCGAGGGCAGATGTGAAGAGGCAGACTGAGCTACAAGCAATGAACGCATGGCTGAGGAGATGGTGTGAAGAGGAAGGCTTCCACTTTGTAAAGAACTGGATGACTTTTTGGGGGAAGAACAAGCTCTACAGGAGGGATGGACTACACCTGAGCACGGCGGGAACAAGACTGCTGGCGAACAACATCAAGAAAGAAATAGAGATGGCTTTAAACTGAGAAGAAGGGGAAAGCCGAACATCGACCAGACGTCGACATTTCGGAAAACAGTATCTAATGAAGATGCTGAGTGGGAACAATGCTGGGAAGAAACGAATGATACACCACAGGGGTCCAAAGGTCAAGCGGAACCAGAGATCAAAAAGAAGAGCATACAGCAGGAGTTAGGGGAACAGATGAAATTGAGGAAACAGGCTGAGGATGAGAAAGACAAGACATTGGGAGAGGAAGAACAAAATGGAATTCAGGGGCTGGAAGCCCGCAAGGAGGATGGCAAGAGGGAAAATTCACAAGGCAGAACAACGAGGAAGGGAAAAAACCAGGACTTAAACTGTTTATATGCAAATGCAAGGAGTCTAAGGGCCAAAATGGGAGAACTGGAAGTCACAGCTAAAAATGAGGACCTGGACATTATAGGAATTACAGAAACATGGTGGACTGAGGACAACAAATGGGTACAATCTCTATAGAAGAGACAGGACCCACAAGAAGGGCGGAGGAATAGCACTATATATAAAGGACACCATTCACTCGACCAGATTGAATACGGCAGCAAGGGTGGAAGAACTGGAATCATTATGGGTTAAATTACCAGGAAGAAATGGAGCTGACATAAAATTGGGACTGTACAATCGCCCGCCTGGACAAACGGAAGCAAACGACAAAGAACTGGAAGCAGAATTGAGGAGAGAATGCAAAAGTGGATGTGTACTGGTGATGGGGGATTTCAACTACCCCAGGATTGACTGGAGCATTGGGAACTCAAGCTGTGCGAGGGAAACAGAATTCCTGGAGACTGTGGGAGACTGATTCATGGAACAGCTTGTTAAAGAATCAACGCGAGGGAATGCCACTCTCGACCTAATCCTAAACAGACTAGGGGGACCTGCAAAGGAAGTGGCAGTTGTAGGACCACTAGGAAATAGCGATCACAACATGATCCGGTACAAATTAGAGGTAGGAACATCCAAAGTGAAAAGAACTGCAGCGACAACGCTCAACTTCAGGAAAGGGAACTATGACGCTATGAGAGCAGTGGTGAAAAAGAAACTCAAAAACTGCTCAAAACGGATGGAAACCGTAGAGAAAGCATGGTCCATATTCAAGGACACGATGCTGGAAGCACAAAAGCTGTACATTCCCAGGTTTAGGAAAGGGTGCAAAAAAAATCAAAAAAAGACCCGGTATGGATAACGACAGAAGTAAAGAGGGCGATAGGAGATTTAAAAAAATCGTTCCGAAAATGGAAAAAGGACCAAACCGAGAAAAACCGGAAAGAACACAAAAATTACCAGAAAAAATGTCACCGAGTGGTTAGGAATGCAAACAGAGAATACGAGGAGAAGCTGGCTGAGAAATCCAGAAACTTCAAATCGTTCTTCAGATACGTCAAGGGGAAGCAACTGGCGAGGGAGGAAGTAGGACCGTTGGATGATGGAGACAGAAAGGGGGTGGTAAAGGAGGAAAAAGAGGTAGCCGACAGGTTAAACAAGTTCTTCTCGTCGGTCTTCATGAGCGAAGACACATCGAATGTACCAGAACCCGAAGAGATCATAAGTGGAGATCAAGAAGAAAAACTGGTGCATATAGAGATAAGCCATGAGGGGGTCCTCAAACAGATAGACAGACTAAAAAGCGACAAATCACCAGGCCCGGACGGAATCCACCCAAGGGTTCTAAAAGAGCTAAGGAACGAAATAGCGGAAACTATCCGACAAATTTGTAACTTGTCCTTGAAAACTGGGGAGATCCCGGAGGACTGGAAAATAGCAAATATCACACCTATCTTTAAAAAGGGATCGAGGGGTGACCCGGGGAACTACAGGCCAGTAAGCCTGACTTCAGTCCCAGGCAAGATGATGGAGGCACTGATAAAGGACACCATCTGTGAACACATAGAAAAAAATGGACAACTAAAAGCGAGCCAGCATGGCTTCTGCAAGGGAAGATCATGCCAAACGAACCTACTGCACTTCTTTGAAGGGATAAACAGCCAAATGGACAAAGGAGAACCCGTAGACATCATCTATCTCGACTTCCAAAAAGCCTTTGACACAGTACCCCATGAGCGGCTTCTTAGGAAGCTATGGAGCCACGGGGTGGAAGGGGACGTACACAGATGGATTACACACTGGTTGGCAGACAGAAAGCAACGGGTTGGAGTGAAGGGCCACTACTCGGACTGGCAGAAGGTCACAAGCGGTGTTCCCCAGGGGTCGGTGCTCGGACCGCTGCTGTTCAATGTATTCATAAACGACCTAGAAGCGGGGATGAAGTGTGAAGTTATAAAATTTGCGGATGACACCAAACTCTGCAGCAGGGTTAGAACCACGGAAGAATGTGAAGACCTACAAAGGGACCTAAACAAACTGGAAGAGTGGGCAAGCAAATGGCAAATGCGCTTTAATATAGAGAAATGCAAGATCATGCATTTAGGGAAAAAAACCCCGATGTTCAGCTACAAAATGGGGGGATCAGTGCTAGGGGATAGTAACCTTGAAAAAGACTTGAGTATGTTGGTAGATACTACAATGAAACCAACGGCACAATGTGCAGCAGCCTCCAAGAAAGCAAACAGAATGTTGGGTATTATTAAGAAGGGCATTTTAACCAGGACAAAGGAAGTCATCATGCCGCTGTATCGTGCGATGGTGCGCCCGCATCTGGAGTACTGTGTCCAGTATTGGTCACCGTACCTCAAGAAGGACATGGCGATACTTGAAAGGGTCCAGAGAAGAGCGACGAAAATGATAAAAGGTATGGAAAACCTTTCATACGCAGACCAGGTTGGGAAGGCTGGGGCTCTTCTTCCTTGAAAAGAGGAGACTCAGAGGAGACATGATAGAGACTTTCAAGATCATGAAGGGCATAGAGAGGGTGGAAAGGGACAGATTCTTCAGATTATTGGGAACCACAAGCACAAGGGAGCACTCAGAGAAGCTGAAAGGGGACAATTTTAGAACCAATGCTAGGAAGTTCTTTTTTACATAGAGGGTGGTGGACACCTGGAATGCGCTTCCGGAGGTTGTGATAGGACAGAGTACACTACGGGGGTTCAAGGAAGGATTGGATAAATTCCTGAACGATAGGGGGATTGAAGGATACAGATAGAGGTAGAGATAGGTTTTAGACAGAGTATGGATAGAAGGATAAAAGGGATTAGAGAAGGATCACATTACAGGTCATGGGCCTGATGGGCCGCCGAGGGTGCAGACTGCTGGGCACGATGGACCTCGGGTGTGACCCAGCGGAGGCAACTTCTTATGTTCTTATGTAAATCAACAAGACTACCCAGAAAGCATTTCTAACCATGTGCAATCTATGAAAAATCTGAAAATTCTTCGACAAAGTGCAATATAGGCTCATAGTCCAATCCCTAGTCCTCAGTCTATTGGACTACTGCAACATCCTCTATCTTCCATGCCCTGCTACCATGATAAAACAACTACAGACAATCCAAAACACTGCACTCAGATTGATCTACTCGCTAAAAAAATTTGACCACGTCACCACTGCCTACCTAGACTCACACCGGTTACCAATTCAAGAGCGTATTCAATTCAAACTATACTGTCTATTATTCAAAGCAATAAATGGCATAGCCCCCAATTACCTAAACAACCGCCTGAACCAAAACCTCACCATTAGACAAAGAAGAACTAAGACTCCATTTACCTACCCCCCACTCAAAGGCACCCAGCGCAAGAAGATGTTTGACAGTCTACTAGCGACGCAAGCAGCGAAACTGGACCATACCATCTCCAACCTGCTGATAACAACAAATGACTTCAAATCTTTTCGTAAAGAAATCAAAACCCAACTAATCCAACTAACTCTAACCCTGGATTTCCCTCCGTGTAATTCCCTCAACTGTAATTCACCAATCTTCTTGTAATTCTCCTGGAAATGTCCAGATGTCTCTTTTGTAATCCGCCCAGAACTGCAAGGTACGGGCGGAATAGAAGTCAGTAATGTAATGTAATGTAATACCTTTATTGGTCCCTTAGGACAGCATCACCGCCTTGAATTGTGCTGCAACTAAGGCGGTATATCAAGTTCAATAAATGATAAATGATCTCAAGTGCCCTATTTTTGGTGTGGTTTTTACATAGAAATATGATGGCAGATAAATGCCAAATGGCCTATCCAGTCTGTCCATCCATAGTAACCATTATTTCTTCTCTTTCTAAGAGATCCCACGTGCCTATCCCATGCTTTCTTGAATTCAGACAGTCTCTGTTTCCACCACTTCTTCCAGGAGACTGTTCCACGCATCTACCACCCTTTCTGTAAAAAAGTATTTCCTTAGATTACTCCTGAGCCTATCACCTCTTAACTTCATCCTATGCCCTCTCATTCCACAGCTTCCTTTCAAATGAAAGAGACTCGACTCATGAGCATTTACACCACATATGTATTTGAACGTCTCTATCATACCTCCACTCTACCGCCTTTCCTCCAAAGTATACATATTGAGATCTTTAAGTCTGTTCCCATACGCCTTATGACGAAGACCATGCACCGTTAAAGTAGCCTTCCTTTGGACCGACTCCATCCTTTTTATATCTTTTTGAAGATGCGGCCTCCAGAATTGTACACAATATTCTAAATTAGGTCTCACCAGAATCTTATACAGGGTTATCAAGACCTCCTTTTTCCTACTAGGCATATCTCTCCCTATGCATCCTAGCATTCTTCTAGCTTATGCCATCACCATTTCAACCTGTTTGGCCACCATAAGATCATCACATACAATCACACCTAAATCTCGCTCACCATGCACATAAGTTCTTCACCCCCTAAACTGTACCGTTCCCTCAGGTTTTTACAGCCCAAATGCATGACCTTGTATTTTTTAGCATTAAATTTTAGCTGCCAAATTTCACACCATTCTTCAAGCTTCACTAGGTCTTTCTTTATGTTATTCACTCCATCCTGGGTGTCTACTCTATTGCAGATTTTGGTATCATCCGTAAAGAGGCAAATCTTACCCAACAGCCCTTCAGCAATATCGTTTATAAAAA
Organism: Geotrypetes seraphini; assembly: GCF_902459505.1. Lineage (NCBI taxonomy): Eukaryota > Metazoa > Chordata > Amphibia > Gymnophiona > Dermophiidae > Geotrypetes > Geotrypetes seraphini. The sequence goes on along the minus strand of NC_047088.1, from coordinate 84,100,642 downwards.
TGTTAAAAAGAACAGGCTGAAGAACAGAACCTTGAGGCACACCACTTGGTAACATCACTTTCTTAGAGCAGTGGTCTCAAACTTGCGGCCCAGGGGCCACATGCGGCCCGCCAGGTACTATTTTGAGGCCCTCGGTATGTTTATCATAATCACAAAAGTAAAATAAAACAGTTTCTTGATCATATGTCTCTTTAGCTATAAATTACAATATTATTATTAAGATTTAGCCAAAAGGAAATATTTATAAACTTTACCTCATACAAAATTGTCATTTCTTTAATAAGACATTAACTATTTTACCTACAAATCTAAAATGTGGCCCTGCAAAGGGTTTGAGTTTGAGACCACTGCCTTAGAGTAATCTCAATTGACCACTCCCCTCTGTTGCCTTCTACTCAACCAGACCCAGCCCATCACTTTCGGATGTCTGTGTGGAACACTATCCATGGCTTTGCTAAAATCTAAATACACCACATCTAACACTCCCTCTATCCAATTCTCTGGTCAACTAGTCAAATAAATTGATCAGTTATGTCTGACAAGACCTATCACTAATGGTTTTAAGCAATTCATTTTCAGTTAATAATCTATTATAAACTTGCAGCTAGCTTTTAAGTGCAATATTCTAAACACACAAAGTTTTTCTGTTATAGAATTCTTCTCTCTATCTTAACTTATATGTACAGTGGTGCCTCGCATAACGGACGCCTCGCACAGCGAACGCTGCGCACAACGAACTTTATGTCTTGATTCGTACAACGAACTTCGTTTCACACAACGAAGTCGCCCGAGCTGCATCCTTCCGCGCAGGCACTGCGCTTAACTGCCCTCTCTCCGCCTGGCTCCCTCTTGCCCCCCCCCGACTCCCCGACACGATCGGGGCAAGAGGGAGCCCAAGCCCTCTTGCCCCCCCGACTCCCCGACACGATCGGGGCAAGAGGGAGCCCAAGCCCTCTTGTCCCCCCGACTCCCCGACACGATCGGGGCAAGAGGGAGCTCAAGCCCTCTTGCCCCCCCGACTCCCCGACACGATCGGGGCAAGAGGGAGCCCAAGCCCTCTTGCCCCCCCGACACGATCGGGGCAAGAGGGAGCTCAAGCCCTCTTGCCCCCCCGACCCCCCGACACGATCGGGGCAAGAGGGAGCCCAAGCCCTCTTGCCCCCCCGACTCCCCGACACGATCGGGCCAGGAGGGAGCCCAAGTCCTCCTGGCCACGGCGACCCCCTAACCCCACCCTGCACTACATTACGGGCAGGAGGGATCCCAGGCCCTCCTGCCCTCGACGCAAACCCCCCCTCCACCCAACGACCGCCCCCCCCCAAGAACCTCCGACCGCCCCCCAGCCGACCCGCGACCCCCCTGGCCGACCCCCACGACACCCCCAACCCCCTTCCCCGTACCTTTCTGTAGTTGGCCGGACAGACGGGAGCCAAACCCGCCTGTCCGGCAGGCAGCCAACGACGGAATGAGGCCGGATTGGCCCATCCGTCCCAAAGCTCCGCCTACTGGTGGGGCCTAAGGCGCCTGGGCCAATCAGAATAGGCCCGGGAGCCTTAGGTCCCTCCTGGGGGCGGGGCCTGAGGCACATGGGCCCAACCCGACCATGTGCCTCAGGCCCTGCCCCCAGGAGGAACCTAAGGCTCCCGGGCCTATTCTGATTGGAGCTTTGGGACGGATGGGCCAATCCGGCCTCATTCCGTCGTTGGCTGCCTGCCGGACAGGCGGGTTTGGCTCCCGTCTGTCCGGCCAACTACAGAAAGGTACGGGGAAGGGGGTTGGGGGTGTCGTGGGGGTCGGCCAGGGGGGTCGCGGGTCGGCTGGGGGGGCGGTCGGAGGTTCTTGGGGGGGGCGGTCGTTGGGGGGAGGGGGGGTTTGCGTCGAGGGCAGGAGGGCCTGGGATCCCTCCTGCCCGTAATGTAGTGCAGGGTGGGGTTAGGGGGTCGCCGTGGCCAGGAGGACTTGGGCTCCCTCCTGGCCCGATATTGTCGGGGAGTTGGGGAATCGGCGGGGCAAGAGGGCTTGGGCTCCCTCTTGCCCCGATCGTGTCGGGGAGTCGGGGGGGCAAGAGGGCTTGGGCTCCCTCTTGCCCCGATCGTGTCGGGGAGTCGGGGGGCAAGAGGGCTTGGGCTCCCTCTTGCCCCGATCGTGTCGGGGAGTCGGGGGGCAAGAGGGCTTGGGCTCCCTCTTGCCCCGATCGTGTCGGGGAGTCGGGGGGGCAAGAGGGCTTGAGCTCCCTCTTGCCCCGATCGTGTCGGGGGTGCCAGGGACCACACGGAGTCACCCACCGTACCACCCGATTCGGGTAAGCGCAGGTATCGGTGGGTGGCTTATTTGCGGGGGGGTGCCTTATTTTACATTTTTTTCTAAAAAGGGGGGGCTGTCTTATTTGATGGCCCTGCCTTATCATCGGGGAAACACGGTAGAAAAAAAAAAAAAATGAACAGTTAAGTCCCAGTTTTTGCCGCTGAGACTCTGCCCTCTCTCACTGTAAAATTAGACTCTACTTAGTCTGTCTTTAAATTTAAAAAATGTGTGTTGTTTTAAAAAACAATTATGTTTTTAGATGTATCTAAATAAAAATAATAACCAAAAATTTATCTTTTTTTATGTCATCTTAGCATATTTTATGCTGCAGAACGAATTATTTTTTTTTACATGTATTCCTATGGGAAAACGCGTTTCACATAACGAACGTTTCACATAACAAACTTGCTCCTGGAACCAATTAAGTTCGTTGTGTGAGGCACCACTGTATTTTCCTTGGTCAGCAATGCCCAGCCTTCTCACAGCTCTCTGGTAATACTCCTAATCAGAGTACATGTCCAGTGATACAAAAATGCCCTAGTACAGTTTCTGTTACAGCATTAGGTAAATGCTTCTTTATGGCTTCTAGCCAGAAAAAGTCACATAAAATACACATTATTCCTTTCTCTGCACCCAATATCAACAGCTCCTTAATTTCTTAAATATAAAACAAGAATGACAATTAAGTTCCTATGTTACTTCAGATTCTGACAACACTCCAGCATACCACACTTAAAGGGTTTTCTCCTAAAACTATCCTTCTGGCTTGTCTGTAGGAGCTCCACTTCCTGCTTACGAGTATCTCTTGAAAACAGTCTGGCTTTTTCCTGCATTCACCAGCAGACTGCCTAATTAGCTGCAGATACTAAATTTTTTCTTTTGTTTATTGAGACTGTGTAAGCTCACTTTCTGTCAATATTGGACTCTCAGGGGGAAATTCTATAAGAGATGGGTTAGGCACCTATGTTAGGCCCCCTTTTATCGAGTCACATTAGGTTTTGGTTTTTTTTTTGTTTTTTTTAAATCATCGGCCACTGAGGTAAAAGCTCTGACACCTAATTCCTATGAGCATCAGAGCTTTTACCACAGCGGCCGGTAATTTTAAAAACAACAACAAAAAACCCTAATGCAGCTTGATAAAAATGAGCCTTAATTAGTAAATTGACTTTAATAATGAGCTGTAACAAGTTCATAATTGAAAAAATAAAATAAAATTTTATAAAATTTATTTGGGAGATAGGTGCCTCTCTTCCTAGGTGCGATTCTACAAAACGTAGGTTCTTATTGCATGGTGCCTAGCTCCAATACAGGCTTGTACAGGGGTGGGAAAAGACTTAGGTGCCACTAGGCATGATTCTCTAAAGGACTTATGCTATGCGCCTATAATGTAGGCCTTTAAAACCCTGAACTATATTACAGGTGCCGCTAAGCATGATTCTGTAAATGTGATTGACATGCAATAGGTGCCTACTTTATGCGTCAATTATAGAATCTGGCCCTCAGCTATTATAACTCCCAGTGATCTCATGGACTCACTTTCTTTTTTTTTTTTTTTAGTTCAATACTTTTTATTGAGTTTTATGAAAAAAATACAAAAATATAAAAGGCAGTCCAAATACAAGTCCAAATACAAGTCCAAAATCGAGACATCTAAACTAAATCACTTAATATAGCACATAGTCAGCTACAGTCCACAGTAGTTGGATCAATCACTCTAAGAAATCCAAAGTATCTGAATTGCCTATAAAAGAATAAGAGAGAAAAAAGGAAAGAAAAGAGAAGGAGAAGAACTAAATGAAGAAGGAGAGGAGAATATAGAGAAAGAGAAAGAGAAGGAGAAGACAGGAGTGTCTATGAGGCCGAACGAACATAGGAGTCCAAGAATTTCCAAGGCGAGTTACATCGCACTAAGTTCATGGAAAGTCGAGCTATGTTTTTCTTTTCATATGCATATGATTCAAATTTGTGATTCATGCTCAAAGAGTTCCACCAAAAGGTATAATCTAGTAGCGAAGAGGTCTTCCAGTTTTTCAAAATGTGCATAAGGGCAGTCACAAACATAGTATCAATAAGTTTAGGAGGACAGTTCGAAAGAGCAAAGCAGGGATGTTGAGATCGAAGAATTATAATGTTCAAGGAGATTTCTTCCGAGCAGTTAGTGATATGCTTTATGGTGTCCCAAATGCGAGTCCAGAAAGAGCGAACTGGAGTACAGTGGAAAAGCATATGATCAAGGGTTCCAGCTTCTTTCGTACAGTTCCAACATATCGAGTCTTGTTTTAGGTTAGCTTTCCACATCCGAAAGGGAGTCCATACTGCATTCCACATGATGAAGAACACTGACTGTGAGACTCTGGAGGAAAGGAGAGGAAGATTCGTCGAGGACCAAAAAAGATCCCAGTCAACCTCAGAGAGCGGGATTGTCAGCATAGAGTCCCAATGTTTCATGGAGTGAGAGGAAAAGGTGAAGGAACAATCTCTAAGAATACTATAAAATAAAGATATTGCTTTACCTTTTGATATAGCCAATGTGGACCAGTGGCGTATAGTGCGAATGGATGACAGAAAATCAAATCGTAGAGATACAGAGGATATTGCTCCAGTAAGGGAGAGCCATTGTGAATATGTAGAGGGAGGCAACGAGTAGGCAGAGCAAAGTGTATCAAAGGAAACAAGAGAAGTTAGAGTAGTTATTTGGTGAGGAAACTACAACCCCGCCCGCTGCCAACGCTTCCATGAAATTGACTTCCCATTAATTTGGAGTTTAGGGTTGTTCCAGATGGACATGAATGGGCTATCCTTAATTGAAATCTCTGCTATTGCATCCAGTAGATGGAGGGCATGCTGCGTTGCACTCAACTTCCTCAATTGTCTGGGAACTGGAACCGTTGACAAACAGGAAACATGTAACGGTATACATAAAAAGCGTTCCATCTCAAACCAGGCTGGTGGATCCTGGGGACATGGATCAGTAATCCAATAAGCTCCATATTTGGCCATTGATGCAATATAATAAAAGTGAAAATCTGGTAAGTTTAAACCACCATTAACTTTAGAGGCTTTCAGCTTAGCTAGAGCAATACGAGGCTTTTTCTTATTCCAAACAAATTCAGATATCTTCGTATTCAGCCAGTGGAAAAATGTCTTTCTGCATAGAGATGGGAGCATTGAGAGGGTGTAATTTATTTGAGGGGCAAGAGTCATTTTAATAGAAGCAATCCTGCCCCACTAAGACAGATAGAGTGGAGACCAGCGAGATGTTGTGTTCAGGACTAAGTTTTTAATTTTAGATATATTTAGATCTTGAGCATGAGCTGGATCTTTATGTATTAAAACACCCAAGTACTTCACAGCCCCACTCGACCATGGAAAGGGGATGAATTGAGTGAGATCTGAAGGAGAGATGTGATCATTGAGAGGAAAGATCTCCGATTTCTCCCAATTGACTGAGTATCCAGAGAGCAGGGAGTATTGAGAGACGATGTTAACTAGAGCAGGAAGAGAATCAGCAAGATCCCGGATAAAGAGAAGGACATCATCGGCATATGCCGCTAATTTGATGTGGCGAGTAGAGGTGGAGATACCTTTAATTATGGGGCATTGACGAATGGCAGAAAGGAGAGGTTCCAGGGCTAAATTAAATAATAAAGGCGAGAGTGGGCAACCTTGGCGAGTACCTCTGTGGAGTGAGAACTTATTAGAGAGAGAGTTATTAATTAAAATGCGGGCTGTGGGTTGTCGATATAAGATTTCAACCCACTCCATGAAGAATGGACCAAAATTATACCACTTCAAGATTCGGAAAAGAAATGGCCACTCCACACGATCGAAGGCTTTTTCGGCATCGATAGCCAGGCCAATTACAGGATCTGAAAGCGTTTTAGCGTGGGCATTAATATGATGGAAAAGGCGTAGGTTATCACCTATAAACCTTTGCTTAATAAATCCTACTTGATCTTTGTGGATTAGGGAGGGGATCGCCTTATTGAGTCTCAATGAAAGAAGTTTTGCCATAATCTTATAGTCTAAATTAAGAAGAGAAATGGGGCGAAAATTTTTAACCAAGGTAGGGTCTCTGTCAGGCTTGGGAATGACTACTATTGTGGCCTCAGTAAAATTGAATTGTTTATCCGGAGTGGAGTGAAGAAATTCATAATAGGTATGAAGCTGAGGGGCCAAGAGAGTGCGAAATTGCTTGAAAAACTCGTTAGTGAAGCCGTCGGGACCCGGTGCCTTACAGTTGGGCAGGGATGAAATTGCAGTTTCTATCTCAGCTATAGTTATAGGAGAATCTAATTCCATTTTTATAGAGTCTGATAAGGACGGGTGAACCAGGGAGGCAAGAAAAGAGTCTATCCCAGAATCAGAAGCAGTGTATTTGGATTTGTATAAAGTAGCATACAAGTTTTCAAATTGAGAGGAAATCAGGGATCTGGTCTTGACCATCTGCCCTGATGGGTTTTGAACAGCCGTAATATGTAAACGTTTAGATTTAGTTTTAAGGTATCTGGCCAAAGGACGACCCATGAGGTTGTCACCCATGTAGTGACCCGAGGTTGAAATAAAAATGTCTCGCCTGGCCGTACAAGAAACCAAAGTGTTGTATTCGTATTTAAGATTTTGAATACGTTGATGTATGGATGGGTCATGAAGATGATCAGACATGTGTTGTAATTCTAACGTTTTGATAGAGGATTCTAAGTCCTTCTCCTTTTGTATAGATTGTTTCTTTTTCCAAGAGGCAAGTTTGATCAATTCACCTCTAAGTGAGGCTTTGTAAGCCTCCCAAACTATGGAAGGGCAAATCTCAGGATCTTTAGAATTAAGTTCAAAGAATTCAATAGTAAAGGATTTAATTTTGTCAGCTATTTCAGTGTCTAAGAGTAGGGTATTATTTAGAATCCAAGAGGAGGATTCTTTGCGAGGAGCAGAGAGAAGTAGGTGTAGAGAAATGGCCGCATGGTCTGTAAGAGAAATCGGATGAATGATGGTGTTCGTCAGGTCATGAGTAAGAGAGGAGGATAGCAGGAAAAAGTCAATTCTTGTATATGTATTGTGTGGTGGTGAAAAGTGAGAGTACTCCCTCCCTTTTGGATTGAACAGTCGCCACGGATCCACAAGAGAGAAAGTGTCTTTGAGGGCATGTAGGGCTGCGAAGGACCTGGATTTTGAAGGTTTACAGGATGATGATCTATCAATATAAATATCTTGAACTTGATTGAAATCGCCTCCTAGTATCAGAGAACACGATCCATATTCTACCAGTGCTAGCTGAAGGTCTTGGAAAAATTCTGGGTGATCCAAAACTGGAGCGTATATGTTAAGGAGCACAAAATCCACTGAGTGCAACGCAGCATGCATCAAACACCATCTGCCCTCTGTATCTGTCTTAGAGGAATGAATGATAGGAGAAAGTTTATCATTAAACAATATTGATACCCCATTTTTCTTATGTTGAGTCGCAGGAGAATATAGGTGAGTGGAATATCCCTTGAGTTGGAACTTCAGAGCGGCAGCAGGTGGGAGGTGGGTCTCCTGCAGAAAAACCACATCTGGGTGTTTATTGGAAATATAATTAGCAATCTTTTTCCTCTTAATGGGGTGGTTCAAACCATTCACATTAAAAGAAAAAACATGCAAGTCAGCCATAAGCCTTAGTAATTATTACTGTAATATAGTAGATGTTACCCATGTTCAGAGAAGACAGATAGCAAAGAGGATGCATAAAAAAGACACTCCTGTCAGAAAGCAGAGAAAAGAGAAACAAGAAAAAAAAGAGAAAAAGGAGAGAAAGCTAGAGATGTCAGCACGCAATGAAGTCATAAAGGACCACATTACTGTGCATGTAGTAAAGCAGTTCAAGGGTGCTCCTGTGAGCACAGAGATATAACACAAATGAAACAACTAGCAAACCCCACACTCATACAGTAGCAATAACATTAAACTGGTGTGCCTTTCAGAAAAAACAATTGAATGCGTTTACAACAGTAGGGGAGAAAAAACAGATTTAACCATCAGCAGCTCTCCACGTCAGCGCATTTTTAAAGAGTCAAGAAAGGCTGCTAATTCATCCGGATCTGTATATGAAGTAGTATGATTGTTGTAGGTTACTTTCATCCTGGCCGGGTACATAAGACCATATTTGGCTCCTATGTCTTTGAGCTCCTGGCGGTGAGACAGAAATGCCTTTCTCTTCAATGCTGTAGACTTAGCCAGATCTGGAACAATGAAGAATTTCCTGCCCTGGTGAAGCAGCTGGGGTTTAGCTTTTGCAGCAGTAAGAATCTGCAGAGTGTGTTGGAATCTAAGCAGCTTAGCCACTATGGGCCGAGGTGCAGTAGCATGTGCAGAGAGATGAGATGGCACGCGGTGAGCACACTCTATTTCCAGTGGAGGAGAGAAAGCTAGTCCCAGTGTTTTAGGCAGAAAGTCAGACAGGAAGGAGAACATATCAGAGCCCTCTGTTGATTCAGGTAATCCAATAATCCTCAGATTAGACCTTCTGCTGCGATTAGAGAGATCCTCAATGTCACGTTGCAGGGTGGTGATCATTTTGTCATGCTTTTGCACCAGCGCTTGTGTGGTCTGCAGATCCGCCGTTTTCTCTTCCAGGGCGTCAAGGCGGTGGCGCGCATCGATAAACTGGGAGTTAAGTGCTTCAATTTCCCCTCTGAGGAGTTTAGTTTCCTCGACCTGCTCCTGCACTATTGAACGAATGGAGCGCATTTCTTTTAGGAGCAGGTCGAATGAAGCCTCGTCTCCCTTTGGCACCATTTTCTCTGGCGTGCTCGGGTCAGGTTTGGGCCTCTTACCGCTGAGTGGCGTGGGTGCTGCAGGCTCCGTTTTCGTCGGCTTCGGAGGCGACATTACATGCGCTGGATATAGAGCAATGTCGGCGGTAGCGGCAGTTTATTGTTTTGTTTCTTGAAAAGCACTTTAATATAAAAGTCGGTTATGGTGTGAGGGAGCAGTTAAAACATGCGTGCGATCTCCGTGGCAGTCAGGCTCCGCCCCTGGACTCACTTTCTTAAAGAGCCCAGTACATGCTCTGGAGCTCCCTCTTGTATTCAACTAATGTAAGAACAATATCAAGCTATCTAGTACACCATAACATATAGACCACATACATGTGTGCTGTTTGCTCTTTCTTATGCTTGCTTGTTCTTATGTACTGTCTGCTTGAATCCTGTTATAAAATTATGCCTTAAGGTGGCAATTCTGTGGGTACCCTGATGATATGTAGGGAGTATCTATTCTAAAATGGCATTTGGGTGCCCAGATTCCATTATAGAATACTAGAGTATCCTAACATCAATGTGCCCTATATTTAGGAGCTCACAATTATAGCAGTCATGGAGCTGGTGAATGTACAAACGCCTACAAGTGGCAGGGACATGCATAACTTACAACAGGGGTGTCCAACCTGTGGCCTGAGGGTCGCATGCGGCCCCGTGAAGTATTTTGTGCAGCCCCGGTCGAGGGCGATACAGTGTTTTCCTCTGCTGCCCCTGGGTGTTTACCATCTTGCCGGCTCCCTCCTCTGTCTTGCTGCAGCGTTTGCACGTTTGTGTGGCCCCAGAAACATTTTTTTGGGCCAATGCGGCCCAGGGAAGCCAAAAGGTTGTACACCCCTGACTTACAATATTCTGTTAGTTATTAGTATAAACAGAAGACTCCCCTATGCTCCTCCCATGCTCTACTCACATGTATGCCCCTTCCATTTGCATGCCATATCACTTATATATGACCTTACAGGATAGGGCTTACAGTGCCAACATGTGCAAGTGCTATTTTTTGGCACATATACAGTATATGATATAAAAGGATGCCTAAAAACAGACAGCCCTTTGTGCATGTATATGCATTAACCCTTATAGGAAAGGAGGGATGGAGGGATATAATACAGATGTTTAAATATTTTAAAAGTATTAATAAGTAAACTAATTTGAGGTTGCAAGGTGGGAGACTTGGGAGCAATGTCAGGAAATACTTTTTACGGAAAGGCTGGCATGTGCCTGGAATGCCTTCCCATATGAGGCTGTGAAGACAAAAACAGTGAAGGATATCATGGGATAAACACAGAGGATCACTATACAGCAAAAGGATGGAATCCAATTAAAGCTAACTTAAATGATCTCATAACTGAAGGGAATAGACTTAGCAGATAAAGACAGATTGTTCACCCTCTCCAAGGTAGGGAGAACGAGAGGGCACTCTCTAAAGTTGAAAGGGGATAGATTCCGTACAAACGTAAGGAAGTTCTTCACCCAGAGAGTGGTAGAAAACTGGAATGCTCTTCCAGAATCTGTTATAGGGGAAACACCCTCCAGGGATTCAAGACAAAGTTGGACAAGTTCCTGCTAAACTGGAACGCATGCAGGTGAGGCTGGACTCATTTAGAGCATTGGTCTTTGACCTGGGGGCCGCCGTGTGAGCAGACTGCTGGACACGATGGATCACTGGTCTGACCCAGCAGCGGCAATTCTTATGTTCTTATGGCAGTTTAAGAGGTTGGGAAGTAAGACTCATGCTGGGCAGATCTATGGTGTGGATCCCATAAATGGCAAAACAGATCGGGATCAAAACTGGAGAAGGCATTTGATGAAAAATGCAGCAGTTGGGAAGTAGGACCAGTATCAGACAGACTTCTAGAACCTGTGCCCCAAAATTGGTAGGGAGAGACAAAAATTAAATATACCAGTGTTAAATCATATGCAGAATAATAATAATAATAATAACAACTTTATTTTTATATACCGAATTACCACAAACAGTTCAGAGTGGTTTACATAGGAAGAGACTGTATACAGACAGCGATATTGCAAAAAACTTTCAAAATTACATTAACATGGTAAGATTAATTAGTTTTTCCTGGAAGTGTTTTAGAAGTACATCATGGTAGAAATGGAGTCAGAGAAATTTGCCAGAATCAACTCTGGCTGCCATATTGTGTGGACTAGATGGCCAGTACAGGTCATTATCTGCAGACATTTACTATGTATGATATATTGGGTTTTAGTTACAATTGTCATTTTTGTGTGTAAGCATGTTTGCATAAATATGTGCACTCTATATTCACAGGATCAAATTCAAAACTTTTGCATCATAAATCGTTACAGGAACCGTCTTTCCTTTTTTGTTCAAAGTGTCCTTTGTGAGCACATGAAAGTGGTAATGTGTGATGGTCAGGATCAGCCATAAATCTGGCATGCCACTGTTTAATGATCAGTTTCTCAGCAGAAGGATAATTTTCAAAATGTACCTCTTATTTCAGTGAGGCTGAGCCTTTAACTTTGCGACTAGTTTTAATTCTAAATGGTGTGAGAGACAGAATGTTCTTTTCAAGAACGACTAATGAGAAGCATTTATCTTCGTGATATGACATACGTAAGGCTCAAATGTATGTTATTCTTCACAAAATATACTGAAATATTTTACTTAAAACTCATTTCATACGCATAATTATACACTTCACTTTCATGCCTGTCAGCTTAGCTCTGACATGCAATAATTTCAACATCACCCCATTGTGCATTATTACCAACTTATTACTGGTACTTCCTCCACTCCTATTTAAATCACATTGACTATCCTCTTAAATCATTGAATTCTGTGGGGGCCAGTGTAATAAGAAGTGCTAAGTGCTGCCCATAATATAGCACATGGTTGTGCACGCATTTCATGTGTACAGCTCAGCACCACATGCAGGAAGGATTTTTGTATGTAAATAAAGTGCATTCAAAAATGTGAGCACTTGTTAGTACATTCTCATTTAAATTCTATGCTAATGAAGGCAACAGACATTGCTCTTTGATGGAGAGCGGTGCAGAAAAGCACAGCAGAATTAGCGCTCTTGCTGCCTGGATGTCCTGCTGTTATCTGAAACGAAACATATCCAAGACTGAGCTGCTCCTCTTTCCTCCTAAACTCTCTGCTCCTCTCTATCCATTCTTCATCTCTGTAAATTATACTGTCATCGTTTCAGTCTCCTCTGCTCGCAATCTTGGATTCATCTTTGGTTCGGACCTCTCATTTTCTATGCACATCCAACAAACTGCTAAGGCCTGTCGCTTCTATCCCTACAACATCACCAAAATTCTCCCCTTCCTCTCTGAGCACACTACCCAGACCTTGTCCATACTTTTGTAACCTCACGCTAAGATTAATGCAATCTACTTCTCCCCCCCTGCAATCTGTGCAAAACTCTGCTGCACGCCTCATCTTCTACCAACCTCGCTACACTCATGTCATCCCTCTCCTTAAATCACTTTGTTGGCTCCCCCTATCCACCTTTTTCACTTAAAGGACGCTGCAGCGGCTCCTCTCACGAGCCGCTCCTGCATCGGAGAAGGCGGCAATTGTGAGAGGAGCCGCCGGAAAATTACACTGATCGGGGCTCGGGCTGTTCGGTCTGTGCAGGCTCCTCTCTCGCGGTCTTGCCGGCGGACAGGAGGGGAGTAGCTGGCTGGAAGAGAGAAGGGGACGAGCCGGGAGATGCAGCTGTAAGGAAAAGAGCACCCATGCCGTTGCCTCATTGAGGAGCTGGCAAGCTCAGGCAGGAAGGAAACTGCAGACTGAGGGAACAGAGGCAGCAGTGGCAGAAATGGAGGGAGAGGGAATGCTGCAGCTGCTGCACAGGGAAGTAGAGAAGGAGATAGGAAGAAAGACACAGGGGCAGGGAGAGATTCAGAAAGACAGACAGACAAAGGGGGCCAGGGAGGGAGAGAGACAGAAAGAAAAAGACAGGGGTAGGGAGAGAAACAGAAAGAAAGACCAGACATATATTCTAGCACCAGCGGGAGGAAGAGAGACAGAAAGAAAAGAAGAAAGACATAGGGACAGGGAGAGACACAGAAAGACAGACAGACAAAGGGGGCCAGGGAGAGAGACAGACAGAAAGAAAGACAGCGGGACAGAGAGAAAGAGACAGAAATAAAGACATGTAACAGGCTAAAATACTAGTATATCTATCTATCTATCTATCTATGTATATATCACCAAATCAAATATTCATACAGCCCTATAATATAATCGAGTCATGGCAAATGGTATCACATCAAATTGTCAATACAATTTTTCCAAAAAAGATGTTTTAAAAAATTTGCTAAATACAATATAATTGCGTTCTGACCTTATCGATATCAGAAGAACATTCCAAGCCAAAGGAGACAGATAAACAAAAGAAGTGCTCCATTGACTAAATTGCTTAATTGATTCAGGCAATAGAAACTATATATACAATTGTTTACGAGAGGCATACCCCAACCTACCTACTGATAAAACAACTATGTACTGTGGAGATAGACCATATAAAAATTTTAAAAGCAAAACACAAAGCTTAAAATGAACTCTAGCGTTCATGGAGCCTCATGAAACTGCTGCTGGAAGTCCTAGTGGCCATTTTTCTTGTGGAGGAAGAATGGGCAGGAGTAAGTGCGAATTGCTCCTGCCTCAACGTGCCACTAGACCGCCAGGAGATCGCGGTGGGCCTGGGGGTTACCAGTCTCGCTTGCTAGGGAGGGAAAAAGTGCTAGCTGATGTTCTGGTGGGGTGCAGGTGGGGTTGCAGGCACGGGTGTTTCTCTCGCTTGGGAGGGAGGAAGGGAGGGAGCAGTAGCTGACTTTCCAGTGGGCGTTGGGGCACAGACGGGAGTATGGGCATTACGATGGCTTGGTAAGGAAGGAGGAAGGGCTAACTGATGTTCCGGTGAGGGTTGGGGCATGGACGGGGGTATGGGCGTTACTCTTGCTTGCGAGGCAGGGAAAGATCCAGTGGAGTGCAGGCAGGGTTGTAGACCCAGGTGTTTCACTTGGAAGGGAGGAATGGAGAGAGCACTAGCTGACGTTCCGCTAGGGTTGGGGCAAGGGTGGGGGTGCGGGCATGCCGACTGCAGTAGCAAAAGTCAGGGGAGGCTTGCAGCGGCAGTGGAGGGGTAAGACTACTGGGAGGGAGGAATGGTAGAATATAAACCCTCAGTTTATATTTGAGTTACTATCTTTCTCTTAAAAGGGGGGGACAAAAATGGTACCTTGGTTTATATTCGGATAGATTTATATTCGAGTATATACAGTAATGTAACCAATTTGAAACAGGATGCTGACTGGTCTCGATCCTGTTTCGTTTGAAAGTCCTCCTATATGTATGTTTATTATTGAAAATCCTTTTTCTAGGAGTTTCCAAGAAAGACAGAAAGAAGAATATCAAACACATGCCCTAATGTTCTCCCCTGACCTAGAAAGGCTCCCTTTCAAGCAGCTATATGCATGATTATAAATACAGGGTATATTTTTCACCAGACTGAGGAAGGGTAACTTTCAGATAGGTAATATACTTGGTATTAACCCACAAATGGCTTTGAAAACTGTTCTCCAAAAATACCATACTTTTTTCAGGTTTACAAACAAGAAAACTATGTCCTTGCCATCTCATTTTTAACTACAGAATTTTCCTCAATCAGTTCCTCACCTGTAACCCAAAATTCAAAACACTCTGCAGCTTATGACCCTTCTTCAATCATGAAAACTCTCAGGAGAAATCCTGGAAATAAGTTCAAGATTCTCCTGCCAGTGGCTTGCGTTTCTTTCTTTTTTTTTTCTTTCAGCACAAAAATGAGAAAATTCTTGAAGTGCATCTGGCACCTCTGACCTTGTGCAAATCACATTCTCTCCGAGCCTCAGTTTATGCATCTGTAATTGAGTAATGATATCATTCCTTCCATTTCCATTTTTGAAGGTTTCAAGCGGCCTGTATGCCAGGAATGTACTGCTACGTTCCAGAACCTGGTGTTCTATGAAGACCCTTGATTAATATACATTAATGATGCTATTCCATTATTATAAAATTATCCCATGATATTTATCCAGACCTTGTTATCCCCACAGCATTTTTTTTTTTTTTTGCACTGGGCTTAGCATTGCTCTGTTCTAACTCCTTGTAAATATCCAACTTTCTGCAGAACTTCAGTGATGAGAGACAGAGCCCCATTTACACAGAACATATTGATCTAAATTGAGATGTTCAGCTTGGGATGTGCTCAGTACTGGCAGCATTTTGGAAAAGCATGTGCCATTATACAACCTTCTCTAAAATGCATCAGAAGTGTACATGTGTGTGCTGGCCTGTGCAGTGGAAGCAGCCATTTTACAAAGATACTGTATAATCCCGTTATAATGGACTTCAAGGGACCTGGAAAAACAGTCCGTTATAACCAGAGTTGCATTTTTAACAAATTTTATTTAGGGCAACGTAAATCGATGAACAACAGTCACAGCACAAACATATCAGCAACATCAATAACAAAACTCAGCAAAACATTGGTATGGCACGAAATGATTGCAAACCAGAATACTGTACTCTGTCATTTTTTTTCTGGGCTGCATTTTGATACTATATCACCGGCATGCCACGCGCCTTGAAGGCAGAGCCCGCATGTCCGTTATAGCCGAATAAAACTACAGCTAAAAGCGGCTCTGGGGACCAAAATAGTTGTCCGGTATATCCGAAAGTCCGTTATATGCAAGTCCGCTATATCCGATGATTTTCTGTATGTTTATAATGGCGCTCGGCCGGGACCAGCGGACCTCGTCCGCTATATGCGAGGTTCCGTTCTAAGCGAGTCCGGTATAACGGCATTATACTGTACACACTGAAAAAATGAATTGCACAGACCTAGTAGATTCCAAATCAAAGTGGTGACACTTGGACATGGGAGTAATTCTATAACACGGTAACTATTTACATCTATTCTATAAAGAAAATTAGGCGCCTATTTGTATTTACAGAATACTAACACAAGGACAGAGAATGTGCATATGTCTAAGTACAACATATACCTTCCATACAGCTTGTAAATGTCCACAACTAGATGTGTGCGTGAACATAAATTATAATACTCTGTCATTTGCCCAAACTCTACCCATGTACATGCCCATTAGCAAAGTATGTGCCATCAAGTGAGGATGGCGTATCAAAGAGTAGGTGGTGATCTACAGTGTGAAGAGCCACAGACAGTTCAAGGAGGTTGAGGATGGAGTAGAGGCCTTTGAATTTGGCCAGGAACAGGTCAATGGAAACTTTAGCAAGGACAGTTTTTGTAGAACGAAGAGGGCAAAGACCCGATTGAAGCGGGTCAAGGATAGCTGAAGATGAAAGAAAGTCAAGACAATGGCGGTGATCAGAACATTCAAAGCATAGGACTGGATTCAGTTTGGGCACCAGAAAAAAAATTGGTGTGGAGTGCTAGGTTCATAGTCAAAAGCGCACGGACAAACGGGCGCAGGCAAGTGGGCACAAGACAAGTGAGCGCCAAGACATGAGAATTCAGAATTGAGCCCTCTTTATAGAATAGCATGTGGGCTCCAATTCTATAAATGGCGCCCAAGACTGCAGCGCATAGCGCACATCAATCTCAAATTAGATGCCATTTGTAGAATCACACCTAGCAGCACCTAAAGTGAACTTAAGCGCCAGCAGGCACCTGAATCTTAGGCAAGTCCTATTTATGCCAAGGTTTTCCTGGTCTAAATACTGGTGCCTAAGCCCACTTTAGACGCCTACATGCAAAACACGACCAAGATCAGCTCACAGTCCGCCACTAACCATGCCTATTTTCTGGTAGGCGCCTTGGGCTAAGTGCCTACCTGAAAGTGGTAGGCGCTATCACACAATTAATTTAAATTTAAGCCAATTATGTAATGTAATGTAATGTAATTTATTTCTTATATACCGCTACATCCGTTAGGTTCTAAGCGGTTACAGAAAATATACATTAAAATTATAAGTAAGGAAGGTACTTAGAAAATTATAAAGTGCTAATTACTTATCAGTGCCAATTAAGCTTTTTAAATAATTAAGTACCTAGATCAGCTAGGCACACCGGTCTGTGCACCTAACTTTAGGCATCTTTTATAGAATCTGGACCTTAAAGCCCATTCTTGTGCTAAGATTTGGACACTGGTATTTATGCCAGCTGAAACCTGGAAAAATGTCAGTGCCCAACTCTGGGCATTTGGGTATGGGAAGGCAGTATTTTATAATTTGTGTGCAAATTTTTGGAATGCCCTGTCACACCCCAGGTCATGTCCACTTTTGAGTTACATGCTAGGGGTTACAGAATAGTACGCAGGAAGATGCATGCACAAAATCTAATTACATCCAATTAACTGAAATAATTGATTGCTGACAAATTTATTGTTAGTTAATAGCTTCTTAGCTAATTAATTTGTGTACACATTTCAATTCATGTCCAAATTTGGGTACCATATAAAGAATCCGAGCAAAGTAGAAGGGACGGAATCAGGAGTTGGCAGTAGAGAAGAAGATAAGAGAGACTTACCCAATGAACGGGATCCCCAGGGAGGAGTATAGGCAGAGATAAGAGAGGAGAGATACTGAGGAGTTGCAGAGTGAACACACTTGTTGGTCAGTAAGAGTAGTTTGAACTATATGAGTTCTTTAGGTTTGGGCGACACATTAACCAAATGGGTTGGGAACTGGCTTGGAGGTAGGCTTCAGAGGGTGATGGTGAATGGCACCCCCTCCGAAATGTCAGAGGTGATAAGTGGAGTGCCACAGGGCTCCGTCCTGGGAGCGATCTTGTTCAACATCTATATAAGAGACTTGACAGAAGGGCTCCGAGGTAGAATAACATTATTCGCTGATGATGCCAAACTGAGCAATGTAGTGAGCAAAAGCTCAACAGACAAAAAAGCAATGGCAGACGATATGGTGCATGACTTACTTCTGCTGGAGCACTGGTCTAGGTCCTGGCAACTCAGTTTCAATGCCAAAAAATGCAAAGTCATGCACCTGGGAAGCCAAAATCCATGCAAGATTTACACCCTAAATGGCGAGATCCTGACAAGAACTGAAGCAGAAAGAGACTTAGGGGTGATTGTCAGGGAAGATATGAAGTCTGCAAACCAAGTGGAGCAAGCTTCATTCAAAGCAAGGCAAATCATAGGTTGCATACGCAGGAGTTTCGTCAGCCATAAACCTGAAGTCATTATGCCACTGTATAGATCCATGGTGAGACCGCACCTGGAGTACTGTGTGCAATTCTGGAGGCCGCATTGCCGCAAGGATGTGCTGAGACTGGAATCGGTCCAGAGAATGGCCACCAGGATGGTCTCGGGACTCAAGGAGCTCCCGTACGAGGAGCGGTTGGGGAAATTGCAGCTCTACTCACTCGAGGAACGTCGAGAGAGGGGAGATATGATCGAGACATTTAAATATCTCACGGGCCGCATCAAGGTGGAAGAAGATATCTTCTTCTTCAAGGGTCCAGCGGCAACAAGGGGCATTCGTGGAAAATCAGGGGCGGGAAACTGCACAGTGACACTAGGACGTTCTTCTTCACTGAAAGGGTGGTTGATCGCTGGAATAGTCTTCCACTTCAGGTTATTGAGGCCAGCAGTGTGCCGGATTTTAAGGCCAGATGGGATAGACAGGTGGGATCTATCCGCAAAGATAGATAGGGAGGGTCACCGGAGTGGGCAGACTTGATGGGCCGTGGCCCTTATCTGCCGTCTATTTCTATGTTTCTATGTATATGTGGCAAAGGACAGGGAGCCAATGAAGTGACTTGAGGAAAGGGGTAATGTGAGCATAAGAACACTGGTAGATAGATTGTGAGCCCATCGGGACAGGCAGGGAAAATGCTTGAAGTACCTGTATGTAAACTGCTTTGAGTGTGGTTGTAAAACTACAAAAAGGCAGTATACAAGTCCCAATGAGGCGTGCAGCAGAATTCTGAACAGACTGAAAGGGGGAGAGATGTGTTTAGCGGAAGACCTGTGAGAAACAAGTTGCAGTAGTCTAGGCGAAAGGTGATGAGAGTGTGGATGGATGGGGATAGGATCAGAGGAACAAATAGTGAGTTTGGAGGAGGAAAGGAAATGTGCAGTTTACTCTCTGTGATTCCAGAAAAGGAAGAAATATTCTCAGAAAGGAAAGATCAGATTTTAGCAATGTAGAGAAAGAAATACTGTATCAAATTTTGGTGGTTTGTTAGATATGTGAAAAGAAGGAAAGAGATGAATCAAAGATGACCCCCAAGGTTGAGAGTTGATGGGACTGGGAGGCTGAGAGCATCATCCACAGAAATAGAAAATGGAGGAAGAGGACAGGTGGTTTAGGAGGAAAGATAAGGAATGCAGTCTTGACCATGTTATTTTTAGATGGGGAGTGAGACAGTCAGGTAGTAATGTCAGACATGCAGGCTTAGACTTGTGCCTGGATTCCTGTAGAAATTTCAGGTATAGAGAGATAGATCTGTGAGTCATCAGCATAGAAATGATACTGAAAACCATGGGAGGAGATTAGAGCACCAATGTACAGATGGGGAAAAGAAGAGGTCCCAGGACAGAGCCCTGTGGTACACCGGCTGATAGTGGGATGGTGGTGGAGGAGGATCCACCAGAGCACATGCTAAAAGTGTGAAAGTTAAGAAGAAAACCATAAGATAACAGAGCCCTGAAACCAAGTGAGGATGGTGTATCAATGAGTAGGTGGTGATCTACAGTGTGAAAAGCCACAGACAGATCAAGGAGGATGAGGATGTAGGAGTAGAGGCCTTTGAATTTGGCCAGGAACAGGTCATTGGAAACTTTAGCAAGGGCAGTTTTTGTAGAATGAAGAGGGTAAAGACCCGATTGAAGTGGGTCAAGGATAACTGAAGATAAAAGAAAGTCAAGACAATGGCAGTGATCAGAACGTTCAAGTAACTTGGATAAGAAGGGGAGGAGGAAGATGGGGTGATAGTTGGAAAGGTCAGCGAAGGTATTTTTTAGAAGTGGTGTAACTACAGCATGTTTGAAGGCATAAGACACAGTTGCAATGGAGAATGATAGGTTAAGTATATGGCAGATAGATGACGGTAGGAAAGATGATGATAAGTAGATAGATGGGGAGGGGATCAGAGGAACAAATAGTGAGTTTGGAGGAGGAAATGAAATGTGCAGTTTTCTCTCAGTGATTTTAGAAAAGGCAGCAGGGGTGGTAGAAGGTTGACAGAGTGGATTGGAGGAGTGAGAGGTGGAGGTGATTTGGTTGAGAACTCAAGGTTAATCTTGTGAACTTTGTCATGGAAGTATTCAGCCATAGTCTGGGGAGAAAGTGAAGGAAGGGTTGGAGGTGAGGGTACTTTGAGTAGAGAGATGGCGAGGGTTAGATCCAAGAGAATTAGTCAAGTGAGTGTAGTAGTCTTATTTTGCAAGTGAATGGGTAGACTGGAAGAGATCAGTAGGAATTCGAAATGCAAGAAGTCAGTATGAGTGCAGGATTTCAGCCAAAGACGTTCTGCAGATTGGGCACAGGAACGTAAGTAGCGGATTCTAGAGGTCAGCCAGGGCTGGGGTTTAGCTTGCATTGCAGAATGTGAAATGCGAGGCGTGAGGGTATCAAGAGCAGAAGAAAGAATTATAGAAAAAGATTGCCTCATTGATAGACTTACATAGCGTAGTGTTTGAGAGGAGGGGGGAGACAGTGGTGGAGGGAGTGCAATGATTAATAGTCTGAATATTCTGGAATGTTTTGATGAATATTGGTCAATTTTTTTTTGGGGGGGGGTAGGGTGATGAGCTGTTAAGGTTATCAGATGATGATCAGAGAGGGGAATAATTGAAGATGAGAAGTTAGCAATTGAACAGCTGGAGAAGTGAACAAGATCAAGGCAGTGGCCATTCTGGTACTTGGGGGTAATGGAGCACAGCTGAAGATTGAATGAGGATATTAGAGCAAGAAACTTTGAGGCATAAATGTCTGAGGGGTCATTAGCATGAATGTTAAAATCACCAAGAATGAGGGAGAGAGATGAAGGTTTGAGAATAAAGACAGAGAGCCAGGAGTCAAGGTCAGTAAGAAAGAAAGACAGAGATTTGTCAGGGAGTCGATAAATGATTTGGGGAGGTAGAGGAGCGAATAGACAATGGAGTGGAATTCAAAAGAAGAGAAGCAGTGAGACTGAGGTGGGAGAAGAGGTTGAAATCTACAGGAAGGTGAGAGTAACAGGCTAACCCCTCCTCTGCGACCAACTGGGCAAGGCATAGACACCTCTTTATAGAATTACCCTCTACTTGCCTAGGTGAATAGGCCAAACACTTGTTTCCTTAGGTGCTATAAGAGAAATTCTGTAAAAGGAGGCCTAATTTTCGATGTCTATCTGGAGCCAATTCTATAAAGGAAAGTACCATGTACTAATACTAATATATCTTATAGTCTGAAAAAGCCTAGACAATTGTATGCGGAGAATATTCTTTAAGACATTTCTGAAAGACACAAATTTCCAAAAACCAAAACCATGTTTACAGATATATTCCTTAACAACAGAAATCAAATCAGCTATAGAAGGTAAAATCTCATCAGAAATGTCTTATATAAAATTTTTTAAGATGTTTTCTAAATAGGGAATAAATTTCTATCTGAAGATGAGATGGTAATACATTCCATGATATGGCCATCTGATATGATAATTCTAATTCAAACAACATCTTGAAGCATATCCCCCTTAACTAAAGGAAAATGTTAACATAAATGTCTCCTTGGGGAACTGTGTCTACCAGCAGAAGGTAGTAATACAAATGCAGATATATAAGATGGAGCTGAACAATTCATAATTTAAAATATTTTTTTTGAGAAGTTCAGAGTAGGATACAATTTTTTATCAGGTACTCTAAGTGCCTGATTCTATAAATGGTGCCTAACCATGCCTAACTTGTGGGTGCTGGTTTGCATGTTGTCAATCAACTGGTAGGCGTCCTTTATAGAATCATGCCTTTCGGCATCTAGGCGGACTTAGGTGTTGCTAGGCATCATTGAGGTAGGCGCTGATATATTAGGCCAGGCTTTACCTGGCCTAATTTACTGGCACTTAACTTGCACACCTAGCGATGACTAAGTTTATCACACCTATCTCCATCTCTACTTTTCAGGTAGGCATCATTAGGCATTGTAGAGTGCCTGAACTTAGGCATCTTGTCAATATCTGCATGCAATTTTAATTAGTAATAAAAAATTGTTTTTGAAATTGTTTTTTAATAGCTTTGTCAATTACCACGACATTTAACCAATTAAAAAACAAGAGTAGCATACAAAATTTAGTTAAGTATTGCTGGACATCTGCAATTAGGCCAACAACTAAAGTCCAACAGGACAAAAATACTCGCAGGTTCAAAATCACACAAAAAACTGGGAACGGACAATGAACACTCCACTGAGGGTCACCGATATAAAAAGGTCTTGTTTATTTCAATAAAGGACACACACAAACTGTGGACCCCACATAGCACTGTGTTTCGGTGACAAAACACCTGCATCAGGGGGTCATTAAACATAAAAACATAATGTTTGATTGACTCAGCACTCTATTAACAAAGGACTTGTGACCTGTGGATTATAACACTACAGTTATCTTGTATGATTAAATGTTTTAATTATGTTTTTATGTTTAGTGACCCCTGATGCAGGCGTTTCATCGCTGGTAATATGGTGAAAGCAGTTAGCTTGCCAGGGTTTAAAAAAGGTTTGGATAATTTCGTAAAAGGAAAATCCAAAAACTTATTAAGAGGATTTAGGGCAATCCACTGCTTATTCCTAGGATAAGCAGAATAAAATCTCTTTTACTCCTTGGGATCTTGCCAGGTACTTGTGATCTTGTTTGGCTATTGTTAAAAACAGGATACTGGACTTGATGGACCTTTGGTCTGTCCCAGGATGGCAATTGTTATGTTCTTATGTTTGCTGCCTGCATTCTTATTTTAAAAAATGGTAAAGACCTGTTGCTCCTGAATACAAACAGGTTCTCAATAACCATGTATTTAGCTGTTTTCTTTTTTTCTTCTAATGGTTTCCTGTATCTTCTCAAGAACAGATCTCTAGCTACAGTTCTATTATTGCCTGATCTCTTGGCTCTTCTATTACACTGCTCTCAAACCACCAACTATGATGCATTTGCTGTTGTGGGACCAGTGGGACCCAAGCTAAGAACCTCCACTTATTTCAAACAGACTTCTGAGCACCATTATAAGGACTCTGAGTTTCACTGCCCAGTCAGATTTGCACTGATAAGCTGAGGGTTAAAGACTACAGCTCACATCTGTTTGTATATTTGCTAGACCACTAATGCTTAAGTTCTGTCCCAACACTGATCTGAAACGCTTTCAGTTCAATTTGGTTTAGAGGTCTGAGAACAGTTCTTCTGCCTCAGATTAAAAGCAAGCTCTATGAATTGGCTCCTTTCACATGAGTAATTTTTTTCAATGCTGCAGTCAATCAGCCAAATACGGTCTCCTAACATAAGGTAGATACAAACAGCCAACAGTTAAAAAAATCCCCACTGTATTCAAACACTCGTAAACAGTTTAATAACAGTATACAAATCCAGGAATCTTAATAGTAGTTTTTCAACCCACACAGACAGCTCCAATAATTAGTGAAAGCTTTATGGGTTCTCTAGAAACCAAGTTAACACCCAGTCAGCCTTAAAGAGAGTCAACTCATCTTGCAGATGGCATCTTCCTTATGAGTTAAAATGAAATATAGTCTACCTTAGCATTAATGAGTAAAGATTTTCATCTCATTGGAATGCTGGGGATACCTTTGCCCATCTGGAGCCAGACTTTATGATACAGCCAACCTGCTCTGGTCTTTAAGAACTGAACAATGTTCTGGCTTTCAAAATGTGAACAGTAGATATTTACACATAAGTAAATCTAGCTGGGAGAAAAAAAGAAATTACTTAGCCTTGCATACCCTGCTGTCCTAAAGTCTCAAATACAAACAATGACATGAAGAGAATGTTTTAAAAATGTTCCAAAACCTCCCACATGTTGGCCTTTAATGGTTGCCACGTTGCCAATCTACCTTTCAAGTGGTCCAGAAAAAGGTGGGCAACAGCAGCGGCAGAGGGAATGGAAGTGGAGGAAGATGCTGGCCACAGGACCGAGGTAGGGAAAAAGAGATAAGAGGATGGTCTCCAGAAAATGCTGCACCCCCAGAATACTGCCACCCCTGGCAGTCTACCTAGTAAAAGGGCTGGCCCTGAGGACATTACTAATCTTTCTGATAAAAAGCTTGATGCAAGAAAACCAGATGTAGTGTTAAAAGAAAAGGTACAAGAGAGCCAAGTGCATACTCTGTACTATGTGAGGAAAAAGAAAATTCAGCAAGTACAAACAGAGACCAAGGAAATGTGGTGGACAGAAGCTCAAACTATCCCAACTATATTGGGCACCAGTGGCCTGATTAAAAAGAATTCCCATGTACATTTTGATAGATTACCAGTACATATTACACCTTATAAAATCCAGAACGTGACTCTCTTCGGCACAATGGAAACAGAGATAAGCAATAGCAGTCATTCAGAGACTGAGATCCTCTCCAATTTACACGGATATAAAGATAAGCGTCGTTCCTGTCATATGAGGGGGTGCTGAAAAGTTCTCAGCCCAATCAACATCCTAAATTCTGAGCATTACTTTGGCACTGTGGCTGAAAAGAGAGTTATTTTATTTTGCAAAGTGCCAATTTGCAGAATCGTAATACTATGTTTTTTACCATTGTTTCAGATCATGGAACTATGTCAACGAAAAAGTGGAATTTTCAAGTGTGGAACTCCGAGCTGTCATGAAGTTCCTATTCCTGCAGAAGAAAACTCCAAAAGGAAATCCATCAATGTATGATGCAAACACTGAGTGGCAAATGCCCATCATACTCATTTCGAGACCGAAGATGCAGCAAAGTCTGGGAGGTCTCAAACAGTGCCAACTCCTGAAATTATTGACCATGTCCATGACCTGATTTTGGCAGATCAGTGAATATCAGCTAAAACAATTGCTGAGACACTACAGATATCCAGGGAATGTGTTGGGTGTATAATCAATGAGCAGCAGGGTATGCAGAAGCTGTCAGCCAAGTAGGAGCCCAAATATTTGAATGCTGACGAGAGATGACGTTGAGTGGACACTTCCATGCTGATTTTTCAGCAAGCTGGTGCCAACTTTTTGGAATGGCTAGTTATTGTTGATGAAACATGGCTACACCATTATGATCCTGAGACAAAACAACAATCCATGCAATGGTAGAAGTCAGGTTCTCCAAGGCTAAGGAAATTCAGGACCCAAAAGTCAGCAGAAGTCATGGCCACAGTGTTTTGGGATCAGGAATGTGTTGTGATGTTTATCTTCCAAGAGGCCAAAGAGTTAATGCGGAATAATTTGCTGTGCTGATTAAAGGAGGCAATAAAAGAAAAAAGGACAGAGAACCTGTAGAAAGGTGTTCTCTTTTTGCAAGACCATGCACCTGCTCACAAGGCTGGCAAAGGGATGTGTTGATGCAGTTGGGGTTTTACTGTATAGACCATCCACCCAACTCAGTAGATCTGGCTCCATTTGACTATTTTCTGTTTCCAAACCTTAAAAAGAGTTTGAAAGGGTGACAATGTTTGAGTGATTTGGAGGTGATTGCAGCAATGGAGCAGTATTTCAATGACCAGAGTATTTTTTTGAAGGGTTATAGAAACATCAGACATGATGTGCCAAGTGTGCTGAACTTAGGGGTTAATATGTGGAATAACTTGTAAGTTTCATGGCTCCACGTCATTCCCTTCTTGGCTGGGCTGAGAAATTTTCAGCACCCCCTTGTAGTATGCACAAAATGAGCCCAATGGGAGAGATTACACCATGAAGTACAAACAGAAGCAATGAAACCATCCCCGTGGGTAAAACAGTGTTTTACCTGTTGAAATAGATTTTAATATAAATTGCTCACCTGATATGTGTGTAAAAGTACACATTTAAGACTGAATTCTATAAATGGTGCTGAAAAATCAGTGCCTTCTAAAAAAATGTACTAGACACTATTCTATAAATGGTGCTCAAATTTAGGCAGTGTTTATAGACTAACACTTGGTGCCAGGAACCACTCCTAACTTTAGATGTGAGGATTTAAACCAACTAAACCCTGGTGTAAATCCTTGTGCCCAAATTACTTATTATTCCCCTTATCTATAACAGCATGCATAAATTACAGGACACACCGTGGCCATGCCCCTGATTTGGAACCTCATGTAAAATTCTACGCGCAACTCCTGATGCCTAAAAATGTGTGTGAACATTTTAATTGATTATCATTGGCACAAGCCAACATATTATTGATTATTGTTGGCACAAGCTTCGAACACTTAAGATTTTTAAATGTTCGAGGCTTGTGCAAATGAGAACAGAGCTTGCAGGATTGTAGCAGGGACAGAACTCACGGGGATGGGACGGAGACGGAGATAGATCATGCAGGGACGGGGACAAATTTATCCCCGTGTCATTCTCTAGTTCAAAGACCAGGAGACACTCCAGGAAGTTGCCTGGTAATATTTTTAAATCAAATAGAAGCAAGTATTTTTTCACTGAACAAATAGTTAAACTCTGGAACTAGTTGCCTGAAGATGTGGTAACAGTAGTTAGTATATCTGGGTCTAAGAAAGCTTTGAACAATTCCTGGAGAAAAAGTTCATAATCTGCTATTAAGACAGACATGGGGAAAGCCATTATTTATCCCTGGGATTGTTAGCATGGAATCTTGCTCCTCTTTGGGATTCTGCCGCGTACTTCTCATCTGGATTGGCCACTGTTGGAAGCAGGATACTGGGCTAGAGGGCCAGTGAGTCATATCTGCTTAGCGCTGGGACCCACACCCAGTTTTGGGCTCAAGGATTTACACCAACTGAAATGTGGTGCAAATCCTCACACCTAAATTAGTCATGGATCCCCCTAAATTCTGTAATACAGCGCACATCTTTAGTGAGCGCCCCCGACACATCCATGCCCCTCCCTTGGTCACACCTCCTTTTCAGCGTCATGCTAAAAAATTTACACACTCATCTTCATAGCATAGAACCTAGCGAGATGCATGCATATTCAAATTGTTGCTAATTAACACAAACAATTGCTCGTTAGTGCCTAATTATTTATGCTAATTGGCTTGTCACTCAATTAAATTGCATATACAAATTTGATGCACACGCAGTTTTGAACAACATTTATAGAGTTTGGGGGTAAATATCTTCATAATATAATGCTTTTAATTTATAAGATCGGAACAAATATATTTTTGAGCTTGCTTTAAGTGTGAGGTAAAAATTGTTTTTGTAAAGTGGTGCGACCAGTGAATAAAACTCACACAAGGTTTTAAGCTTTAGGCATCTTTGGTCTCATTTGAAGTGCTAAATAGGATATATCGGGGTCCTTTTATCAAGCCGCGCTAGTGGGGTTAGCACGTCGGACATTTCATCACTCGCTAACCCCTGCGGCCGGCTAAAAAACTAACGCCTGCTCAATGCAGGCGTTAGTGTCTAGTGTGGCAGGCGGTTTAACGCGCGTTAAACCCCTACCGCAACTTGATCAAAGGACCCCATCGTTTTTCAGAAAACAGGATATGTCGTTTTTCAGAAACATATTAATGAGCTGTTTACAAAGGAGGTTTTTAAATTGTGGATAATAACTATAAAGCTTTAATTTTGAAAGCAAATGAGAACAATAGCTCTCATTCTGCTGCAGTAATTTAATAGCAGTTTGTGAGATAAATTATTTTAATTGTATCATACATGCCATGCTCAAAAGATATTTTTCAATTTTTAGGCTTAGGAACCTGCATTGCTATGCAGCTTATTTTTCACCCTTAATTTGGAACTTCTTAGGTAATAAATACATTTTATATAAAATGTCCTGAACTGTCAGGGAATTTACGAGCATGGTTTGAAAAGTTTGGCCAAAAATCAAGTTAAACATATATTTTAAACATTTTGACAAAAACCATATTTTTTTAACAGGATGGGAAAATTGGAAACTCGCTGGACTAAGGGCTCCTTTTACAAAGGTGCACTAGCGTTTTTAGCACAAGCACCGGATTAGTGCATGCTAGCCGAAAAATTACCACCTGCTTAAAAGGAGGTGGTAGCGGATAGCGTGCAAAGCATTTTAGCGCCGCTAAAACCGCTAGTGCACCTTTGTAGAAGGAGCCCTAAGTGTATAGCCCTTGATGAAGACTATGTTGAGAAATCTAACTTTTAAAAAAAATTTTAACTTGACGTTTTACTGAACTTTTCAAACCGCCCTCAAATAATGTTAATGCATCTCAGTGATTTTCAAAGTTTCTTAAGTCTGAGTTATTATCATTATACGAAGTCTGACAATTAAGTTCGCAAACTCATCCTAGAAAAAGTGCTACATACCTCATTGCTGAATATCACTATGGTCACCTTCAAAGTACTCCCCTTGGGAAGCTAAGCACCGACGCCAGTGCCAAGTCCACCCTTCAAAGCAAATTTAGAACTCTTTTTCTGGAATGCATATCAGAGCTGTCATTGTATTATCCTTGGGGGCTGATTTTACAAACGGGCGTCCCGATTGTAGGCGGCAGTAGGCATCCTACCATCGTCTGGCAGCCATTCAGGATGCACATTTTTAGAAAAAAGCTCCCTGAGGCAGGACGCCTACACTGTAGGCGTTTGTCGTGGGTGTGGGAGATACTTAGAGACACCTAAGCTTGCCCAAGGCTGTGCATGGGCATGGTTTCACCTGGAAGTGGCCTTGGGCAAGTTTAAGCGGCCCTAGGTGTCTCCCTAGAGTTGTGACAGTCATAGAAACATAGAACATGATGGCAGAAAAGGGCCACGGCCCATCTAGTCTGCCCACACTAATGGCCC
Organism: Geotrypetes seraphini; assembly: GCF_902459505.1. NCBI lineage: Eukaryota > Metazoa > Chordata > Amphibia > Gymnophiona > Dermophiidae > Geotrypetes > Geotrypetes seraphini. The sequence continues at coordinate 84,071,646 of NC_047088.1, read as the reverse complement.
ACCTCCTAACTACCTCCATGAAGAGATCCTACATGCCAAACCCATCTTTTCTTAAAATCTGGCACGCTACTGGCCTCAATTACCTGTTGTAGAAGATTATTCCAGCGATCAACCACCCTTTCGGTGAAGAAATATTTTCTGGTGTCGCCATGAAATTTCCAACCCCTGATTTTCAACGGATGCCCTCTTGTTGCCGTGGGTCCTTTAAGGAAAAAGAGATTCTCTTCTACCTCGATACGGCCTGTGACATATTTGAACATCTCGATCATGTCTCCCCTCTCTCTCTGCGTTCCTCGAGTGAGTACAGCTGCAACTTACCCAGTCGTTCCTCATATGGGAGATCCTTGAGACCTGAGACCATCCTGGTGGCCATTCGCTGAACCAACTCAACTCTCCGCACATCTTTTTGATAATGCGGCCTCCAGAATTGTACATAGTATTCCAGATGGGGTCTCAGCATGGATCTGTACAACAGCATTATGACTTCTGGCTTATAGCTGACGAAACTTCTACGGATACAGCCCATGATTTGTCTAGCCCTGGATGAAGCTTTCTCCACTTGATTGTCAGTCTTCGCTAATGATCACCCCCAAGTCACGTTCTGCTACAGTCCTTGCTCACCATTTAGGGTGTAAGTCCTGCATGGATTTTTGCTGCCAAGGTGCATGACCTTGCATTTTTTGGCATTGAAACTTAGTTGCCAAGTCTTTGACCAATGCTTCAGCAGGAGTAGGTCCTGCATCATACTGTCGGGCATTGAGCTTTTGTCGGGCACTGTGCTTTCATCTGTTGTGCGGTTGCCTACTATGCTGCATAGTTTGGCGTCATCGGCGAATAATATAATTTTACCTAGAAGCCCCTCAGCCAAGACTCTTATGAAGATGTTAAATAGGATCGGGCCTAAGACCGAGCCCTGCGGCACTCCGCTGATCACCTCTGTCGTATCGGAGAGGGTACCGTTTACCACTACCCTCTGAAGTCTACCTCTAAGCCAGTCCGTAACCCATGCGGTTAATGTTTCACCCAGTCCCATCGAACCCATCTTGCTCAATAACCTGCGATGTGGGACGCTATCAAACGCTTTGCTGAAGTCCAAGTACACGACGTCCAGGGACTCCCCTATATCCAGCTTTCTTGTTACCCAGTCAAAGAAGCTGATCAGATTTGATTGGCAGGACCTTCCCTTCGTAAAACCATGTTGATGGGGATCTCGTAGATTCTCCTCGTTCAGGATCGTATCCAATTGGCGTTTGATTAGTGTTTTCATAAGTTTACTCACTATCGATGTGAGACTCATGGGTCTATAATTCTCAGCCTCCGTCCTGCATCCCTTTTTGTAGAGTGGAATGACGTTAGCCATTTTCCAATCCAATGGGACTCTTCCTGTACTTAGGGAAAGATTGAAGAGCGTGGATAACAGTTCCGTCAGGACGTCACTCAACTCCCTGAGCACCCTGGGGTGTAGTTTGTCCTGTCCCATAGCTTTGTTCACCTTGAGTCTTGATAGCAACTCGTAGACACTGCTGGGCGTAAACTCGAAATGGGTCTTCCGAGTTTTCCCTCGTCGGCAGCTGAGGGCCGGATCCCGGCGCCTCGCAAGTGAAGACCGAGCAGAAGTATTCATTTAAAAGTTTGGCTTTGTCCGATTCTACATAGTTCCCGTTGGGTTTCTTAAGGCGTACTATCCCTTCTGTGTTTCTTTTTCTGTCACTAATATACCGGAAGAAGGATTTATTGCTCTTCTTGATGTTCTTCACAAGGTTCTCCTCCATTCGGAGTTTGGCCTCCATAACTGCCGTTTTGACCACTTTTGACTTTGCCAGATAGTCTTCCTTGGATTCTCGCTTCCCTGATTGTTTGTAGAGGATGAATGCTCTTTTCTTCTTTTTTATGAGGTCTGAGATCTCCGCAGAGAACCACTGTGGTCTATTGTTTCTTCGCCATTTACTTACTGATTTGACGTAGCGGTTGGTTGCTTCGTGTAAAGTTGATTTCAGAGTTGACCACATTACTTCTACATTATCTGTTTCGGCATGGTTTTGCAGTGCCCGATGGACGAAATCTCCCATGCTTTCGAAGTTTGTTCCCTTAAAGTTGAGGATCTTGGTTGATGTGCTTGACTTAGTGAAACCTTTCCTGAGGTTGAACCATATCATGTTGTGGTCACTGGAGGCAAACGTATCGCCTACCGAGACCTCTGTGACACTTTCTCCGTTGGTGAATATTAGGTCTAGTATCGCCCGATCTCTAGTGGGCTCTACTACCATTTGTCTGAGTCTCGCTCCCTTTATAGAGGTTAATAGCTTCCTGCTGCCGCTGGTCGTAGCGGAAAGATTGTTCCAATCCACATCAGGCATATTGAAGTCTCCTAACAATACTGTGTCTCCACGCAAAGTGATATTCTCAATGTCTTCAACTAATTCTATATCCATGTCCTCCTGTTGTCTTGGAGGTCTGTATACTACACCAAGATACAGGCATTTGTCCTTCCCCCTAGCCAAATTCACCCAGAGGGATTCCCCGGTGTAGTTGACATCTGCGATTTTGGTAACTTTGATGTCCTCTTTAGTGTATAGTGCTACCCCTCATCCCATTTTGCCCTCTCTGTCCCGTCGAAGTAAGTTGTATCCCGGTATAGCCATATCCTACCCATGGAAGTCCATGAACCAAGTCTCGGATATCGCCACCACATCTAGGTCGGCGTTCCTCATTTCCGTCTCTAATTCCAGAATCTTATTGCCCAAACTGTGGGCATTAACGTACATAGCCCTCCATACCTTATGCTTGCTATGTCTCTGTGTAGATATTCCTGCTTGAGCTAATTGGACTCCTATAATACTGTTTGCAATGTGTGTACTTACCTCTGACTCGGAAATGCAGTGTGTACTTACTTCAGACTCAGAAATGGATTGGCAACTTACCTCGCCAAGTTGGTTACTTGCGCCAGCACGTAAGTGGGTACCCTCCCCCAACTTACCTAGTTTAAAGCCCTATGAAATAGGCGGGCTAGTCGGTGTCCAAAGACTTTCTTTCCCCTTCTGGTCAGGTGAAGTCCGTCAGGTCCCTGTAGTCCTTGCAGTGCCTCTCCATGGTTCAGGAATCCGAAGTTCATCTCCCTGCACCATCCGTGCAGCCAGTTGTTTGTCCTCTGGATACGATCCTCTCTGGCTCTCCCCTTGCCTTTCACTGGGAGGATCGAGGAGAAGACCACCTGCGCTTCCATCCTCCTCAACTTCTCACCCAGGGCTCCAAAGTCTTCAGATATGTTCTCCGTGGTGTTCCTGGCAGTGTCATTCGTTCCATGAGAAGCATGGGGAAGTGGTCATGTGGCTTGATAAGTCTGTCTAGGCAGGCGGTTACATCTCGGATCCTGGCTCCTGGCAGACAGCAAACCTCTCTTGATTAGTAGAGGAGTGTGTGGCGCAGTGGTTGGATCTACAGCCTCAGCACCTTGGGGTTGTGGGTTCAAACCCCACGCTGCTCCTTGTGACCCTGGGCAAGTCACTTAATCCTATAGCCCCAGGTACGTTAGATAGATTGTGAGCCCACCAGGACAGATAGGGAAAATGCTTGAGTACCTGATTGTAAAAACTGCTTAGATAATCCTGATAGGCGGTATATAAAATCCTAATAAACTTGAAACTTGATTGCATATCTAGTCTGCAAATTGGTCCCTCGGTGCCCCTCAGCAGGGAATCCCCAATGACTACCACTCTGCGCTTCTTTGGGGGGAGCTGATCTATTGTCTCCAGAACCGGAATCGTCTGGTGGACAACTTCCTGTACCTCATTGGCAGGTTCCTCCTGTAACAGCTGGAATCTGTTCCTCAAGGCGATTAGTGGGTTCGATGTTAAACTGGTTTCAGGGTTACAGGTTTGGACAGTTTGGGCGTCCTGAGGATGGTTTTGTCCTGCTCCTGCTCGGTGACCTGGGACAACTCCTGGATGACTCTGTCGATGAAGGCCTCGTCCTCTCGGATGCTTCTCAAGTGCTTTACCTCTTCTCTCAGGCTCCTCAGCTCCTGCAAGATGTCTCCGTCTAGCTGATCCATCTCTTCTGTCTGTGTGGAGACTGTAGTCATCTGCTTGGGGATGACCTTGGTCTGTACAGAGATCTCTGTCCTCCGTTCTGGCTCTCCTTCCGTCTATACGTGGACCGTGGCAATCCCCTGGATCCCTTCAGTGACTGGGCTGCCAGTCTTGATTGTAGCCCTGTTGCTTCTTGTTCTTCCTGCCATTTTCAAAATTTTTTTTTTTTTGTTAGTTTAGATATTTGTTAGTTAGTTATGTCGGCCTGATCGTTAGTGAGCTAGAAAAGTCTGCCTGTTAGATAGTATGAAAGTCTGCCTGTCAGAGTTTGAAAGTTGGAAGGATAGAGGTAGTTAGTTAGTTAATTGTTAGTTTAGTCTGCCAGTTTGTTAGTTGGCTAGAAAGGGCTGCCTGTTAAATAGTTTGAAAGTTTGAAGGATAGAGTGACTGGTAAGGTCTGGCTGTTGCTTAGTTAGAGAGGTCTGCCTGGTTTGAAAGTTGGATAGAAAGTTTAAAAGATAGTCTGAAAGTTAAATAGCTAGTTGTATGTGCCTGGTGGTTGTACTCCGCCTTGTTATTTGTTAAAACCTTACCTTGGCAGTTATCCGGAGCCTTTCCTTGAGGCCTTTCGCAAAGGTGCTCTCGCTAAGGCGAGCACCTTTGCCGCTCGCCTTCGCCGCACGCCGAACAGCTGCGCGCCGTTGACTCATCCCCTTTTATGGGGGGAGTTTGGTTGGTGACGTCGGGGGTGGGCGGAGTTAGCTCTCGCCTCTTCCCCTGCTAGTACCGCCTTCTCTGTTCCTCTCTCCTCTCCTTCCTGCTAGCACACTCTCTGCTCCCTGCTCCGCTCACTGTTCTGCCATGTGCTCAGGACTGTTCTACCATGTGCTCAGGACTGTTCTACCATGTGTTCAGGACTGTTCTATATAGATAGAGCCCTCCCCTTTTACAAAGCCTTGTTAGGCTTTTTTATCACCGGCCATGGCAGTATGAACTCTGACGCTCATAGGAATGAGCATCGGAGCTAATACCGCCCTGGCTGGCGATAAAAAAAGCCTAACACAGCTTTGTAAAAGGAGCCCAGAAAGAGAGAAAAAAATTTATTTATTATATATCTATGATGGGTTTATGTATACAGTATTTCTGTATAATTTTTTTTTTGCCTTTGTATATACATATTTATATTTGCCTGTAGTGTCTGCCTATTAATTTTATAATCTTGTTGCAGGCAAATTGTTGAAACATGGACATATGGCTCCATGAACATTAGAGGCACAGAGATTTCATAAGGGCCAGCTTTTTCAGTTGGAGGTTAAGGCACACTCCCACTTCCCCACAGCTTCACCCTGCTCTGCCTACAGTTCCACACTTTCCTAGCATGAAAGCAATAAGGCAAACCTGAGATGGTCTTCTATCCTGCCAAAGTCAATAAAACGTTTTCAGCATCAATGCTGTATTGAGAAGAGAATCATGTTTACTTGCTTCCTGATGACGCCATAGCAAAACATGGACTCGAGTCAAGGGAAAGTTGGAGAAAAGTTTTTATTGGATTATGAGACCAAGTCGGTGGATGAATTTGTATTGGACAAAGCATGAAAAGGATTTCAGTGAGCTTTAAGAAGAATTGGAATTAGTGGAACACAACAATTTAGGAATAGAGAACATTTGATTAACAGTGCACAGATAAGTGGAGAAATTTATACTATTTACAAATTTGAAAAAAAATTTTCATAACAACTGTATCTTATTTTGATAAAAGACAATTATTATTAGGATTGGTAGGTAGGGAAGTGTGATGATATAAAGATGTGCTATATTTCCCATAACAGATTAAGCACTAAGCACTGCATTTATTTGAATATACACTGGTATTTATATTTAAGAACTAATAATAGAATTGTTACCCAAAATACAATTAACGCACCAAAATTTGGGAACAATCCTTAGATGCAAGTGCAACTTAATTGGTTAGCAAGACAATTAATAGCAGTAACTGGGCACTAGCAATCAATTTTTGCCTTTAATTACCATTAATTAGGATTTGTGCACGCATCTGGCTGAATGCTTTTCTATAACATGGAGCACCCAAATCCCATAGAGCGCAACCCAAAATAAGACAAGGCTATAAGAGGGACATGGGCAGGGTTCTGAAAGGGATGCATGCCTAAACTGAGCAACAGGAATTACACCAGTTTTTCACACACACAAGTCTTGACGCCCAAATTTGGTTTGAGAATGAGCGCTATGTACTATTCTGTAAAGAACATTCGGCACAGCACAACCTTTATAGAACAGCACTGAAAGCTGGTTTTTTTTTCTGGCGCCGATTTTTGAGTACCATTTATTGCATCTGGCACATAGCGAGGGAATGTTGGGTGAAGCTGTCACACACATGACTTACAGAGTACTGCTAGGGGTCATATTTCCATATACAGAAAATTTCCTTATAGGGAAATATGACCCCCCTCCCCCCCATGTGAGACGCTGCTAGGAGCGCCATTTTGAGGTTTGTACCAGAGTGGCCAGAAACGATTAGGCATCGTTCTGAAGAGCTCATGGGGGGGGGAGGGAGAATACCCCTGCTGTGATCAGTTGAGCAGCTGCAGCAGAGGAGCCCCTGAAATCGGCAGGAAGGATGCCCACTTCCCCTTCAAAGTCCCGCGGCAGAAGGTATGCCCACTCTCTCCTGCCAGAACCCCTGAAGCACCCCCACCCAACCGCGACAGACAGGAGGGATGCACACTCACTCCTGCCTGCAGGCTCCCCCCAAACCCATTTCCCACCCCAACTGCAGATACCCCCAAACCCCACCCCCCACCCCACCACCATACATTTTGTTGTAAGGCTGGCTGGAGGCATGCCTATACCCTCTGGCCAACAGGTCTTCCCCTTTCCTGTGCATCCTGGGATGCACTGGAGAGGGGCCTAAGGCCCTGATTGGCCCAGGCACCTAAGGCCCAGTTTATTCCCCTGGATCACCAATGATGTGTCAGGTAGCCACTAGAGGGATGAGTGGGCCTGGGGGAGCATACATGGAGAGGTTGGGTCCAGGGAGGATCTCAGTGCCGCAGCCCAGGACGTGGTTCTGTGCCGCAGGAATAAAGCTGTTTGTGAGGTAGCTTGCAAACATTGTTATTCCTGTAAGATGGGATTCAACAACTATGATACCAGGATACCAGTGGCGTACCTAGCCTATGTGACATCCGGGGCCCATCATTTTTTGACACCCCCCCCCATCTGTATGAAAAACATGATTTTTAGTAACAATCCACACGTCACACAAGAGTGTACCTAGGAAAAGGCAGCATCTTACATACTGCAGTGAGCAGTACAACATCAAAACATCCATTGTAAAACTAAACAAGCCAGACTAGTACAGATAAATCCTGCACAGTCAATCCTAACAGAAAACCATGTCTTTCAGACACACAGAACACAGAAAACATCTTCACCTAGTAAGGAATATGTAATCACTAACTAACCCCTCCCCCTTTTACAAAACTGTAGTGTGGTTTTTAGTCATGGTGGTAACAGCTCTGACTCTCATAGAATTCTGAGCATCAGAGCTTTTACCACCACAGCTGGCGCTAAAAAACGCTCTACAGTTTTGTAAAGGGGGGGGGGGGGATAAAACAGAAATATGTAGACAAAGGTTAAATTGAACCACCAAGAAGCTGGACTCTGCATACAATGCAACACCACAGAAACAGCAATGCATTTCCCCTAAAGCAAAAAAATAAATAAATAGAATTTTTTTTCTACCTTGGATTCTCTGGTTTCTGCTTTCCTCATCTTCTTATCACTCAATTCCTTTCATCCACTGTCTAACCTCTTTCTGCCCCTTCTATATGGCATCTTCTCTCCTTCTATTCCCCTTCCAGAAACTTTATGCCTCCCCCTTCCATCTCTCCCTTCACCCCCATTGGTCTGGCATCCATCTTCTTCCCTTCCCTCCTCCAATGGTCTGGCATCTCTCTCCTCTCCTCTTCTTCCCTTCCCTCTCCCACACCCCCATGGTCTGGCATTTCACTCTCTCCTCTCCCTTCTCCCCACTTCCATCAGCATCTGTCCCCTTTCTTTCCCAATCCAATTCCATCCAGTATCCTTTCCCCTTATGTCTCTCTCCCCTTTCCCTGCACACCAATTCCAACAGCATCTGCCCCCTTTCTCTTCTTCTACCACCCTGCCCCTTACTCTCCCTCCACCACCCTTCCATACCATCCTGCCCCTCTCCCTCCATCACCCTTCCATACCACCTTGACCTCCTTTCTCTCCCTCCACCACCCTTCTATGCTCCTCTCTCCCACCAAACCAGCGAGGTCCCGCGATGACTGCTTCTGCTGCCTCTGCTCCGGAAGATGTCAGTGACATCGGAGGGGGTGGGCCGGCAGATGTAGGGAATTGCGGCAAGGTTCCCCGATGACTGCGGCTGCCAGTCCCTCCCCTCCGACATCACTGACATCTTCCGGAGCAGAGGCAGCAGAAGCAGTCATTGTGAGTCCTTCCTGCACTTCAGTGCGGCTGCCGACTCTGCTTCGGAATAACTACAGCAGCCGCGCTGAGGTGCAGTTTAGATCAGCGCGGGAGGTTCCAGACCCAACCGGCTATGCACCTCCCTAGGGCTGGCACCCCGGGCAATCCGCACCCCTATCCCGCTCTAGGCACGCCATTGCAGGATACCACAGATTGCTGAATCCTTAGTTTACTTGGGTATTCCTGTTTATATTTCTAACAAATTATTAAAATATGAGCCTCAGTATGAGCTATGTTCCTTCCATAAATGTTTGTGTCAACTGCCCTCTTTCAGTTCCATTAATTGATGGATTCCAGGAATAGGGTATTTTCCTATGCCGGTGCATTCTTATGGAACTTATTACCATCCGAATTAAGTGGCATTTGTAAATTTTGCTCTTTATTATTTTGACTGTATTATTTATCATACATTTTTTTTTAAAGTTGTTCAATTTTAACGTTGTAAACTGCTTTAGAACAAATATTGTGTTAAGTGCTATAAAAAGTCAATAAATTAATCCAAATCACAATCAAATGCATACTTTTAAAAAAATCTAGATGTTGACATTTACAACTGCTCCACGGCGTTTGTGTCAGCTATCTGCTTATAAAGAATTAAGCTGGTGTTTAATGCCATCTAAAAAAACATTAGGGCCTGATATTCAATGGGACTTATCAAGCTTACTTAAGCTCCTCTAGGCATGATTCTATAAACGGCATTGCGCGGTTGATTGACAACCATGCTGACTGATGCCTGTAAGTTAGGCACCGTTTATAGAATTAGGTCCTTTATGCATAGAAATATTTGTGATTCTGATATTTATATGAATAACATTTTAGCACAGAACAGGTATGTGCTGATAAGTTTTTTTCCTGCTCAGACATGCTCACAGCACCAGCTGCCTTTAGCGCAGAACCTTGTGAGAACGTGCTCAGTGTGCTCTTCCTTATTAATATACAAATTCTGTGCAGATCTAATTTGCATCTAATTTGTTTACTGCATTGGTAAGCAGAAAATGTGGTTCATGCTTGCATTAGAAGCTGTGCACTAGGCTATCTGTGCATGCCTAATGCAAGCTTTCTCCATCAACCCCTCTGTATCATGGGACTGTTCATCAACTTTTTGGCAGTCAAATGGTAAGCTTATACCAGTCTGTATGATACTTTTCATTCTTTTTTTTTTTATTTAATCTTTATTAATTTTCCAAAGTTATAAGTGTGACAGTAAGTTAAAACATTTTAACATTAAATATATCACTTAATATTCAGCAATAATACACATCATATAATCTTAACTCCCTCCCTTCCCACCCTTTCATAACAAATATTTTTATATGATATACTAAAAATTATCCCTCTCCCACCCTGAATATTGAACTTATAAATTTAAGGGAAAAATGGCATCTGTTCATTACAATATTTTGTTAACGGCTCCCACACATCTTGAAATTTCCTTAAATACCCCTGCTGTGTAGCTATTACTCTTTCCATTTTATATATATGACACAATGACACTACATAAGACACTTTTCATTCTTAATACTACATACTTCCAGGATCTGTTAGCCCAAATTCTTCACTTCAGCTAAAAACACCCCAATTGCAGCTGAGTTTACAGTAGCAAGCATAGGCACGAGAATGGAGGAGACCAATTGGGATAAGAACAGAATTAAAAAATATAAAGTTGATTCAACAGAAGGTGTTCAAAAGACACCAGGGCCCAGAAATTTGGGGAAAATTAAATCAAAGCATGCCAGAAGGCAAAATACATCTGGAAGGATAAAAGCATATGGGTTCAGGGGTGGTCAGTGAGAGATTTGAGGGCAATGTGCAAAGACTCATCTGCTTAACTATTTATATAAACCAGTAGGAGCTATAAAGCGGGGCTTGTGTGAAAAACGGTGACCCATCATTCCCGCGCCAGATAAAAACACACATCTGATAATCGCGCGTAGGACGTATGCGCGCCGGATTAAAACAGTAACTGTTAGCACTCTGAGGAGGGGTGTGTGTGTGTGGGGAACCTCCCACTAAACTTACAAGTGTTAGCGCTCCCGTTGGGGGGGGGAACCCCCACCACTACACTAAAAATTGCCGACTACCCCAAAAACTTAGCAAAATGGCAATTTTCAGTGTAGTGGGGTTTTTTCCCCTCTACACCTCCCCCAACGGGAGCGCAAACACTTGCAAGTTTAGTGGGGGGGGGGTTTTCCCCCAAACTCCCCTCCTCACAGCGCTAACAGTTACTGTTTTAATCTGGCACGCCTACAGTATGTCCTGTGCAGGATTGTCGGTGCGTTTTTGTCCAGCGTGCTTCTGTTATGGTACTGTGAAAACCACAGCCACTCGTGCATAATGCAGGCCCTTCAGCTTCGGAAACACATTTTATATCATTTCTAAGGCAAGAAAATGATTTGGCACTGGTGAGCCTGCAAAAGACAAACACAGAGACTGCCTATGAAGAGGAGTGACTCTTCTCTCCCCTGCACGTGCCCTTCACGTTGCCCATAAAACTCACTGTTTGTTTTGAGCCGTGCTGGTTCACTGCTCCGGCTGCCAGCCTGGTTTATGGCCTTGACTAGGAAGATGTATCGGGTGCCACTCTGGAGCCCGTGCACTGTGTAATGGTTTTGCTTGATATTGGGCACAATCATCCAGCTGTCCATGGAGTTGTACAAACCTGCCATGAGGGAGAGCGAGATTTATGGGCAAATAATAGATGGATACAGACAGAGCATCAGGCACACTTGAAGAGCTGTTAAGCAAAAGTTCACAGGTCACGCTGCATCTTTCAGCCTAATTGATAGTCATCCAAAGAGCTGAAACCAGCAGTATGAGTATAGAGGGCAATTTACAAGATGAAAGGAAATGCTTATGAGAGGAATAGGGTCTTTAGTTAGTAACTAAAGAAGGGATTTCTTGCTAAGATGGCAAATTCAACATATAAGGACAAAGTTTCTTGCTCACAAAAAAATGAGGAGCAACTTAGCAATGCTCTGACATTTGTTTTTCTTATTCTAACTTATTTTTCTTGACATTATACACACTGCAGCTTGCCTGATGACAGCAAGAGAAGGTACATAGTAGTGATGAATATTGCCTGACAATGGAATGACTGATTTTGGTCCAATAGCAGCATAAGAAGATACCCAGTAATGAATGAACCCTGCCTAGTGAGAGCAAAGATACACAGATATCACGAAAGCCTAACAGGCAGACAAGATATACAGCAACCAATCATAGAAAGCAATTAGCTGTCACATGTCTCAACAAAAGCTCTTCATTTCAGCACAATACAAAATCACTCAGTCAAGACTGGAGGCCTAGAATCAGCACCCTGGGTCTGAATAAGCCCTCTCAGACAAAACACTCATCTTACCCTCCAGATTTCATTCTAAAGAGAACTTACTCACAAAGGGGTTAAAACAGGCATTGACTAATTTTATGAGTATAAAAGCCCATGGAGGAGAGCTTTCTCAACCTCCTTTCACAACCAAAGTTGAGAAACTGGGAAGATGGTGCCGATGAGAGCAATACTGGATTCCCCTTTCGAGCCCTTCCACTACTCCTTTATGCCCTTATTCTATAAAGTGTTAAGCGCCAACATTGACGTCTAACTTAATTAATCAATGTGCTTAATTAAGTAATTAATTCAATTTTCTATACCAGGGGTGTCCGCATGCGGCCCCATGAAGTATTTTGTGCGGCCCCAGTAGAGGGCGATGCAGTGTTTTTCTCTGCTGCTCCCGGGTGTTTACCGTCTTGCCGGCTCCCTCCTCTGTCGTGCTGCAGCGTTTGCACGTTTGTGTAGCCCCAGAAACATTTTTTTCGGCCAATGTGGCCCAGGGAAGCCAAAAGTTGGACACTTCTGTTCTATACCATTCCCACAGGGGAGCTCAGAACGGTTTACATGAATTTATTCAGGTATTCTAGCATTTTTCCCTGTCTGTCCCAGCGGGCTCACAATCTGTCTAATGTACCTGGGGCAATGAAGGGAATTAAGTGACTTGCCCAGAGTCACAAGGAGCAGCATGCGTTTGAACCCACAACCTCAGGGCGCTGAGGCTGTAGCTTTAACCACCGCGCCACACTCACGATATTGGCATGACCGGATTCTGTAACTGACGCTAGAGAATGACATGGTGACTGTTACATAAGAATTGCCATCGATGGATCAGACCCTAGGTCCATCAAGTCTGGCGATCCGCCATAATGGGGGGAAAAAAATCAACTGCTTGCAGTGGGTATGGGGACAAGGCCATTCACAGTCCCATGGAGCTGATGTCAGGGCGGTGAAGTCCCCCCTCCCCCGATCAGCTGAGTCGGCAGAACTCCCTGAAGATGCAGCTTCAGAGAGCACAGCTGGCTCAGCTGATTGGGGATAACTTCCCCTGCCGCAATCCGCCTAATGCCACAGCAGCCTTTTATTTAGGCGTTGGTAGGCGTTTAAACACTGTCATTTTTTTTGCTATTTCTGATGGAGTTTTTCAACTAACTACCAACGCCTACGTTTAGGCGCTGGCTATAGAATTTCCCTGTCAGTACCTCCCAATTGGCTTTAATTGGACTTAATTGAAAGTTATCTAATTCGAAAATCTCAATTGTGTATAAAGTAGGCATCTAGCCCAAAGTGCCTACACTAAAAGTGGGCATGGTTAGGGGTGGATCGTGGTCATGTTTTCAAATTAGGCGCCTTTTTATGAATTAGGTACTTTTAGGCTCTGATATCGGCACCTAACTTTAGGCAAGGAAAACCCTGGCATAAATATGGTGCACCTAAATGTTAAAACGCTGAGCACCACTTAAGTATGCTTAGGCAACACTAAGTGTGATTCTATAAAGACACCTAAGTTTTACAGAATCATTGCTGATATCGGCACCTAACTTTAGGTGGACTTTATAGAATCAGGGCCTTAGCACCTGTCATTTACTAGAGCCATTTTCCTGTTCTAAATCCATGGGGATAAAAAGTTTGGTAAATTAGCATTCTGCCCTACCCTATGCCAACTGCATAAGTTATAGAATACTAGCAATCTAGGATATTATAAATGATGTGCATAAGTGCTGCATTTAATAGGGCACCTTTATGCCCGCTATTGACATGGAGTAAGTAGACATGCTTAACTTCCAACTTATGCTAGTATTCTATTAAGGGTAACACACTGGTCAGATTTACATCCCATGATGCAGAGTTCTGAAAAAGACCCTTGGGGCATGGCTTCTAGTCACAGGATCATTGCTGAAAGCACCAGACTAGAGAAAGTGATTTGATAGTATTGTAACGAACAGATCAAACGCTAAGAGGAACACAGTTTTCGGATGATTCCATTGCATATGTGATTTAGAACAATGTTTCCAAAACCACTGCATGGAGGTGTTCCACCTTGCCAGTCAAGTTTCAGGATTGCCACAATGAATATTCATAAGATAAAATTTCATAGACTAAAGACCTTCTGAGTTAGAAAATGATTCTCAAATCACAGTAGTCACTTGAAAGGAATCATTTCTAATGCTTCGGAGGGCTGTCTGCCTCATGGTCCATTTTATTCCTTATGATGGTGTACCTGTATATTGCAGTAACATGTACAGTCAAAGTTTATTAAATTAATTGCGGTTAAAACCAACACCTTACAATTAAACCACGGGAACTAACACGGTCTGTGTTTCGTTACACGCCTTAGGTGCAGGCTTAGACCCGCGTGTACACGCATGCACATAAAGCAGGAGGAGGAAGGGAGAAGCCACAGCACCTGGTGTTTCCTGCAGGGAGCAAAGGGATTAAGTACTGGCCTTTTTTTTTTTCTTCCTCTCGCTGGCTCTCCCTCCATAAAGCTCTGCCACCTTGAAAAATAACCTCTTTTACACACGGACTACATGAAGCCGAAGGAACTGTAGATACTGCCTTCCCGGGAGACGGCGGTGAAGTGACTGGAAACGGTCTTCTTGTCTTTCACTGCTCCACCTCGGGATTGGAGGAAAAAAGACAATTACGTTTTCACTAATCTACTCCTGCTCGGTTATCTTCCAAGGAAAGACTATTCGACTGAATTCCTCTCTCCCCCCCCCCTTACACTTGATTTGTGTGTGTGTGTGTACAGTGTTGGAAAAAAGAGGCTCCTGCCCCCATTTTACCAGGAGCACAGACGGTCCTTTCTCTCCCACGGGGTAGAGGAAGAGCAAGCTTTTTGCGGTTCAATTTGACTCCTTTCCAACTTAGGACCACTGAAAAAGGCGTGTACCGAAAGGCGTGGGTCTCGTGGTTTAATTTTAAGGTGTTGTTTTTATCCGCAATTATTTTAATAAACTTTGCCTGTATCATTGTACATGTTACTGCAGTTCTCCTTGCTTGTTTTGTCTTCGACCCTTTTACTGCAGATTTTGTTGGTTCTTCCTTTTTTTGTTTGTGTACCTGTATATCGTTAAAAAATTACTCCCTATAATGATACATTCACCTAGATTATTTCCCCTGATAAACTACCTATCTCTAATCAGTTATAAATACAAACTCTTAGGAAGCAATTCTACAACTGGGAGTCACAATGCAAATACCTTGATGCCATGCAATGAGTGCTAATTCTATAATTACATCTATATATCGAGGTCTGTTATAGAATACAAGTGTACAGTAAGTCAGTACCAGTGAATCATTTGGCGTGCTAACTTATGCCATGTTAATGACAGATATAAATGGGCATACCTAATTATTTTATAAGTTACATGCTCCACCCTTGTATATGCCACCCCTGCAGTTAAGCGCTATCTCCTGGATTCTATACATGGCACCCAAATGTAGGCGAGCTCTAATTTGCTTTTAACCATCAGTAATTGGGTGCCAATTACCAATTACTGATGTTAGGGCACTGGTCTTTGACCTAAGGGCCGCCGCATGAGCAGACTGCTGGGCACGATGGACCACTGGTCTGACCCAGCAGCGGCAATTCTTATGTTCTTAATTGGCATTCATTAAAATTTGCACACACATCTGGCAGCATGCTATTCTATAACTCCCATAGCGCATATCACACAAGGGGGTGTGTGACTAAGGGAGGGGCATGGACATAGGAGCACTGCAAAAAAGTGATGCGCATAGTCATAGAATGCAAGGTAAGAATGTCCAACTTGGGCACCAGCATTTATAGCAGATTTCAAAAAACAAAAGGAATTGACCCCAAAATATCCACAAAGAAGAAAATCCAGAGAAAACCAAAAAAAACCTCTGTGGAGTGATGATGTTCCTAAATGAACTTTTTGAAAATGTCAAAGTTCCAAAGGTACACTGAAATCATCCACATAAAAATAAATCATCCACATAAAAGTCTTCTTCAGGGGTCCTATAAATAATGAGGGGTACCCCTGAAGAAGACTTTTTGTCGAAACGCGGACCGTGTTGGGTCCTGTAACCCTAGCAGACTAGGTCCTTTAAGGCTTTTATGTGGATGATTTATTTTTATGTGGATGATTTATTTTTATGTGGATGAAATTATGTTATATGGATGATTTCAGTGTACCTTTGGAACTTTGACACTTTCAAATAAAGTCCATTTAGGATCATCGTCACTCCACAGAGTTTTTTTGGTTTTCTCTTTATAGCAGATTTCACCAGGTAATAAATAAATAAGTCTGGCATCCTTTAGGGGAGGGAATTAGTGCTATGTGCTGTTCAATGAAGGATGTGTGCCCTTTTACAGAATAGCGCTGCCTTTTTAGAACACATTTTTGAGTGCGCTTTCTAAAATTCCCTCCTAAGGCACTTATGAATAAGGTGACCATATGTTGCGCTTTCAACGGGACAGTCCCATTTTCGGACCGACCGTCCCGTTGTCCCGACCCACTGCTTTGGGACACCGAAATGTCCCGTTTTCAGGGACAGCGTCCCGAAGCTGTGCACGGGGACATCGGGACAGGCGATCACTTTCCTTCCCTGCCGTGCCGATTCAAAGCCCGGTCCGCCGTCGCTGCTGCTTGCCTTCTTCCTGACATCAATTTTGACATCGGAGAGGAAATGCCGGGCCAGCCAATCGTTGCCTGGCTGACCCAGAACTTCCTCTCCGATGTCAGAATTGACGTCGGGAAGAAGGCAAGAACAGCAACAGCGGACTGGGCTTTGAATCGGCGCGGCAGGGAGGGAAGGAGGGAGTCTGGAAGGCAGCAGTGGTACATGGATGGGGGAGGGGGGGTTGAATCAGGCACTGGAGAGAGGGAGGTAGGCTGGCTTCGGGGGAGGGGTGGGACAAAGGCTGGAAGCCAAGACATAGGAAGGAGGCACTAGGGGTACTAAGGACACAGGACAGAGGCACTGGGGGCACTATGGACATGGGAAGGAGGTACTGGGGCACTATGGACACAGGAAGGGGCACTGGGGGCACTAAGGACATGAGAGGAGACACTGGGGGCACTAAGGGCACAAGACAGAGGCACTGGTGGCACTAAGGACACACAGGACAGAGGCACTGGAGGCACTATGGACATGGGAAGGAGGCACTGGGGGCACTAAGGACACAGGACAGAGGCACTGGGGGCACTATGGACATGGGAAGGAGGCACTGGGGGCACTAAGGACACAGGACAGAGGCACTGGGGGCATTATGGACACAGGATGGAGGCACTGAGGGCACTATGGACATGGGAGGGAATAGAAAGGGACAATTGTTGAGCCTGAGTGGAGAAAGAAAGAAAGAAAGAAATGAAAGAAAGGATACACAGTCAGAAGGAAACACAACCAGAGACTCATGATATCACCAGACAGCAAAGGTAGGAAAAATGATTTTATTTTCAATTTAGTGATCAAAATGTGTCAGTTTTGAGAATTTATATCTGCTGTCTATATTTTGCACTATATTTGTCTATTTTTCTATAGTTACTGAGGTGACATTGCATATTTTAAAGTCATCTGCCTTGACATCTTTGAAAACCCCCCAAATATAAATGATAATTAACATTTTCTCTGCGTATAATGTGCTTTACAGGTTTTTTTTTATTTTATGGTTACCATTATGAATTAATAAGATATTATGTGTACATGAAAAATGAATGGAAGAAATTGGGGGTGGGATTTGGGGCGGGATGGGGCAGGGCTAGGACAGGATTGGGGGCAGGACTGACAATTAATATATGTTCCCTTTTGATGAAAATAATAAATGGTCACGTTAGTTATGAATCATACAAAGTGAACATGCTCCCACAAAACTCCTGACCCCCCAGTACCTTTTTCAGAAGTTGGGAGCAGGAGGGAAGCACGGTCCCTGAAGCTCCAAAGCCCGCCGATCCAAAATGGCGGGCCTTCCCTCTTCGGTGCATCATGTGATGCACGGGAAGGGCCTAAGGGTCTATTTTGTTTAGACACTGAAGGCTTCTCCCTCTGTATCCCGGGATACAGAGATAGATGGACCTAGGCCCTGACTGGCTCAGATGCCAAGGGCCCCTTCCCTTGGGAGGGGTCTTAGGTGTCTGAGCCAATCAGGGCCTTAGGCCCCTCCTGGTGCATCACATGATGCACTGAGGAAAGGACTATCATTTTGGATCAACGGGCCTTGGAGCTGGAGGGACCATGCTTCCCTCCTGCTCCCAATTTATGAAAAAGATACTGGATTTGAGGGGGGGGGGGTCAGGGTGTTTGTGGGAGCATCTGGTGGCAGGAGGGAGTGGGCATTCCTCCTGCCTTTTGGCGGGGAGGGGAGGGAATGGTTTGAGGGGATTGCGCCTGGTGTGGGAGAGGGCCTCTGTTGGCAAGAGAGCGTGGGCATCCTGCTGATTTTTACTTGCTGGTGCGGGGGGGGGGGGGGGAGGATTTGGCAAGGCAGGAGGGCTTCACTCCTGCTGATTTTTGCTGGCATGGGGGGTGTCGGTCCCGGTGTCAGTTTGTCGGGGGGGCCGTGTGTGTACTCTTTACTTTTTTTTAAAATAGGGCATACACAGCATCTGTGCCCATTAAAAAAAAAGGTTTCCTGTCCCAAACAGCTGAGTGACAGGAGGCTACTTTGGGGCTTCCCCTGCTTCTCAGCTGTCCAGGCTTCCCCTGTTGGCTCTGGTCATGTGTGAGAGTCGCTTTTAACAGCGATCAATTGGATGGGAGAGACGGGGATTACAGGAACCTCCATATGAATCATTTGTATGCAAAATTTTTAGTGCATGAATAGCTCTTTTAAAATAGGACCCACGCGGTCTTACCAATCCTGTTTAGTGCATCTAGCACTCAGAAGACATGGGCCGCTAAGGGGAGAATTCATCAAAAGACATCCATAGGAATATGATGGGTGTCATTAGTGTTTAGCATGTGCTAACGTGAATAGTGCCCATTGATAAATTACCCCACTAAGTATTCCGCAGCAAAGCACACAAGGAAACAATGGCTTTTGAAATGTGCACAACACAAGAAATTTGTCATCATACTTGGGACATCGTAGAAGAGTTGGTTGAGAGGATTTCATACCCTTTTTATGATTAAAATTTTTGGCTTTTGTCCAGACAGAACAACATCTGCAATTCTATATCACAGATGGGAAGTAACAAATATGAAAGTGCCAGCACACATCTGCAGCTGTTGTCCTACATGTAAATATTAGTTTTGTAAAAATGTATGTCCAAGACAGTTTGGCAAGGTTAATATTTATGTGCAGAACAGCCGCTGCAAACGTGTGCCATCACTTTCATGTTCTTCAGACTTGTGCACAAGAAGCTGCGATTACCGCAAAACCTTTGTGTACGTGCATGCAGTAGGCATTCCCTGATTAGTGCATGAGTTCTGCACGCATAAAATTTGTATAGAATTAACTATCTGCATAGCACAGTTTTAAGCTCATGGTAGAAGTTGCACGTTCAGCCATCCACACATAGTTCTACATGCATCGACCCAAGGAGAGAGTGACATCACAGATCAACCTGCGATCATGAGTACCATCCATGGTGACAGAAAAGGAAGCGAGAGGGGAACCCAATACTCCTAATTTCTCAAGTGCAATGAATGCCATCCAATTAGCTATCAAGATAAGCTGTGTATCAATTGAATATTTTTTTTAAAAAAAGAGCACCCCAAAACTACTAATGTTACTGCTAGTTTGAGATTCGTCAGAATTCCTTTGAGTCCTATTTAGTGTGTATCTTCTTTTGCTTTTCAGGTTGGATTTCAGTCACTACTATGTACCTTCTCCCTTCTTTTTTGTTTTTTTTATAGTCAGCATTGAATCATTAGAGGGGCATAATCAAAAGTGTGCCTAAGTCTGAGGTTGGACGTTTTGTGCAAGACGTCCCACAAACCCAGCAGGTAAAATGTCCATTTTATTTTTGGAAATGAGCTAGGTATAGGTTTTAGTCCTTAGGGCGTCTACCTTTTTTGCCTATTATCAAAAATAAAAATGTCCACGTGAAAAACGTACAAAAGCAAGTTTTGTAGATGTATAGTGGCAGAAGGAATCCCCATCTGCTGAACCAGTTTTAGGGGTTCCTAGCAGCTCAGCTGATAGGAATTCCCCCTGCCCAGGATCAGCTGAGCGACAGAGCCCTATACTCCTCCCCCTGACATTCCCAACATCCTCCATATCCTGACATCCTGTACCTCCTCCTGACATCCCGCACCTCCCCTGATATCCCAACATCTCCCTGATATCCCATACCTACCCCAACATCTCTGCCCCCCATATCCCCCCAACATTCCTGCCCCCCATACCTTCAGAAGAGCAAACAGCAGGAGGGAAGCTCCCTCCCTCCTGCCTACAGGGCCGCAAGTTGCAAATGATGGGGCTTCCCTCTCCCAATGCATCTTGGAGTGCAGTGGGAGGGACCAAAGGCCCTCATTGGCTTAAAATTGCTATTTTTCTCCTGCCATATGCTCTTCCAAAGGTACGGGGGGGCCAGGGATGTGGGAGGGGGGCCCAGGAATGTTGGGGATATGGGACGTCAGGAAGATGTCAGGGGAGTTATGGAATGTTAGGGAGTTGTGGAGGATGTCAGGGGGATGTCAGAGGGAGGGGCATAGGGCTCCACAGCTCAGCTGATCCTGGTAGGGGGAATCCCAATTAGCTGAGCTGCCAGGAATCCCTGAAACCGGCTCAGCTGATGGAGGTTCCTCTGCCGCGATCAGGTGATAGGAAGCCTACGGGGTTTTTTTTGCTCTTTGGGTGGTGGGAGGGGGCCGTGACCACTGGGGGAGTAAGGGGGGTCATGCCTTAAATTCTCCAAAGGTCTTCTTGTCAGTTTGGGCATCTTTGTGGAACTTAAATGCAACCCAAACAGGTCTAACTGCTGGTGTCTAAGTTCCCTCTAGGAAAGCTTTAATTATGGCTGGGGTACGTCCAGGATGAAGCCCGCCTGATTCCCGCCCATAACATACCTCCTAATGCGCCCCTTTGCTCTCTGGACACAGCAGCTTATAAGTGCTGCTGCATGTCCAGAAAGTTGGTTTTGATTATCGGCACTTGGATATCCCTGCTATTAGGACGTCCAAATGCCGACTTAGGCTGGTTTGTGGACGTTTTAAAATTTTGATTATGAGCCCCTTACTGTATAAATCCTATTTCTGCTAAGGCCAGAATTAAATAAAATTCAAACTAAAATTCAGCTGTATGATTTATCTGTATCCAGTCACACTGCAACCAGCTTATTCCTTTGGGCTATGTAGTTAAGCTTGTTGGGATAATGGCTGCATTAATGAGAAAGTTAACATGCACTATTTAACTCCAAACTCATTTGCATATAATTAACATGGACCATTATCGTGCATTAATTAATGAGTGATAGCAGCCCATGTTATCACTGCTTATTACATCAACCTCCTTATGCGGATTTTCCAGGTCTCTGCTCCTGGGTGAATGATTTCAGACTGTGTTGGAATAAACATCTATTTTAGTGAATTTGTAGCCATTCTGTTGCATTTGGAGGAGAGGAAGCAAGAACTGCACTATACTGTTAGACTGAGGGCTCCTTTTACGAAGCCGCGTTAGCGGTTTAATGCGCGTAATAGCGTGCGCTAATTTGCCGGTCGCGCTAGCCGCTACCGCCTCTTCTTGAGCAGGCGGTAGTTTTTCGGCTAGCGCGGGGGTTACATCGCACTAAAAATAGCCCTGAGTGTTTCTTACATCACTATAAGCTATATAACAATGAATGAAAACTACAAAAACTGCAAAATGACTGTACCTTCCCTAATAATACCAACACTCTATGCATAATTTAAAAAAAAAAGAAAAAGAAGAAGCCTGCCATCTAACAAGTTTCAAGCTTATTAAAAATTTGATTGAACGCAAATCAGAATTTCTAAGCGTTTTACAATTTATAATAATAAAGGGAGACAAACTTAACAAATAATCACTTAACAAGACATGACTGACAGACACAGTTAGGAAAGTTGGGAGAACTACTAATTAAAAGTAAAGTGTACAAAAAGGGAAGACCACACAGTAGGAAGGGGAAGCAGTCATAAATATTGAGCAGCACTATGGGCTCCTTTTACTAAGCTGCGATAGCGTTTTTAGCACGTGCTGAATTGCCGTGCGCATTAAACCCGCGCTACGCGGCTAGAACTAATGCCAGCTCAATGCTGCCATTAGTGCCTAGGGTGCGTGGCAATTCAGCGCGCGCTAAAACCGCTATCACAGCTTAGTTAAAGGAGCCCTATGTGTAAAAAAATTTTTTTTAGATGTTATACGTTATACGCCTCTTGGAAAAAGTAAGTCTTTAATAATTCCTTCAATTTCGATAAGTTTTTTTCCGTCCTGATATACAAAGGTAAAGAGTTCCATATCGTGGGGGCTGTAACTGCGAAAGAAGTGGCCCGACGTGAGCCAATAATTTTCAATGAAGCTATATGGAGAAGGTTTTGCGAGGAAGATCTTAGAATTCGTGTCGGATCATGTGGGATAAGAAGTTTATGAATAAATGCCGGTTCTTTAGTAACTAGAGATTTAAAGGAGAGAAGTGCTATTTTATAGATAATGCGTTACGACATTGGTAACCAGTGAGTGGAATTGAGCAGAGGGGTAACATGATCAAATTTTTTCTTATTTGCAATAATTTTTATGGCGGTGTTTTGTATCAATTGTAGCCAACGGATATCTTTTTGACAAATACCCTTATACAGTGCATTACAGTAGTCGAGTTTTGAAATAATAAGAGAATGAATAAGAATGTTAAGTGATGAAGGGTCCAAGATATTCACAAGTGATCGGATCATTCTTAATCTAATAAAACAATGGGGGGGGGGGTTTATAGTTCAATCTGTTTATTAAATACTTAATAAACAGATTGAACTAAAAAAAAACACACACAAAAAAATGTTTTATTACCGCACTAATTTGAGGGTGATAATTCACTTTGTTATCTATTATTATACCCAAGATTTTTGTAGAAGATACTAATGAAATAGGAATATTATTTATTGTAACGGGGTGAATAAGCTGAATGTGGAACATAACAACAGAAACCTGCCCAAAAGCAGAAACAGGATGTTACAGACCTGATCTGCAAGAGCAAAAGAAGATACACGATAAATATTAAAACTCACAGGGGCTCTGGCCAACCTCAAACCAGCACTGCCTCAGTTGGAAGCTGGTGCTCTGAGAACAAAGTCATGAATGGGCATAATCAAAACAAACTAAGTTGAATTTGGTCGTATGGCACTAAATGCCCAAAGTCGGCAGTGGGAAAATGCCCATTTTCGAAAAATACATCTAGAATATTACTTTTTTTAAAAATTGTCTATCTGGATGTCCAGGCTCTTGTTTGCCCAGACCACCAGTACATTCATCTTTATATCTTATTTTTGATCAAAATTTTGTCCAAGTCCCAATCGCCCAGAACAAGACCATTTAGATGTGGAAAGGGCCAATCTTGTAATGGACTGGCCACCTAGACATAGCAAAAGAGCAATGGGACATCTTACAGGGCACTGATGTGAACTTCACAAAAAGGGTGCCATTTAAACATTTTGTTTATTCATTTATTGATTCAACTTTCTATACTGTTCTTCCAGGAGAGCTCAGAATGGTTTACTTGAATTTGTTCAGGTACTTGAGCATTTTTCCCTCTCTGTCCTGGTGGGCTCACAATCTGTCTAATGTACCTGGGACAATGGGGGGGATTAAGTGACTTGCCCAGGGTCACAAGGAGCAGCATGGGTTTGAACCCATAGCCCCAGGGTGCTGAGGCTGTAGCTTTAACCACTGCACCACACTCCCTTATAGGTTATGGTGAGCTCCCCCAAACCCACTATACATACCTGTCTATAACCCCAATAGCCCTTATGGCTGCAGGAGGCACCTATATGGCAGTAGTGTAGGGTTTGGGGGGTTTTGTTTTTGGATGCACATTTGCCACCATAAATGTAGTGGTTAAAGTGACTTATGGACCTGGGTCCTCCTCTCTATGGTTCATTAGCCCACCACCCTAGGCTATTTAAGACATCTGTGTGCAGTTCTACTAGACTTTCCTATACTAGGTGCTGATGTTATGGAGACAGGTATGTATATTTTTATTCCAATCTTTGTGGGTGTGTGATGGGGTCAGTGAATACTGGGGGAGTGTGTGGGTCATTACTTTGTCTCTGCAGTGGTTATCTGGTCACTGTGAATATCTTTTTGGCACTTATACCTGTTTGTACATCTTCTAACTCAGTGTTCTTCAACCTTTTGACACCTATGGACCGGCAGAAATAAAATAATTATTTTGTGGACCGGCACCGGTCCGCGGACCAGTAGTGGAAGAACACTGGGCTAAATCGTGTCCATCTCCACTCAATTTTTGCCCCAGCCCCCGCCCCCATAATAGTACTAATTATAACACCATTTTTTCCATTCATTTTTCATATATACACACAATATAATTGTGCTGGTAGCGAGAGCAGGCAGCGGCTGTAGAGGAGAGGTGGCCGGGAGGAGGAGGAGGTAACCAGAGGGAAGAAGCACGCGAGGAGAGACCAGGAGGGGTTAGCGGCAGTGGGCAGCGGCGAGATTGAGCTCCGCCCACCGCACCGCGTCATCATCACCAAGCGCCCGCTCTCCCCCTTAATAGGGGGTGAGCCAACGGCGTGCAGCCATTCTGCGAGCGGCAAAGGTGAGCAGCAAAGGCGCTCGCCTTAGCGAGCGCCTTTGCGAAGGGCCTTGAGAAGGGCCCTATACAAGACATAATCTAAACTCTACATTTTCATACTCATTCAGACACACTCTTCCCCTTTTTTCTTCTTACATCCATACACTTTTCTTACACACTCTCAATCAGATAGTTAATCTTCCCTTGAACCTGTCAGACTCTCTAATCTCTCATACTCTCTAATCTCTCATTCCCCATCTTTCTCCTTACAAACTCTCTGATATCTCCACCTTTCTCTTTACAGAAATAAATCTCTTGGAAATGGCAGGGAGGACACGGAGCACCAAGGCTATTATCAAGATCAACACCCCAGCGTCAGGAGGGACCCAGGGGAGGCCAAGGTCTGTACCCAGAAGGAAGAGGGTGGCACGGATCAGAGGGCAGAGGTCTCTATGCAGACCGAGACCATCCCCCTTCCAAGGTTCACTACAGTCTCTACGCAGACAGAGGAGCTGGGACAGGGACACTTAGACGAGGACATCTTGCAGGAACTGCTGAACCTCAGGGAGGAGGTAAAGCGACTGAGGAGCATCAGGGATGACGAGGCCTTTATCGACGATGCCATCCTGGAACTGTCAAACATCACAGAACGAACCTACGACAAGTCCATCCTTAACACACCCAAACCTGCAGCCCTAAATTCAATGATTGGAGTACAGGAGATGATTGGAGATGCCGGCCCCTGGCAGCTGGTAACCTCCTCTATGGGCAAGCAAAGAAAACCTACCTCATTCTCACTTTCTTCTTCTTCTTTTTCTCTCCAACAGGATAGCTCTACAACAACCCCACAACTCACTCTCAGAAATAGATTTCAGATCTTACAAGAAGGAAACACCGAGGAAGTAACAGAAGGGGCTCAGGAGAATACTCAGCACATAACTTCGAATTCAGGGCTCACAGATCGGCCCCCCCGGATTGAACGAAGAGTGGTGGTCATTGGAGACTCCATGCTAAGGGGCACCGAGGGACCAATTTGCAGGCCCAATCTGCAGACAAGAGAGGTCTGCTGTCTCCCCGGAGCCAGGATCCAGGATGTCACCACCAGCCTAGACAAACTTTTAAAGCCCAATGATAATTTTCCCATGTTTCTCATCCATGTAGGCACAAACGACACTGCCAGGAGTACCACGGAGAACATTCCCAAAGATTTTAATGCCCTGGGAAAGAAGCTGAAGCAGATAGGAGCACAGGTGGTCTTCTCATCGATTCTCCCAGTAAGAAACAAAGGCAGAGCTAGAGAAGAGCGTATCCAACGGACTAACGAATGGCTTCGCGAATGGTGCATAGAAATGAACTTTGGATTCCTAGACCACGGCGAGACGCTCCAGGGACTACAGGGACCAGACGGACTCCACCTAACCAGGAAAGGTAAGAACGTATTCGGACATCGCCTGGCCCGTCTACTCCATAGGGCTTTAAACTAGGTAAGTTGGGGGAGGGTACATACTTATATCCCAGAGCAGTAAGAAACCACCCTGAGGAGGCGAGTCACATCCACACTTCTGAATCTAAGGTAAGTACCCATGCTATCCACAATAATTTAACGGGAATTATCAATAATAATTTAGGAGTCACTCTAGCTCAAAAGGGAATCTCTTCACAGATATGGAGGGCTATGTATGTCAATGCACACAGCTTGAGCAATAAAATTCTAGAATTGGAGACTGAAATATTAAATGCTAACCTTGACGTGGTAGCAATATCCGAAACTTGGTTCACGGACTCTCATGGGTGGGATATGATTATACCAGGCTACAACCTACTACGTTGCGACAGAGAGGGTAAGTTAGGAGGAGGGGTAGCATT
Source organism: Geotrypetes seraphini (assembly GCF_902459505.1). Lineage (NCBI taxonomy): Eukaryota > Metazoa > Chordata > Amphibia > Gymnophiona > Dermophiidae > Geotrypetes > Geotrypetes seraphini. The sequence goes on along the minus strand of NC_047088.1, from coordinate 84,045,226 downwards.
ATACACTAAGGAGAACATCAGAACTACCAGAATTACAGATGTTAGATACACTGAGGAATCCCTCTGGGTGAATCTAGCCAGAGGAAAAGAAAAATGCCTATACCTTGGTGTGATATACAGACCTCCCAGACAACAGGAAGACAAAGACATGGAACTAATCGAGGATATAGAGAACATCACTCTACGGGGAGACACAGTGATGCTAGGGGACTTCAACATGCCAGATGCAGATTGGAACACACTCTCCGCGACTACGTGTGGCAGCAAAAGAATTTTAAACTCCATAAAGGTGCACGACTCAAGCAAATGGTATTGGAGCCCACTAGGGACCAGGCGATACTAGACCTGGTACTCACCAACGGAGATAGTGTCTCGGAAGTCTCAGTTGGAGATGCACTAGCCTCCAGCGACCATAAAATGGTATGGCTTAACATCAAGAAAGGTTTCTCAAGGTCAAACACAGTAACAAAGGTTCTCAACTTTAGAGGCACAGACTTCGACCGCATGGGAGATTTTGTCCATCAGGAGTTGCATAAACAAGCAAAGTCTAACAATGTAGAGGATATGTGGTCAACTCTGAAGTTAACCCTACATGAAGCAACAAACCGCTACATAAGAACAGTAAGTAAGCGCAGGAGAAACAAAAGACCCCAATGGTACAGTGCAGAAATTTCGGACCTCGTCAAAAAGAAAAAAGAAGCATTTATCACCTACAAACATTTATGAAAACAAGAGGCGAAAAAAGACTATCTGGACAGATCTAAAGCCGTCAAAATAGCAGTCAGAGAGGCCAAACTCCGAATGGAAGAAGATCTAGCACGAAACATTAAGAAAGGGGATAAATCTTTCTTCAGCTATATTAGTGACAGGAAAAGAAACAAAGATGGGATAGAACGCCTGAAGCAATCGGATGGTAAGTTTGTAGAATCAGATTCTGCTAAGGCAGAATTACTAAACGAATACTTCTGCTCAGTCTTCACCTGTGAAGCGCCGGGAGCTGGTCCACAGCTTCAGACGGGAGACAACCAGAAAGACCCGTTTCATGATTTCGAGTTTACACCCAGTAGCGTCTACCACGAACTATCAAGACTCAAAGTAAACAAAGCCATGGGTCCGGACAACATACACCCCAGGGTGTTCAAGGAATTGAGTGAAGTCCTGGCAGAACCACTATCTGTTCTTTTCAATCTTTCCCTACGCACAGGAAAAGTCCCCTTGGACTGGAAAACCGCCAACGTTATCCCACTCCACAAAAAGGGCTGCCGGACAGAAACGGCAAACTACAGACCAGTGAGTCTCACGTCTATAGTGTGCAAGCTCATGGAAAAACTGATCAAACGGAATCTTGACAAAATCTTTGACGAGGAAAACCTACGTGATCCCCACCAACACGGATTCACCCAGGGCAGATCCTGCCAATCTAATCTAATTAGCTTTTTTGACTGGGCTACTAGACAACTGGATGTCGGAAAGTCACTGGATGTAGTATATTTGGACTTCAGTAAAGCTTTTGATAGCGTTCCACACCGAAGGTTATTGAATAAGCTGAAATCGATAAGATTAGGGGATACTCTAACTACATGGGTTGAGGATTGGCTGAGCGGTACACTTCAGAGGGTGGTGGTAAACGGTACCCCATCCAAAACGTCAGACGTGATCAGTGGAGTGCCACAGGGTTCGGTCTTGGGCCCGATTCTATTCAACTTATTTATAAGAGATATGACCCAAGGACTTAGAGGAAGGGTATCTCTGTTCGCCGACGCCACCAAACTTTGCAACATAGTAGGTGAAAGCATCTTGCCTGATAATATGACACAGGATCTACTGCTGCTGGAACGGTGGTCAGCAACATGGCAGCTAGGCTTCAATGCTAAAAAGTGTAAGGTAATGCACCTGGGTAAGAAAAATCCACTCAGAACTTACGTACTAAATGGTGAGACCTTGGCCAGGACCACGACGGAACGTGATCTAGGGGTGATCATTAGTGAGGACATGAAGGCTGCCAATCAAGTGGAGAAGGCTTCCTCCAGGGCAAGACAAATGATGGGTTGTATCCGTAGAGGTTTTGTCAGCAGAAGACCTGAAGTCATGATGCCGCTATACAGGTCCATGGTGAGGCCTCATTTGGAGTATTGTGTTCAATTCTGGAGACCACACTACCGGAAGGATGTGCTGAGAATCGAGTCAGTTCAGCGAATGGCCACTAGAATGGTCTTAGGGCTCAAGGATCTCACGTATGAAGAAAGACTGAATAAATTGAGGCTGTACTCACTGGAGGAAAGAAGAGAGAGAGGAGACATGATTGAGACGTTTAAGTACATCATGGGCCGTATCGAGTCTGAAGAGGATATCTTCTACCTCATGGGACCCTCGACCACCAGAGGGCATCCGCTGAAAATCAGGGGAGGGAAGTTTCATAGCGACTCCAGAAAATACTTCTTCACCGAAAGAGTGGTGGATCATTGGAACAAACTCCCCCTGCAGGTGATTGAGATTTTAAGAGAAAATGGGATATTCACATGGGATCTCTAAGGGGGTGAAATCAAGGGGGCGGGTATTTGAAATGGGCAGACTTGGTGGGCTATAGCCCTTTTCTGCCGTCATTTTCTATGTTTCTATGTTTCTATAATGGTTAACCACAAATTAAAATATACAATGCATACTGTATGCTTTTTAACATTCATTCCTACCAGAAAACAGATAACCCCATGCAAATGCAGGACCAAAAACTAAAAGTACTAAGACTCTGCAACAGTGCAACCCCAGAGGAAAAGAAACAAATGCATTTCTTCCTGAACACTAATTTTTAAAAAATAGACAAATCAATTATTAAATAAAAAAAATAAAAGCATTTCTCTCTCTCCCTCCATGTGCCTTGCCTTCTGGCTTGCCCCCCGGTGTTATCTTTGGGCTGGTCCACTGTGCGATCAACTCAGCATCTTTGGGCCGGCTCCCTGAGTGCTGCATTGCACAAAGCTGTGGGCAGTGGCTCCTTGCGCGCACCCTGTGCCTCATCTGGAAGCTTTCCCTCTGACGTTGCGATATCAGAGAGAAAGCTTCCAGTTCAGGCACAAGCCGCGCATAGGAGCATTTTCCCACAGCACTCTGCACTGCAGCAATCAGGGAGCCAGCCCAAAGACGCCGTGTTGATAGCACTGTGGACTAGCAGCTGAAGAATGCTGTCTTGGGCCCTTTGGACCGGGAGAAAATTTGTGCGGACCAGCAATTGAAGAACACTGATCTAACTCACAATGTTTAAGTTCCATCCAGGATGTGTAATAAAACCTTTGATTATCCCTGCAGGACGACTAAGACTAGGTCGGCCCACATCCCACCCTAACCACTCCTGCAACTATGTCCCTTTTAGCTCTGGGCACACAGCAGGATTCAGAGGCCTAAAAATTCAGAGGCCTAAAAATTCCCTCAACATATCCAGAAAATTGGTTTATCAGTACTTGGACCACCTGTCTTTTAGGTCGTCCAAATGCCAGCTTCGGCAGGTTTTTAGACGTGTTTAAGTTTTGATTATGACGACCTTTTAATTGCGTTTAAACAACATGATCAATTATCACGTTGATTAAAGGCAATTAAACAAATTAAGCCCCTTTTTTTACAAATGAATAGTGCATGTTTTAGCTTCAGCGGTGGTAACTGCTCCAGTGTTCATAGGAATTCTGTGAGCGTCAGAACAGTTACCGGCACTGCCAGCGCAGTCAGGGGGTAAATTTAAAAGTAGCTACACAGATTTAGGCAACAAGTATTTAATTTTAGATATTAATTTAAAACCTGCATTTTCACCCAAAAGGATATACAAAGCGGCTTACAAGTATTAAAGCAGACATACATATCCTACAAAACAAAATTCCACAATAATGTACAGTATAATAAGCTGTATTATAGAAAAGCATTAATGTCTATTTGAATACTTTGATTTGTGCTTATTCGATGCTTCATAAGTATTATGTCTCTCTTTTACTATACTGTATGTATTACTGTACAGTAAATCACTTATTTGAATTTCAGTGCTGTTAATGAGTATATTTTTGAAACTATTTCATGATAGTCCTATTATTAAGTTTCAGTTTATTTATTTTAACTCTACCTCATTCTTTGTATTTATGTTTCTATTTGGTCTTCTTACTTCTGTTATGCTGTTAACAAAATTGTAAGTTTTATGTTGAATTATATCTGCTGTATACTGCCTTGGGTGAATTTCTTCATAAAGGCAGTTAATAAATCTCAATAAATAAATACCCCCCCCCCCTTTTTTTTTGAAGCCACGTTAGGCTTTTTTATCGCCGGCCACAGTGGTAAAACCTCCAACGCTCATAGAATTCCTATGAGCATTGGAGCTAATACCGTCACGGCCGGCAATAATGAAGCCTAATCTAGCTTCATAAAAGGAGGCCTAAATAATAAAAGAAAAATCAAACAAAATCAGCTAACAATTCCCTCCTAATCATTAACATTGGAATTCCTTAAAATAATGATTGCACAGCAATGCTTTCAAAAGCCATGGAATTTCAGATAGTTTAATTTGCTCCACATTGAACCTGGTAGATTGTCAGCATCTTAGTGTCAACAAGTCAGAAGCCCTTTGATTCTAGAATCTCGATCTCCTTCCTCACATTGGCAGCCAATGTGAGGAAGGAGATCGAGAGGGCTTTAAACTGAGGAGAGGGGGAAAGCCGACAGCTGATCTGATGTTGACGCTTCGGACAACAGTATCCAGAACAGATGCTGAACGGGCTGACTGCAGGGAGGAAGCAGAGGGACCGGAAGATCTTAGAATCAGACAGCGAGGGAAACATCAGGTAAAGGGAGCTTGCTGGGAGAAAACTAATGGGCATGGAGACACAGGGGGACTGGGTGGCACGAGGGCGAAAGCCAAGGGTAATATAGAGGTACCACAAGGCGAGGGGGATCAAACAGAGGCTCAAGGGATGATAGCCCAGGAGGGGGCCGGTAGGGCTAGAAAACCCAGAGGAAAAGCGGGGAAGTGGGGTGGCGGGGATGTGGGGAAGCTGAAAGCTAAGAGGGTAAAGGCTGAGAGCAAAGCAGAAGCACAGGGAACGGGAAAACAGCCCGAAATCTAAGGGCAAGTGGCCCAAGTAAATGCAGAGGTGGCAGAAAAACGACGGGACCTGCGGTGCTTATACGCAAATGCAAGAAGCCTCATGGCCAAGATGGGTGAACTAGAAGTCGTGGCCAAGGGGGAGGACCTGGATATAATTGGAATTGTAGAAACCTGGTGGACAGAGGAAAATCAATGGGATGTGGCGCTGCCGGGGTACAAGCTCTACCGGAGGGACAGGACCCACAAGAAGGGGGGAGGCATAGCACTATATATAAAGGACTCTATCCACTCGGTCGGGATGGATATGGCAAAGAAGGCAGAGGGGCTGGAATCGCTATGCGTCAAATTACCGGGAAACAAGGGTGCGGGCATAAAACTGGGGCTGTACTATTGACCACCTCTTACGCCAGAAGGAGTCGGACACGACTTGGAAGCGGAATTGAGACAGGAATGCAGGACTGGAAGTGTAACAGTGATGGGGGACTTCAACTACCCGGGAATAGACTGTAGTACGGGTCACTCCAACTGCACTAGGGAGACAGGATTTGTAGAAGCTGTGAAGGACTGCTTCATGGAGCAACTAGTCAAAGAACCGAAGCGAGGGGGTACTACTCTTGACCTCATCCTAAACGGATTAGGGGGGCCTGCAAGAGGGATAGAAGTGGGAGGACCACTAGGCAACAGTGATCACAACACGATCAGATTCACATTAGAAAGAGAGACACCCATAGTAAGGAGGACCGCAACAACTGCGCTGAACTTCAAGAAAGGGAACTATGTTGCTATGAGGGAAATGGTGGGGAGGAAGCTCAGAAACATCTTTAGGATGGAGACTGTGGGAAGCGCCTGGACCCTATTCAGGGACACCCTGCAGGAAGCACAGAGAATGTACGTTCCCAGTTTCAGGAAAGGCTGCAAGAACAAGCGATCAAAGGACCCGGTTTGGATGTCAACAGAAATAAAGAGGGCGATAAAGGACAAAAAAGTATCCTTCCGGAGATGGAAAAAGGACCCAACGGAGGAAAATCACCAGGCGCACAGGAAATGCCAAAAGGAATGCCACCGGGAGGTTAGAAAAGCAAAGGGGGAATACGAAGAGAGGCTGGCCAGGGAGGCGAAAAACTTCAAGGCATTCTTCAGTTACGTTAAGGGGAAGCGACCAGCGAGAGAGGAGGTGGGGCCGTTGGACGATGGGGATAGGAAGGGAGTGATTAAGGAGGATAAAGAGGTAGCTGAGAGGTTGAACACGTTCTTCTCGTCGGTTTTCACGAGCGAAGACACATCTAATATACCGGACTCAGAGGAACTCATGAGTGGGGAACAGGCTGAAAAATTGGAGCACATAGAGGTAAGTAAGGAGGATGTCCTCAAACAGATAGACAGGCTAAAATGCGGCAAATCACCGGGCCCGGACGGGATCCACCCAAGGGTTCTGAAGGAACTAAGACAAGAAATAGCGGGCACAATCCAGCATGTTTGCAACCTATCCTTGAAAACTGGTGAGGTACCAGAGGACTGGAAATTGGCGAATGTCACTCCTATCTTCAAGAAGGGATCGAGGGGTGACCCCGGGAACTACAGGCCGGTGAGCCTGACTTCAATTATAGGGAAGATGGTGGAAGCTATGATCAAGGACGGCATTTGCGAGCACATCGAGAGGAATGGCCTACTGAGAACAAGCCAGCACGGATTCTGTAAGGGAAGGTCGTGCCTAACAAAACTTCTGTACTTCTTTGAGGGAATAAGCAGTCGGGTGGACAATGGGGAACCCATAGACATCATTTACCTCGATTTTCAAAAGGCTTTCGACAAGGTGCCACATGAAAGGCTGCTTAAGAAGCTGTGGAACCACGGGGTGGGAGGGGATGTGCACAGATGGATCAAGCACTGGTTGTCGGGTAGACTGCAGAGGGTCGGAGTAAAGGGTCAATATTCTGACTGGCGGGGAGTCACAAGCGGTGTGCCACAGGGGTCGGTGCTGGGGCCGTTACTCTTTAACATATTTATCAATGACCTGGAAAAGGAGGCAAAGTGCGAGGTTATAAAATTTGCAGACGATACCAAACTGTGCGGCAGAGTTAGGACCAGGGAGGAGTGTGAGGACCTACAAAGGGACCTGGACAAGCTGGAAGACTGGGCAAACAAATGGCAAATGCGCTTTAACGTGGACAAATGCAAGGTCATGCATATAGGGAAAAAGAACCCGTTGTTCAACTACAAATTGGGGGGGGGGGTATTGTTGGGAGACAGCAGACTTGAGAGAGACTTGGGTGTGCTGGTGGATGCATCACTGAAGCCATCTGCACAGTGCGCAGCAGCCTCGAAAAAAGCCAACAGGATGCTGGGCATCATAAAGAAGGGCATAACAACCAGAACACGGGAAGTCATCATGCCATTGTATCGAGCGATGGTGCGTCCACATCTGGAATACTGCGTTCAGTATTGGTCGCCGCACCTCAAGAAGGACATGGCGGTACTTGAGAGAGTCCAAAGGAGAGCAACGAAAATGGTAAAAGGGCTGGAACACTGCCCATACGCTGAGAGGTTGGATAGGCTGGGGCTCTTCTCTCTGGAGAAGAGGAGGCTCAGGGGAGATATGATAGAGACCTTCAAGATCATGAGGGGCATAGAGAGGGTGGATAGGGACAGATTCTTCAGACTGAAAGGGACAGCGAATACGAAGGGGCATTCGTAGAAACTGAAGGGAGATAGGTTCAAAACAAATGCAAGGAAGTTTTTTTTCACCCAAAGGGTCGTGGACACTTGGAATGCACTACCGGAGGAAGTGATCAGGCAGAGTATGGTACAGGGATTCAAACAGGGATTGGACGGATTCCTGAGGGATAAAGGGATCGTGGGATACTGAGGGAGGAGCTGGGATGTAACACAAGTATAGAAAGCTAACCAAGTAATGAGTATAGAAACCAAACCAGGTCGTGCATGTGCAAGACCGGAAGGTTAGGACTTCGATAGGAAGACAGGACTTAAATGAGAAACCAAGGTGGCAAGGGAGCCTCTTCTGGTGATACAGACAGGTCGTGACCAGTTTGGGCCGCCGCGGGAGCGGACTGCTGGGCAGGATGGACCTATGGTCTGACCCGGCGGAGGCACTGCTTATGTTCTTATGTTCTTATCAACTTCAAAGTTGTACCCCAACATAAGGGTCTAGATTAGAAGGTAGACACCTGGGCCTGGATTCTACAAGAGCTGCTGGAAGTTAGGCGGTGATAGCCATCCTACTGCTGCCTAACTTACCCCCTCTTTTACGAACGCATAGCGTGGGTTTTAGCGTTGGCAGTGGCGGTAACTGTTCTGACGCTCACAGAATTCCTATGAACATTGGAGTAGTTACCGCCACTAAAGCTAAAACATGTCTATGCGTTCGTAGAAAAAGGGCTTAATTTGTTTAATTGCCTTTAATCAATGTGATAATTGATCATGTTGTTTAAACATAATTAAAAGGTCGTTTAAAAAAAAAAAATGGTGCCTCCACAAACTAAACTAGACTAATCCTTAGGTTTATATACCGCATCATCTCCACGATCATAGAGCTCGGCACGGTTTACAGGAGTTGAGAGAGAAAGGAACTCCAATGAAGGTTAAAGGGTATAGAGAAAGGATGATTGGGGGGCTTACGATGCCAAAGATGGGGTAAGTATTACATTTTTGAAAACAGCCAGGTTTTCAGATGTTTACGGAAGAGTTGGAGAGAGCTCAGGGTCCGGAGGGAGGAGGTAAGGTTGTTCCAGAGCTCAGTGAGTCTGAAGGGGAGGGAGGTCCCTAGAACACCAGAACCATAGCTATGGCAGCACCTAGCGGTAAAATAGGTGTCGTTAATGCCGAATGTACCCTTAAGCAATAGTAGATGCCTCCGTGGTCACGATTCTTGTCACAGATAGGCACTGGAAGTGTAGGGACAGGAAGCAGAAAGGGGAGAGCATTGTCTGGAAAACATCAATTCAGAAGGAAAAGAAAACAGCAGAGAGAAAAAAAAGAAGAGGGAGGATATGAGGGGGAATGACATTTTGAAAGAGAAAAGGGATAAGCAAAGGAAGTTGAAAAAGAATAGGTAACTGTGTGAGCTCTTTGAAGGCATGCCAAGGCGCCTGGTTGTCAGTGAAGCTGTTGGCAGCAGACAGCGTACAAGTGGCTTGGCAGCAGTAACTTTATTCATTATGGAAGCTCTCATATTTTAAACAGCTTGCCTGGCTTCAGTTGGGGAACTGAGTTTTCAGCATATAATGGAGTAAATCTCTGTGGGACAGAGCTGAAGATCTCCAGAGCTGACCTGAATAGCTTTTAGGCAGAGTATAAAAACCAAACATCAATCATCAGGCCAAATATTTCCAGATACTCATCCATTTATGGTACTCAGGAATTTTCTAGAATTGAGCCCTAGAAGAGTATTTAAACCTATCTGCTTCTGTCCATATTAGAAAGTCTCAAGTAAAGGAATTTTCAAATGAATAACAGGATTGAATGTGCCTGCATTTGATAGCTTCCCTTTCAAGCAATCTATTCTAATGAGGGTCACAAAGGCAGAGACAAATTTACAGCAAAGCTTGAATCCTCCTTGATGGTTCCTTTAACTTGGCCAGTACATCTGTGTGTGAAATATTCCTGTTTTGCCAGAAGCAAAGTGAAAATGTATAAAGGTTTGTACTTGGCAGAAAACTTACCTACCCAATTACACTGCCATCGAAACTTGCCATCAGTCAGTGATCAGAGCCAGCTGTAGTCAGGCCTTTGTTTTTGGCCATATACGGATGACTTCAGAACTTGTCCTAGAAACCAGCTCTACTTTAGCTAGTTGCCATAGAGACTCAGTAAGGATGTCTGAAAGGGTACAAAATGCTAAAAATATGTGTCTGTGCCTTTAAAGGCTTCTATATAGCAATAAAAATGCTGTGATCTTCATGAAGCTAATTGCTATAGTATTAAAAACCAGGCAAATTTCCATCAACTATAATTGTTAGCAGCTTAATTTACTTTGCTTTTGCCCCTATTAGCGAGGTCTCATTTATTAATGCGTATCATATGGTTTTTAGATATCGGCTATTGTTCAGCTGTATCTTTGTGTGTGTGAGTGTGCTATCACTAGTTGTGTTTCAGTTACCGTAATATCTGTCGGATTTGCAATTATAAGCCACGCAAGAACTTATCCACATATAATTACATTGTAGGCATCATTCACCGCATTGATATTTTTTAAAAACGTGCATCCCGATTGGTCCATTAGACGGCGATATGATCAGGATGCCATTTTTAGAATGAGGCCCTTAGTGGCGATTTTCAGCCCACTAACAGCTAAGTAACTGCACAAAATTAGGACAGCAAAAAAGATTTCCTTAACCTTGGGTAACTTTTTCTAAGCGGGGGTAAGCATTAATGCGTGCTTACTGCCACCTAAAAATGGCACTGGTGGCACACACTAAAGAGCCACACGCTAACTGTGGGCTCAGTTAATGCCACCCATACACTAAAAAATACAGGGGTATGTTTGCATTAATTAGTTAGTGCATGCTGACTAATTAGCACAGGATTAGGTTGGGAGCTCTTAGGGACACCCAGTCTCAGCGAGAATCGCATATGGGTGTCCTATACAGAATCACCCCGATCTAATCCTTCCTAACCCCACCTAACCACCTCAGTTATCTAAACGGCGTCTATGTCACAGGGGCCAGATAGATAATCGATTTGACACTGAGCTGATTGTGGTAAGGGAATCTCCCTGCTGCGATCAGCTCAGCGGCAAACAGAGCAGCAGAGAACCCTTGAAACCCCACCCCCCAGTGAACTCGGGTGGCAGGAGAGATGCCCACTTCCTCTTGCCCCCCCCCTCCGAAGCATTCCCTCCCACTCATGAAGCATTCCTCGACAGGAGGAGTGTCTAATTCCTCCTGCTGGAATCCCCCGAGCAAACCTTGGCAGGAGTGCCCAATCCCCCCTGATGGAACCCCCCCAAAGCAACCGCCCCACATTCGACCGCGATAGGCAGGAGGGATGCCCACTCCCTCCTGCCAGAACATCCCTCCCCAAAAACCCCACCCAGCATCCAACTGACCCCCACCCACCTGGTGATCCCCCTAAAGGGGAGAACACCCCACAACTCCCCCTCCCCGGTACCTTGTAAACAGAAGGTCCAGCCGGAGGGAGGCATACACCCTCCAGCCGGCAGGCCCACTATAGGAAAATGGCAGGTGTTCTCCTTCAAGGTGCATTCTGGGATGCACCGGGGAGGAGCCTAAGGCCCTGATTGGCTCAGATGCCTAAGAGGGGTCTAAGGCACCTGGGCCAACCAGAATCTTAGGCCAGCGCCAAGTCAATTTCCAGGTGACCACTGAGACCCCGATATTTAATGCTGAGAGACGCACATGCCTCAGCATTGAACATTCAGGTCAGTTCAGCCAGCGGCTGTGAGCAGATCACACGCGGCTTACCTCTGTGGGCTGAATATTGGATGGGAGGAGATTTGGAGTAAGATAAATTTATACACAGTCCAAAAATACAAAATTACACCTAAACAGAGGACATTCTGCTCTTTGAAGAGAAACCTACAATATACACACAAAGGCCCTGATTCTCCAAAAGTGCGTCCCGATTTTAGGCAGCTGTAGGCGTCCTATAGCTGTCTAATCAGCCAATCGGGATGCACGTTTTTTTAAAAAAAATGCTCCCCAGGCAGGCCTGAAGGTGCCTCCGGGAGCCTAGGGAGACCCGCAAGACGCCTAAGCTCGCCTAAGGGCCTTAGGCGAACCTAGGTGGCCCTACGCGTCTCCCTAGTACAGGAAGAAACCTTAAAATGTAGGTCAGCATCCGATCGGACAGGCCGCGGCCCGCTATACTTATAGCGGCAGAGAGATCCCTTGTCACGATAAGTGTAGCGGGCCGTGTCTAATCTAACCCGATTCTCTAACCAGCGTCTGTAACATGGACGCTGGTTACAGAATCGGGGTTTTAGTGTAGGCCGATTCTGAATAGGACGCCTCTCCCGGGCGTCCTATACAGAATCAGGGCCTAGGTGTCTTGCGGGCCTCGCCTTCAATATAGGCGGCCTGCCTGGGGAGCATATTTTTTTAAAAAACGTGCATCCCGATTGGCTGATTAGACAGCTGTAGGACGCCTACAGCTGCCTAAAATCGGGACGCACTTTTGGAGAATCAGGGCCAAAGCACTTATTGTTCTGTCTGATATTGTTTCTATCACTCAGCTTCTCTTGGACCCCTGATGCAGGCACATCACCAAAAGATGGCATTGTCATGTCTCTGTTCTAATTGTTCAGCACAATTGATTTTGGGGGGAAACATTTGGAGATTAAAAGGGTTACTTCCCCTAAAACCCTTCCCCACACTAGCTCTGGACGCCATGAAAGACCCAGTGCCAGTATGCAAATAGGGCTGATACTGATATTTTGGTCTACTGTAATTCAGCTGGCAATGGACAGTGTTTAAAAAATGCTGACTTCTGCTGATTGAATATTGATCAGCTAGTTATTACTGGACTTGTGGCTTGCCAGAAAGACTATGCAGCTAATTTACTTCTAGCTAAAGAGCCGGTGTAAGAGAGAAAGAGAGCACTATGAGAATAGGGAAGGGAAAAGCAATCAGTCTTAGAAGGAAAATAAATTAAGATATCCAAAGACAATAAAGAAACAATGGAGGAAAACAATGAAAAGATGCTGTGTTTGCTCTTTAAAAGTTGTATTGAACAATGCCTTCCTTTACACAAATTGTGCAAATGTAAGTTTCTAGAAGATCTTTACGGGTTAATGATGAAAAGAAGGTAGTGGTGATGAAACTGTGCATATCAGCCAGGAATCAACACAGACGATTAGTTATGAATGTAGAATAATTTATTGATAAAAGTAGACCCAACATGGTCCGTGTTTCGGCTCAAGAGCCTGCCTCAGGGGTACATATAAAATCAAAGGAAAACGCACATGACTACACTGTGCAAACAAGTATTCTCTCAAACAGCAATAAGAGCCACAAGAACATAAGAAATGCCTCCACCGAATCAGACCATTGGTCCATCCAGTTCTGTGACCCGCACACGCGGAGGCCAATCCAGGTGTTCCCTGTTTACGTCCTAGGTGTTTCCTGATGAAGACACTGTGGCTCTTTTAAGGCGGTTTGAGAAAATACTTGTTTGCGCAGCGCAGCCATGCGTGTTTTCCTTTGATTTTATACGTACCCCTGAGGCAGGCTCTTGAGCCCAAATATGGACATAACTAATCTTCTATGTTGATTCCTGGTTGATGTGCACAGTCCCATTCCCACTCTTTCGGTTTTGTTTACTCCTCACAGGGCATCGTTTCCTTGTTCTTTCAGTTTAAGAAGGTAGTGGTACCAGATTTGAGATAAATATGGTGCATTTTCAATTGCAGGACCACAACTATGGAATGCTCTCCCAAGTACACTGCGAAGTTGCACAACTCTTCAACAGTTTAAGAAACATTAAAAAAAATATTTATGCAAGCCTTCTTAATTACTTAGAAAGGTGTTGATAGCGGTGTAAAGATGCTGCTTTCCTTTTAATTATTTTAATGTCTTGTCTGTTTTATTGTGTACGTGAAATTTTGATGCGAGCCGCTTAGTTGTAAGCGGGTTATTAAAAAAATGTAAATACATAAATAACATTGGGAAACAAAGCTAAAGTGATTATAGAACCTACTGGTGTGACATACAAGTACTCGGCAATGAAAAATGTTCCCAGTGAAAAGAAGCTCTTAAAAGTGAACAGATTTTGCTTTTTATTTATTTTTTTTTTTTCTTCAGTAAAACTTCACAGAAATCTGGACTTAGTTCAAAATGCATCTTGTACATTCATAGTTGTTGGGCTCAGGTGCTTCCCAGATCCCTGAGGTTTTCCTTTTAGCCCTTAATTGGATTGTTTCTATGGTCCTTGCATAACAGCATCATTTTTTCATGCAATGAAATCAGCATTTATATCTCTATATTCAAATGCCAGGCTATCATTTCGAGGTGAGGTTATGACTGAGAGATCTGCCCCGCAATAACCAGATCCCATGCAACCAGCCACAGAACCTATGAAAAGGTGTGCAGAGCCTGAGCTCTTTCATTAATACTTGGTGGGTCAATTTTAACATGCATTGGAAAAGATGCCAATGCTTAATTCACCCAAGTACCCCCTGAAATAAAAGCCCTGCACCTGTCATTGATCTCCTAGATCAGGGGTGCCCAACGCGTCGATCGCGATCGACCGGTAGCTCAGGAAGGCAACATGAGTCGATCGCAGAGCCCATCCCGGGCTCTGTGATAGACTTGTGTTGCCGTCCCGATCTACCGGGCCTATCAGCCTTCCTCTCCCCGACGTCAAAGATACCGGGCATTAGGCTGTTTTTGTCATTTCGGGGGGGGGGGGGGGTGGCGTGGCGGCGGCAGCAGCAACAGCCTGAAAAAAAAATCATCCTGGCCCGGGTCGGTGTCATACTCCGGAACTTCTACCTCTTCCAGCAGCCCTCTTCCTTCTACCTGCTTCCGGCCACACCCCCTGCTCCACGGCTCTCTTCGGCAACTCAGCACGCAGCAGCGATCGACACAAGCTTTTGACGTCGGGGCCTACCCTCTGCGAGTCCCACTTGTTTCAACTTCCTTTTTCCACAAAGGCGGGACTCGTGGAGGAAAGGCCTCGATGTCGGCAGCTTGTCTTGATCACCGCTGCTGACGAGTTGCTTAAGAGAGCCGCGGAGCAGGGGGGTTTTGCCAGGTGCAGGTAGAAGGGAGAGGGCCAGATGCAGGACTCGTGGGTGAGGGAGCAGAAGAGAGAGAGAAAGAGAGAGGGGAGGGAAACAAAAGGAAATATTTCATACTGGGCTGGGCTGGAGTGGAGGGAGGGTGGAAAGATTCTGGCTACAGGGTGTATTAACAAAGGAAAAGGGGGAAAAGCTAAAAATGGAGATAGTGACACAAAGAAGAGAAAGAGTAAGCAGGACCTAGTGAATAAGGATAAGATACAGAGGGGATATGAAGAGGAGGTGAAATAGAGACATCAAGTAATGCTGAAAAAGTGTGTGTGAGGGGGAGATAAAGACATTGAAAGGGTAAATGGTGAACATAGGGTAAAGACAAGGACAGAGACAAATGAAGATTCTGAAAAAGTGGTGAGATAGGGATATAGATGAGATGGACACAAAGAAGGGTGATGCTGGAAAATAGGTGGAATGGTAATTCTGACAGACACAGAAGGGAAATGCTGGATCAAGGAGAGATGGGGCTCAGGCTGGATGGAATGAGGAGAAATGACTTGTTGGCCCGGAACTTCCTCTCCTACGTCAGAATTGATGTCAGGGAGCGGAATGCTGGTCAGCGCGACGCTTCTGCAGGGAAAGCTTGGGACGGCGGTGGCTTGGGGGCTGTTCCCCGATGGTGGTGGCAGCAAACCGAGTGGCTTGGGGGAGGGCACGGAGAAAGAAAGAAAGGGGGCAGACAGAGAGACAGAAAGAAGGGGGAACAGGGAGACAGAAAGAAAAAGTTGGGGGGAGAGAATGAGGTCTGGAGGAGAGGAAACATACAGGAGGCTGAAAGAAAGGAAGAAAGATTGGATGCATAGTCAGAAGAAGAAAGTGCAACCAGAGACTCATGAAATCACCAAACAGCAAAGGTAGGAAAAATGATTTTATTTTCAATTTGTGATCAAAATGTGTCGGTTTTGAGAATTTATATCTGCTGTCTATATTTTGCACTATGGCTCCCTTTTACTAAACCGCAATAGCGTTTTTTAGTGCAGGGAGCCTATGAGCATTGAGAACAGCACGAGGCATTCAGCGTAACTCCCTGTGCTAAAACCTACTATTGTGGTTTAGTAAAAAGGGAGGGGGTGTATTTGTCTATTTTTGTATTTTGTTACTGAGGTGACATTGCATAGAGTCATCTGCCGTGACCTCTTTGAAAAAACCCGGAATATGAATAATTAACATTTTCTCTGCCTTTCAGTGTGCTTTGTGTTTTTTTTAAATTTTATTGTTGGTAGATCATTTTGACTTAGTCATTATAAAAGTAGCTCGCAAGCCCATAAAGTGTGGGCACCCCTGTCCTAGATAGTTTGTAGGTTGGTATGCCAAAATGCTGCCTCAGAGATACATAACAGCCTGTTGATTATCACAATCTGCTTTCATGTGGGTGTCTCAGCTTGAGGAATGACCTTTAATCTCTGAGGCTGATCTTGGCTGGAAACATGATAAAAGAACTGAAGTGATGGTGGAATAGTTCACAGTCCATTTAAAGAATGAAAAGGAGGTGAAGTTTAAGCAAAGACAGAGGGTATCTGCAGTTGATGTGATGTCTTTTCCTCTTCAGCTATCATTCTGCCCTAGTGTATCTAATCTTTATATCATTGATCTAAATAATGTATTTAAGGCTGCTCTCATTTCTTAAGATTTCCAGAGATGAGCATACTTGCTGTTTTAGTGTAGGAGCAAAACATTCTGGGACAGATTCAATAAATGGCGTCAAAAACAGCACCAATAAAATTCAGTGCTCAAGGCTATTCTATAAAATGGAGCTTGAGAAAAAGCACTCTACAGCAGTGCCTCTCAAACTCTTTTTTTTTTTTTTTTTAGCTCCGGCACAATGATAGAGCAAATATTTTTTGTGGCACACAAAAAAAAAGAGTACACATAGCCCTGTCTGGTTTCGCTTACAACCCTGCCTCGCTTCCCCCCCCCCCAGAACCTCATCTCCTCTTCCCTGAGCTCAGGGCCCCATCTAAAGGGCCTTTGAGCATGCGCAGATGTCAATGTGATGACATCACATGCATACGCACATGTGCATGATGTAATTATGTCAATATCTGTGCATGAGTGGAGGCTTCCAGGTGCAGCCCTGAGCACTCATTCTGGCAAACATTATAGAGATATGCTGTGGTGGGCGGGGGGGGGGGGGGGGGCAGAGAGGAGGAGAGGTGCCGGCTTCAGCAGTGACAGACTCACATGCAAGTCACCCATTCTTGAATACCTGGCGGCACACCCGGAAACTCTTCGCAGCACACAGTTTGAGATACACTGCTTTACAGAATAGTGTTGAGTGCCAAATTCAACATTCAATTTTAGGTGCAAAGACTTATGCCAACCGAAACCGGCATGCAAATTGGGCACAGATCCCTGCTATTCTGTAACACTGTGTACATCTTTTGTGAACACCCCTGAAACGCTCATGTCCTTCCCCATAGCCACACACCCTTTTAAGTTGTGCATAGCCAGATCGGTGCTCAAATCATAATTAAATGCTTGTTAACTCCAATAATTAGCTGGGTCTTTTACTAAGGTGAGCTAGCCGACGCACCCATTATATTATATGGGCGCGTTAGCGTTTAGCGCGTGCTAAATCAGCTAGCGCGCTATAGTAAAAGACCCCCTAAATCAATGGAGGCCATTAATTAATTATTTTGGGTGTCTATCTGGAATCCATGTCCAATATTGGGGCACTTAAATTTGGGCAACCTTTATAGAATCCAGCAGTAAACACAGCCACTCTTGCATAGTGTATAAGCTTTACTCCTAGTGGCCTTCCTCTGCAAAAGCCTTCCTCACTCTCTCAGATAAGACTGAGTCCTTTGTGTATGATCTGATGGGTAGGCCAAGGTGTGACCTCTCACTCTAATCTAGGACTGTCTTCAATGGCCTCCTCTGTGACTAGGCCTCATACTCTTTTGGTTCCTTTGCTCTGCCCTGAAGCCTTGTGTGGGTGTTTTTTGCTCTCGCCTGACCCTGCAGGACAGATTCTTCCATCTTGTCTCAGGAGCAAGTACCCCCTTCTGCTCTCCTAAAGTGAACCCGTTTTCAACATTCACTACTCTGTATCCTACTTCTGAAACTACTTCTATTCACCTATAAAACCTCTCCAGCCCTGCAATAAAACTTCTCTTCAAAATTCCTTTCACACCTCTCAGTAATTGGGTTCAGCCTTGGGGCTGTAAGCATCTAATTTTCTACAGTGAACTGTAAGTAAATTAGCTATATTTATTGCAATAATATACATAACATTTCAGAAAAGAGAACAGAGTTTTCTGGTGGTACTGATCGTAAGAGCCAACTTTTCAAAATGACTTGGGGTGCTAAACCCAATGGAAATTATCCCTCGCATTGGAGACAGTTAAAGAGTTTGCTCAATATTGGGGGTGCTCAAACATCCATAGTATCTACAGAGATCTCTTCTATGGTATAGATAAGCATGATTTATATTTTCTGATGTTAGCATCTGCATACTTGCAAGTTCAGAGTCAATCATCCAACTAACATTTAAATTACCTTCTACCAGCTGATGCTCATTTCTAGTGAAGGATTATTTATCTAAGTTATAGGCAATGAGTTTGGGTAGCGGAGCTCAAACTAGAGATTCATTTTCTACTCCAACATGCAACACTCTAATGACTAAACAGTGATGGACATCAATCATGGTGGAAGTCCATCAAACATTCTTTGTTCCTCTCCCTGCTACCAAGACAGAATTCAGTAAACAACTTTGAAAACAATTGCTTTGAAAACAATTTCTCAAGATTATTGTATGACTAACCCCTTCTTTTACAAAAAACAATAGCATGGGCCAACATAGTAAATACTCCGACTCCCATAGGGATTGAATGAGTGTTGGAACATTTGCTGTACAGCTTTGTAAAAGAGGCCTTAAATAGCACAAGATTAATATTCAGCCACACAAATAAAATGCAGCATTTGAAATGTCTAACTGCGGTTTCAAATCATCAGTATATTCATCAGCGCTGTCTTCTTAGTTGACACCACTGACTTTCCATATATAACTTGACGTGCTATTGGTGTGGGCCACCTAAACATACACAAGAACTTATACCTAAGGAAATCAATAGGCAAAGCTTAATTTGGACCATAGAATAATGTATATACCCAAAATGATCAATTCTGCCCCCAGCAGCACAACCAGTTAGTTCTCCACTCTTCAAAATGGAAATACTGTTTGGAATGTTCTGGAGGCAGCACCAATAAGATGTATAATTTACAGCATGAGGGTAATTTTATAAAGGAATTTCTACATGTTAAAGCCTTTTTATGCATGTGAAAGGACTTGTGTGGAAATTATCCCAGGGGTATTTGCATAAAAATATGTACAGTTCCACATGTATGTCCAGGGATGGCCAACCAGGTCACAAGAACCTGGCAGCCCGCGTTGCCTGCTGGAAAAGTCTCCTCTGACACAACTTCCTGTTTCCGGTTGCATCGGAGGAGACTTTTCTAGCAGGCAACCCAACGCGACTTCAAGGCTCCGGCTATAATACAGCTCATAGCCTTATGGAAATCGCCAGTTTCAACAAGAAAAGGTAAGGGAAAAGAGGGAGGGAGGGAAATGCACGGCTGGCCGGCGGGAGGGAGCTGCTGGACCGCATGAAGGGTGCTGGGGGTGGGGGGATGGAGAGGAGAAGACGCTGAAGACGGGGACAGGGCGGTGAAAGGGTCAGCGGGGACGGCAACAGGGCGGTGAAGGGGATGGCAGAGACGGGGACAGGGCGGTGAAGGAGACGGCATGGACGGGGCGGTGAAGAGGATGGTGGTCCGGGGACGGGGCGGTGACGGGGACAGAATTTTTCCCCGTGTCATTCTCTAATCCACACTACAGTTTTGTAAAAGGGGGAGGGGTTAGTTTTGTGATGACATTCCATACTAGGCGAAGGTGTTTTCTGTGTTCTGTGTGTTCGAAAGACATGGTTTCCTGTTAGGATTGACGGTGTAGGATTGATCTGTACTAGTCTGGCTTGTTTAGTTTTACAATGGGTGTATTGCTGTTGTACTGCTCACTGCAGTATGTAAGATGCTGCCTTTTGCTAGGTACTCATGTGTGATGTGTGGCTAAAAATCATGTTTTTCGTACAGATGGGGGGATGCCAAAAAATGATGGGCTCCGGGTGTCACACATGCTACGTACGCCACTGGTTCTCTGCACATTTTTTGTTAAGAAGCTGAGAGTGCTTTTGTGGGGAGAAGTTTGCAACCAACCGGGAGGAATTTGGAAAGCTGTTTCTGTGCTTTTTGAAGGCAAACTTTAGGCACTCCCCTAGACCCAGCAGTGCTCTATGTTAAGCTGGAGGCTTCCTTTTTTCTGAGATTATTTGAATGTTGAAGTATGATAGCGATGAACTGAACTTACCTGAAACTTGCTGGGAACAGGCTTGGAAAAGCTTTATTGAAAAGAAGCTCTGTGGAGGGTAAAACCACAGAGAAGATTGTATGCATTTGTGAGGAGAAATCCTGAACTTACCCAGAGTTTTACTTTGAAATTTTATTTTGCAAATTGCATTGAATTTGGGATTTGGCCATTCTGGGGGTTTTTTTCCTGACTTTGTGCGTTGGTCTTTGTTTTACTTATATTATTGCAATCCCTGCAGGGTGACTCCTTTCTGGGTCACATGCTCGTGCAATTTTGGACTGTAGCCACTAGAGCAGGGATCTCAAAGTCCCTCCTTGAGGGCCGCAATCCAGTCGGGTTTTCAGGATTTCCCCAATGAATATGCATTGAAAGCAGTGCATGCATATAGATCTCATGTATATTCATTGGGGAAATCCTGAAAACCTGACTGGATTAGGGCCCTCAAGGAGGGACTTTGAGACCCCTGCACTAGAGGCACTGAGAAGTCCTGTTGGAAGGCTCTGGTGCCGGCTACAATATATAGAACTTACTCTTAAATGGATAAGTACCAGTTCTGCCTTTGTTCCTCCTCAGTGCTTATGCAGAAAAAAATCTGGCCATTCAGTAAGCACAATTTTATCTGTACAAGAACTGTATATATACAGATAAGCAGGTTATGTATTGGCCTCCTGCTGACAAATGTATAACTCGCTTTGAATATCAATTCCAATAATAACACTGCAGAGTTACCATATAAAATGGGCTAGCTATTGAACTAAAATCAAAGAAGTGGTATTTTGATATTCCTATTATGAGCTAAATGTTCTTGAAAACAAAAACCAGCCCCAATAGCTTCTTTACTTACTAATGAAGTTGGCTTGCCCAGTGAAGATGGTGTACTGAAGTTCATATGAACCCACGCTGAATTCATCCTCAGAAATCCAGTGAACTGTGATGGTGTCATGGGAAGCTGTACAAAGCTCTTCTCGCAGAGATGGGGGGTTTGGTGCTGGACATGGGAAACAGAAAAGCTAGACTGTAAGTACAACACAGATCTGTTTTGAATACTTTTCACACCAGATTTATATCTGTGAAATCTGTAAGCATTTCACTGCACTGGCATGCTGCACCTACATGGGCACACACACACAAAAACCCAAAGATTTGCTGGATTGATTTCAGCAAAACATGGGAAATATTTTCATCAAATGACTGGATTGCTTCATGGTAGTCTGGAATGATAAATATTTATACCAATGCCTTTGCCTTTTCTATTCTTTTTGGCAGAAGAAAAAATATATTATAGTCTGTTTGTTTCAGTTACGCCCAGATGTTGCGCTCCATGATGACGATTATCAAACCCAGCTTGGGTCGGAGGGGTAGTAATGAATTAAAACTCGACTCATGAAGGTTTATTGTAACAATGGCAATGGCAAGTTATTTTAAATCAGCACTGGATTGACACTTTAAATCAGCACCGGATACACTTTCTTACAATGGATAGCGACGTACTCCATGAGCCACGGTAGCAAGCAGACATTATCAACAAGATAAGTACAGTGGTGCCTCGCATAACGGACGCCTCGTACAGCGAACGCTGCGCATAACGAACTTTTTGTCTTGCTCCCTATAACGAACTTCGTTTCACACAACGAAGTCGCCCGAGGGGCCCGGGGGGGGGGCGGAACTACTCTCGCCGCTTCCTAATGTGAGCCGGGAACAGCAGCACCCTCCTGTCTGAATGCAGTGTTCCATCATCTCCCTCCACCTTACCTTAGATGCCGAGTTTTCCGGCTTTCTTTTTCGGCCAGCCACACACTTTCAAAGAGCAGCACATGCGCGCATGCTCTGTTGTTCAATCTTCTCCTCTGACGCAACCGGAAACCGGAAGTTGCAGGAGAGGAGAACATTGATCAACTCCAGCAGCTGCGCGTGCACAGCTTTTTGAAAGCGTGCGGCTGGGTGAAAAAGAAAGCTGGCAAACTCTGCATATAAGGTGAGGTGGAGGGAGGGAAATGTAGGGCTGCAGAACGAATTATTTTGTTTTACATGTATTCTTATGGGAAAACAGGGCTGCAGAACAAATTATTTTGTTTTACATGTATTCTTATGGGAAAACGCGTTTCACACAACGAACGTTTCACATAACAAACTTGCTCCTGGAACGGATTAAGTTCGTTGTGTGAGGCACCACTGTACACTGTTTTGGATTCCTTTGAATTTTTGAATGTTAGAAATGTGCAAGTCCAACTGCAAGACATGTTACAGCATGAATTAGTTTCAACAGTGTGAGATACAATTTTGCAGGACACCCTTAGCACTCAACTGTGGTCTCTTAGCGCATAGATTTTTCAGTGCACAATTAAATGAAAGGAAAGGAACGGTATAGTGCTATGATGGTTCCTAAACTTCCGTGGTCAAAACTGCATTAGCAATGACCCGGTGGTGGTAACTGAGCACTTTACAGCTATAGCTATTTATTTATTTATTGAATATTTGAGCATTTATCAAAGGACACAGGGTAAAAGTGATAGCACAAGGCAGATATAAAAATAAAATAAAAATTTAAGTGGCATTATTATTTGAGATAGTTTTGAATTTGAATGCCTAGCATTAAATTTGTGGTTCCCATTATATAGTTGACAGCTGTATTGGGTGCCTTGCAGCATTCTGTCCTGTTCCAAGATAAGAACTCGTAAAGACGAAGGATGAAGAAAAATAACCATAATGTGAACTATCATGCCCTTCCCACGTCTCTGTACTAGAAATGATCAAGGATGTGAATAGGAAATATATTCAATTCGGTTTGTTTTTGGATTAAGAATGACTCATTTAATTGGTTTGATGTCTATGGAACAAGCAATTTTCTACATTAACAGTGGGGTTCTCATACATTTTCCGTGGAAGTTGCATGCCCTTGGAGTGGAAGAAGAGCCAACTGGAGAGGCTAAGGTTCAAATCTACTGATGCTTTATTGTCTTAAATCCAAATTTAGGGGCCCTTTTACTAAGCAGAGGTAAGAAATAACGTTTGCTTACTCTAGCAAAAAAAAAAAAAAAAAGGTTTTGCCATGAAATATGCTGAGGCAGTGTGTGCACACAAAGCACTATAAAATAAAATATATGTTTTTAGTGCTGGGGAAAATCTGGGATTGAAGAGTGAGTGTGATCGATTCTAATCAGTTAGTCCAGCTGCACTGCCCTGCACTGATTAGTGTGTGCTTAGCATGCAAGCCTTTATCACCTACATATTGGGTCTCACGAGCTAATGGCAAAATTAGCATGTGGCCATTAATAGGGAAAATAGAAAAATGCCATTTTACCATAGTGGTAAAAATGGCCTTAGAGCATAGGACTGACCCACATAAGGACTCGCTAAGCCCACATTTTACTGCAGGTTGGTACAAGGAGCCCTTAGAATTTATTTAAAACCATTTATATCCCACTGATCAGTGATACTTCTAAACCAGGGTGCTGCAAACTTTTTAAAGCCGTGGCACACTAAATGTGGCGCCGTGGCTGGAGGGCCTCTGGAAGAACGCGGATGTCACGTGCATGTGTGATGTCCTCATGTAGATGTCCACCTATGCACAGATGTTCTCCAACCGTGGCCCCGAGACTCCTATTGCCGCCGGTGGTGGGGTTCTGGAGAGGGAGAGGTGCGGATAGCAGGAGAGGCCCCAGCGCCGTCTGACTGACTATAGGACATGCCTCTCATCCGGTAAGCAATCAGCCGGTGCCGGTGCCTCTCCTCCTCACGCATCTTGCGGCATACCTGGAATCTGCTGCAGCACACAGTTTCTGATACACTGTTCTAAACAGTATTTTTCAAAAAACTCTCAAATTATTAAGGGCTTCTTTTACTAAATGGTTCTAGAGGTTTTTAGCATGGGCTGGTGAGGTAAACGCTCACAGAATTCTACATTAACCTAATCACAGATCTCAGGAAGACATTATTATGGGGTTCTTTGACTAAGCTGCAGTACAAAGTGGCCTTAGCATGCCCTTGCATGAATTTTTTCCCATGCCCTAAGGCAATTTTTACTGCAGCAATAAAATGGCCGATTTTCTATTTTATTTTATGTTACTGGCCATGCCCTAATGTTGCCATATAGGCAAAGTCATTAAAAATATTACCTCAGGAGCACTGCCATCACCTACTTTGTATTCAGTAAGGGCCCATGTGATAATCCTGCGATAGTTGGTTTGCAAATGATAAGATAGATGATTATTAATTAGCACAGAAATGTTCACTCTCCACCCTAACATGCACCCCAACAAAAAAAATATATATAAAAATGTATTAGCACCCTGATTAGCGCATGCAGATTTGTAACCTACCACAGGATGCCTGAGCACTTCATGCTAATGCTTACCATAGCTTAATAAAAGGATCCCTAAGATATTTCTCCTACTAATATCTGAGCAAAAAAAATGACTTTGCCTTCTTTATAAATCTACTTCTACAGGAATGAGGTGAGGTAAAAAAAAATAAAAAATTTAAATTAACCTTGCTGACAGGCATCGGCATACAAGGCACCAACATTGGCAGGAATATCACAAGGTACCAGAAGATAATCAAAACAGCAAAAACATTATCAGGAAGACCTCAAAGCATCAGAAGTGGTACCAACATGGGCAGTGCCCTTTTCCATTTATTTTATATCAAATTTCTCAATATGGAATCTTTTCTTTTCTCTGACACACAAATTCAGTCTAAAGCAAAGATGTACAAAAAATGGCATAAAGTGGCACTTCGACATTTTAATCACCAAAAGTAACGATTTTTGAAATTGATTTTTTAAGACATCTTGCAGGTTATTTGCCTTCCAGTACATCTAAATCTTAAGGATGCGTGTTAGAGGCATGTTTTGGCGGGTTAGGGCAGCCATAGGACTTGAACGTCTTGCAGGGATAATCAAATCTTTTTGAAGATGCCCAGGTCGTCGTTTAATCCTTCGGAGTTAAACCTATTTTAAAAGTGCATAAGGACCAAAAAAGGTACCCAAACTGACCAGATGGCCATTGGATGCACGAAGGCATGACACTTCCACGCTCCCCAAGTGGTCACTGACTCCCTCCCACCCCCAAAGATGTGAAAGAAACAGTACATACTAGCTTCTAATGATAGCAGCAGATATTATGGGAAATCCTATTACAGCAGCAAGCAGGTGTGTGGAGTAGCCTGGTGGATGGTACAATGAACCACAGGGGAATCCAGTCCCATATCCCACCTTATCTACTACATTTATGGTAGAAATTGTGAGGCCACTGAAACTCCCCCAAAACCTCCTGTACTGGTGACATCTGCAGCCATAAGAGCTATTGGGGTGGTAGACAGGTAAGTATAGTAGGTTTGGGGGGAATTTTGGAAGGCTCACCATACACTATAAGGGGCTATAGTGAAATGTGTACCTAGCACTCTTTATATGAAGTTCATAGCCATGGCCCCTAAGGTGTCCCACCGTTGGTATGTCTGTGTGGCCAGTCCATTCAAATGCAGACTCATCCCACATCCAAATGTGCTTGTTTTGGACATTTTGATTTAAAAAAATGGTCAAAAAAGATAGATGTCCTAAGGGCTGGAATGTCCAGACGAACCATTTTTTAAGAAAAAACAAAGACATCTTGTGGTTTCGAAATGGTTATTTTCCCAACCTGAATTTTGGACATCCTTGTGGAAATGTTCAAAGTTGGACTTAGATGTCCTATCAAAAGTGCCCCTCATCTCTAAGCATGCTAAGTTTTATCCCTTTTCTTCTTAAGTCTCAGACTCATGATGATATCATCAGCCAAGGGATTTGGAAGGTTATGATATGCTGATCTGGTTGCTTGTCAAAATGTTTCAACATGATAGACCAAGTGACGCCTAATTACTGTCATTTCCCAGCCGTGGCTTAACTCTGACTGCCAGGTTCACTGGGGATAAAACACATGACTCTTAGTAGAGCTAGAAACTCAGAGCTGAAACCATAAGAGTAGATTAGCAAAAACAGGATGCAAGGAATATTTATTCTTTGGCAGCAAAGAACAAGACATAACCCCAAAAGATTGGGACAAAATGGGGGGTGAGTTTCACTGATTAAGAACCAAATATTGATCCAGTGGACTGTTTCAGAAGCTTGTCTCCCCTCTGCTTCCCAGAGGATTATTATTCACTGGCTTGAATGACTAAAATTCCTGTGGCTTTAGCTGCAGATCTCTAGCATCCATATTTAAGGGTCATGAATTTCATCCCACTGAACCTCAGGACTAGCCAAGCAACAATAAGTGATGTTTTACTGACTAGTGCTGCCCGATTTGCCGATTAGAATTGATTCACCGATTCAATGTGATAAATCGATTTGTTGTCTGAAAAAAATCGGACTCACTGATTCAGTGACTACCCCCCCCCCCAACCCCAGTGAGACCTGACATACCTCCGGGCATCCCAAAGCAACAGCTCCAACCTGCTGCTTGCACCAGCCTCAGCTTTCCCTCTGACATCACTTCCTGGTCCTGCTACCAGGAAATGATGTCAGAGGGAGAGCCCTGGCGCGGGCAGCAAGTTGGAGATGCTGCTTGTGCCAAGGAAGTTAAAAGAGTACGGGAGAAGGGAACAGACATGAGTGTGCATGGCAGCAGGCAGGAAAGGAGCAGGATGGTGAAGAGGGCAGGAGGGATGCCACCTCCCTGGGCACCTTCCACCCTTGCTGTGCCAATGCCTGTATGGATCATAAAACTATATTTGGAGAGAATTCAAATGGACTAGTCTCCTGAATAAATGTTAAAAATTCCTTTCATAACTCCAGATCGACAAAACATTTTAAGCTGACCTTCTCTCCCCTTTTGCATGTTCACTGGAAAAACTGAAACATGACATCCTGTTTGTCTTTGGGAAGCAGAGCTGAGCTTCTGATGTCATAATGGCTCTTCCACCAATAAGAGCCATTCTCATCAGTGATGTTACAATGGCTTGATTGTCCTGTACCTCTTCTGCCCTCCAACCCAGTCCGCTGATTAACCGTTCCCCTTAACTGTATCCATGACATACTGTTTGTCTGTCTTGGCTGTTTAGATTGTAAGCTCTTTTGAGCAGGGACTCTCTTCTTTGTGACTCTGTACAGTGCTGCGTATGTCTGGTAGCGCGTAGAAATAATAATAATTAGTAGTAGTAATCATTTATTTTAGCTCAATGGCTGATGGAAATGCTTTCACCTAAACGTAGACAGACATGATGCTGGAGGACCTTTCCGGACTAGCACAAAACCAATTTAATTTTAGATCTGCAGTTCATCAAGTTGCTAGGACTCGAGCACAAATCAATGGCACACGCAATAACTTGCCCATTAAAAAAATGCCATACCCCCCAACCCCATCACGGGACCAGAAAGGAGGGATGGATGCCCACTCCCTCCTGCCACCTTGAACCCCCCCACCTGCCAAAATCAGGAGGAATGCCCACTCCCTCCAGTCACTGCAAACCCTCCTACACGCTGACTCTCCCTCCGCAAGGCCCCCATGAACTGGCCCCTCATTCCCCTTCCTAAAAACAACAACAAAATCAGCAGGAGGGATGCCCACTCCTTCCTGCCACTGGATGCCCGCCCCCCCAAACCCTGAACCTCCCATGTACCTGCAGATTACATTGACAGCAGGAGGGAAAGGCATTAGGCATCTGAGCCAATCAGGGCCTTAGGCCCCTCCCCATGCATCTCAGGATGCACCAGAAAGTTTAAGGCCTGCCATTTTGGAGTGGCGGGCTTGATGAGCAGGAGGGACTGGGCATGCCTCCAGCTATCAATCTAATTTTCAGGTATGAGGAGGTTCATGGGATGTGTGTGTGGAGGGGGGGGGGGTTTCTGGGAGCCAGGGAGCATTCAGTTGCAGGAGGGAGTGGGCATCCTTCCTGCCAATTTTTTTTTTTTTTTTAGAAGGGGGAGCATGGGAGGGGCAGGGTTGGTTTAGGGGGGACCTTGCGTTGGGATTAGTGCATGGGGGTATGCAGCAGCAGGAGGGATTAGGCATCCATCCTGCCAATTTTGTCTGGCATGGGGGGTCTCACGGTGGTAGGTGGGAGTGAGAACATGAAAACATAAGAATAGCCTTACTGGGTCAGACCAATGTTCCATCAAGCCAAGTAGCCCATTCTCACAGTGGCCAATCCAGGTCCCTAGTACCTGGCCAAAACCCAAGGAGAAGCAACATTCCATGCTACAAATCCAGGGCAAGCAGTGGCTTCCCCCATGTCTTCTCAATAACAGACTATGGACTTTTTCTCCAGGAAACTATCCAAACCTTTCTTAAAACCAGCTACGCTATCCACTCTTGCCACAAGCTCCTATTGCTTTTAAAAGTATTTCCCTGTATCTTCATTGAGTGTCCACCTAGTCTTTGTAATTTTTGATGAAGTGAAAAATCGATCCCTCCTGCCTCCATTCTGGTTCTGGGGTGGGTCAGCAGGGAAGACTGTCATTGGCGGGGGTGGGGGGCACAACAGTTTTTTTAATGGGGCAGATGTTGTACATGTGTTACATATGCACAACATCTGTGTCATTTACAAAAAAAACCCCAACAGCTGAGTGGTAGGAGGTTGCTTTAGGTTTTCCCCTGCTGCTCAGCTGTTCGGGCTTCCCCAAACTGGCTCTGTATGTGTTGAAATTGCTCTTCATGCAACTAGGGGGACGGGATTACAGCGAACCTCTGTGAAAATCATTTGAATGGAAACCTGTTGGAACATCAATCGCTGTTCTACAATCGGACATAAAATCAGCCAACAGCGACGCGCACGATCTTAGTGACTGTGTTGAGTGCATCTAGCCCTCAATTGGAATTATTTAAGAATTACACATGGATTTGCCCTATTGTATAACGTGTGCCCAAATTTCATGGTGTGCAATTCCAAAGGAGGGGGGAGGGCATCTGCATGCTTAAATAACATTAGTTGGGCACCAGCATTTATACCAGCTTTTGGCAAGTGTAAGTGCTTGCTTCTAAAGTTGGGTGCAAAATGCATGTTAAGCTATTAATCTGCAAAGGCCACACTGTATGGAGCACCCTTTAGAGAATAGCTTTAGCACAACTCATCCTGGTGCATAACTTTGGGTGCCATTTATTGGGGTTTCCCCTAAATGTAAAATTGGGTATGGAAGTCTTGAGGGGTGGCCTTGTGATTAGAGTTGCTGCTTTGGGACCATGAGGTTGTAGGTTCAAACACAGTGTCGCTCCTTGTGACCTTGACAACCCATTGTCCCAAGTACTATAGTTAGATTGTGAGCCCATCGGGACAGAGAGGGAAAATACTTGGAGCACAAGCTCTTCCTAAATGCCTACCAAAATTTATAAACTATAAAAAGTTTTACCTCATGCACAACTGTCATTTCTTTAATAAGACACTAAATATTTTTTTCTGAGTCCCTCCAAGTACCTACAAATCCAAAATGTGGCCCTGCATAGGGTTTGAGACCACTGCCCTATAAGAATCAGTGTCTATGTCTATGCCTAATTTGCCTATGACCTTAATCCTGCCTTGCTTTTCTGGTATTGAAAAGCATCTGAAACAGATTTTAAAAAAAGAGTTTTGGAGATCAGCTTCTTAGCAGGCTTCCCTTGTGTGTGAAGAATGGCAAATTTTTCCATTTACACATGTAAGGAGCAATATCTGCCATGCCACGAACAAATCCTTAATTGAAGCCACTCTTTTTCTGAATATTTTTTTTCTTTTTTAGAAAATGACAGTTCCCTTTGAGTGTGCCACCAAGTTTCGCTGTGGTCTTATGTAAGTTTTACAATACTTTCTGAATATAGCTAGACTTTTAGAGAATACGATTTGTCCAAGATGTCCTATATAAAACCAAGCTTCACATGCCATATTTTAGCTGAGAAAAATAGTAGGGAAATTAGTGAGTTGACAGGAAATGCTTCTTCTGCAATAAAATTAAACAAAAATTTGTTCCAAAACATACCACAACTAATGAGGTAAAACGATCTTCAACTTGCTTGATTATCCCTGCTACTAACAGTGACAGGAAAAAAAAATCTAGTTAACTTTAAAAGCCTTCCTGCTATCTAGTTTCAAAGAACAACTTGCGATTTTAATGTGTTGTGCCTTCTTCTGTTAAATCGAGTTTCTGTAATTTATTGGCCTAGATTTTACTTCTCATTAGCTTGCCTGCGCCAATCCTCGGTAGTCCTGCCTCGCTCTCTGGTGTATCACTCAACTATTCCATACATATAAGAACATACTCTAACAGTGGGAGAGAGGAGAGGCTGGCACTGTGCTCTGATCTGAAAATGCACAGGAAAAAATTAACTCCAAAGACATCTATACAGAGCACAACGGGTGTTCTGCAGGATATCCTGGCACTTTTGAAACAAGAGCAGTAGAAGTTGAGGGTTGGCATACCAATAAAAAGTTACAGGGATGGGCTGAGAACCAGGGCCGAATGGCTCACCAAGTCTGCCCTTCCACAGCATCCACTATCTCCTCCTCTCCCTAAGAGATCCAATATGCCTGTCCCACGCTGTCTTGAATTCAGATACAGTCTTCATCTCCACCACCTCCACCGGGAGATTATTCCACGCATCTACCATATATTTTCTTACATTACTCCTGAGCCTATCTACTCTTAACTTCATCCTATGCCCTCTCCTGACGGAGTTTTCCTTCATTTGAAAAAGACTCACCTCCTGTACATTAATGCCACTGAGTACAATAGAGAGGGGATATGAAAGAGATGAGATATTTAAACATCTCTTTCATATCCCCTCTCTATTGTATTTCTTTCAGAGTATACATATTTATTTCTCTACATTTGCCCCAGATTTATGAGTAAGACCACTCACTAACCAATTTTATAGCAGCCCTCTGGACCGACTGCATCCTATTTATATCTTTTTAAAGGTGCGGTCTTCCAAATGGGGCCGCACCAGGGGCTTATACAACGGCATTATCACCTCCCTTTTCCTATTGTCCATTCCTCTCCTTTTGCACATAAGCATCTTCCTGGCTTTGACCATCGCCCTTTCCACCTGTTTTGCCCCCTTAGATAATCAGACACAATCACCCTGAACAGGAGTTCTTTGCCTCCTACACTATACCAATCTCCTAGATTTTGCAGCCCAAAGTGCACCAACCTGCATTTTTTAGCATTAAATCTTGGTTGTCAACCACTAGACCATTCTTCAAGCTTTGCCAGATCCCACCTCATGTTATCAACACCCTCCAGGGTGTCTACCCTATTACAGAGCTTGGTATATCATCCGTAAAAAGACAAACTTTGCCAGACAGTTCTTCCGCAAAAACCTACAGAGACACTGTCCTTCATGTGATCTTGGGATAGTTACTGATCTCTTATTATTTAAAGTACCCACTACAATTTTAAGCTCTGGACAGGAATTACTGCATTTGAATGCTTATGATTTAAGCTACCTTGAATATCCTTTGAAAAGGTAAGTTAAAAAAAATCCAACTATTACTAATATTTATTTGGATTTATCTCATGTGTTTTCATTAGTGGATCAAGCTGAATTGCATTCAGGTACAGTAGATATTTTCCTGTCCCCAACAAAATTAGAAAAGCTATAGAGAAGAGTGACCAAAATATTAAAAGGGATAGACTAACTCTCCTATGAGGGAAGGATAACTTTAGGGCTCTTGAGCTTGGAGAAGAGATAGCAGAAGGAAGATATGATAGAAGTCTATAAAACCCTAAGTGGAATGTGTAGACACAAATTGATGTGTTTATTTTTTCAATAAATACTAAGATTAGAGGATATGCCATGAAGTTAAAAAGTAGTAAATAGGAAATCTAAATTTTTCACTTAATGCATAGTAAAGCTGGGTTGCAGGCTGGGTTTATAAAAAGTCTGGATAAGTTCTTGGAAGTAAAGTCCATAAATAGTTATTAAGGTAGACAAAGGAAAATGACTGCTTATTCCTGGAATCAGTTGGATGGAATCTAGCTATTTTGGGGGGATCGTGCCAGGTACCAGTGACCTGGATTGGTCACTGTTGGAAACAAGATACTGGGCCTAATAAATCTTTGGGCTGTCCCACTATGACAGTGTTTATGTTGTATATAGACCATTCCTCCACAGATATACTGTAATCAAGGAAGCTAAGCTACAATATGAAGTATTAATTATGTTAGAAAAGTACCATTACATAAACTTTTGCTCCCTCTCACCTTTACCTTAAAAAACAAACAAACCTCCAAAAATAGATGTCACATTGTTTTTGTTGTTTTCATTCAGCAATATCTAATGTAGGTATTAAGTGCAAAGTGCAGAGACCTGCTAGTAGTTTCAGACCTGTTAAATAATCAAGGCCCTCCAGCAGTTTCTTCTCTCTGGAAAAATCCAATGCAAAGTTTTCAAAGGCATCATTTAAATTGATGTCGGGGATCAGAACTTGAGAAGATGCTGTTGCCATGGCAACCCTGCAAAAAAAAAAAAAAAGGGAGAGAACATCAATACCCATCAGGACATGTTTGTAAGTTCCATCCAGCAGTTTGATTTCTGATTAAAAAGAAGCTGTCTTGTTAGTGATGCATTCTGCCATGGAGAGGAAGGGAGAAAGGGTCTGTGTCATTTGCTGCAGGCTCCTACTGTGAACTCAGCCAGAAGCTCCCTGAGGAAATGACCGATTTCTTATTAACCAAAGCCTTGTTCCTGTTGTTCTCTGGAAAACAAATAACCCCAAAGGATATGCACTAACAGCTAGCTAAAGGTTGTCAAACCAAATGAAAAATCTACCTTATTGATAGGTAAGGGGGAAAAAAAGGCGTTGATATGCACATAACCAAGATTTTCCCTGCCATTTCCAAAAGGTGATGGAGAGAGAAGGAAGAGCTCATTTATCTCCCCTAGTCTTACCGTGCTAACTAATGTGTTCTGTTTCAAAATGCACTGAGCATCGTGTGCCATGGCTGAACCCAATCTAGTGTTCTTTCTACTTCAAAATACCACACAATCCTTGTTGATAGCAATGACACAAATTGCAGAGCTGACCTCTGTCAATGCTGTCTCACACTTAGAATCCTGAAAGGGGCTGCAAGATCATTATTTCAGCTTCATCAGTGT
Organism: Geotrypetes seraphini; assembly: GCF_902459505.1. Classification (NCBI taxonomy): domain Eukaryota; kingdom Metazoa; phylum Chordata; class Amphibia; order Gymnophiona; family Dermophiidae; genus Geotrypetes; species Geotrypetes seraphini. Next base: position 84,011,975 of record NC_047088.1, on the reverse strand, counting down.
GCTGACAGACAAAACCTGAAAGTGATTTTCATAGCATGAAAATTGTATCAAATGTCTGTGGGAGCTTGCTCAGTAGTATGGGCCCTACTTACTAAGTTGTTTTGTCTATTTAAAGTAGGAATTATAATGGGCTAATAGTTAACACAACTCCTTTGTGTAAATCAAGGACTAGATTCAGTATAAGGCACCCAAATTTGGGCACTGAATGCTATTCTATAAATGATGCTCGGAGATGAGCGCGCCATTTATAGAATGACGTTATGTTCTTATCTACCGCCTGCTCAAAAGGAGGTGGTAGCGGCTAGCGTGCGCAGCAATTTAGCACGCGTTATTCCACGCATTAACGCCCTAATGCGCCTTCATAAAAGGAGCCCCTAGTCTAGATGCCTACCTTGAAGTGGTATTTATTTCCGTATGTTTATGGTTATGTTTTTTTTGTTGTTGTTATTAGTAAATAATTTTATCGCATGTTTTATAAGTTTTGTAAACCGTTCTGTTATTGTGTAAGGAAGGGCGGTATATTAAATCAAATAAAGTTCGGAGCCTACTGGATAATTAATTTTTTAATGATTTTTAAATTTTAAAGGTGGTTTTAATTATTAGCACTAATTAATCTAATTTAAAAAATTGAGTTAAGCGCCTAACTTCAGGCACCATTTATAAAATCTGCGGCTTAGTGTCAGGATCTGTACCTAATTTCAGGTGTAAGGATTTACACCAACTCAAACCTTTAGGTATGAATCTCCCATATTCTATAATACTATTGCATCTTTAGTGAACACCACTGACCTACCGATGCACCTCTCATGGCCATGTCCCCTTCTCAGTTGTGCACTGAAAATTTACATGTGCATCGTTGTAGAATAACACCTAGCAAAATGCATGCATAAATTTGAATTATTGCCAATTAGCATCAATAATTGTTAGCATCCAATTATTGTTACTAATTAGATCGTTACTCAGTTAAATTGCTTGCACAAATTGGGCATTCGACCAAATTTGCGTGCACAGTTTTAAGTGCCACAAATAGAATCTGGGGATAAATGGCTAATGTGCCAGAGGGAATGGAATGGATAAGGTCTGTGCCTTACTGTTAATGCAGGAGATAATATGGAACAGTTAAGGCCACCTCAGCAGGGGATGTAGATAGTGTCATTGTATGTTATCTTTTATGCAGTAATGCGTTGTATGTAAATTTTCCTGTGTTAACAGCATGGTAAGACACTGGGAACATTTCCAACAGATAACGCAGAGATTTTGTGGTGATTGTATGCTAATTTTGGCAACTACCAAGCAGTAACTGAAAAACATTAACAAAACTTTGTAAATGAGGCCCTACTTAAATTAACTTCTAGGCTCCAGCATGCTAAGCACTGACTTTACAGTTCATTGCAGGCAGAAATGTATATTCTCAAAGTCATTCCCATAGGTAAAACAGTGCTTCACTCACAGAAATGGGCTTCTATTAAATTAACTGCCTTGTACACATTAAAAATATGCTTGGATTTACCATTTTACATGTACTATTTTACTTTAAAATGTTGAAAACTATACTCAGCAAAATGTTCTATACCAGTGGTGTCAAACTCGTGGCCTGGGGGCCACATGCGGCCCGCCAGGTACTATTTTGAGGACCTCGGTATGTTTATCATAATCACAAAAGTAAAATAAAACAGTTTCTTGATCTTATCTCTTTAGCTATAAATGACAATATTATTATTAAGACTTAGCCAAAAGGAAAGATTTATAAACTATAAAGAGTTTTACCTCATGCAAAATTGTCATTCCTTTAATAAGACATTAACTATTTTTTTCTGCGGCCCTCCAAGTACCAACAAATCCAAAATGTGGCCCTGCAAAGGGTTTGAGTTTGAGACCACTGTTCTATACAGATTAGCTAGTGGAAAAGACTGTTTGCATGTTTCCTAAGATAATTTTCAACAGTGAAAGTATATGCATACCTCTGTGAAGAAAACCCCATTATTTGGCCTTCCTCAGATTGAGCACTGTGAGTTGCACAAAATGCTACCACATGTTTGATTTCCATCATTACCCTTTTTTTAAAATTAAACTTTATTGATTTTCCAAATATGAATAGTGTAAATAATCAATTGAACATCTAATAAAACAATAAAAGCACATTCATCTTACAAACATCTATAAGCAAGCATTTTAACCCATCCACCCGTCTAATCAAGAAAAGCACAAATACATATAATACAAATAATCATTCATTAAAATTCCTTATATAGAATAAGAATGCAATCCCACCCACTCTGGATGGATGTATTCAAAGGTGTAAAACTAAGATAAAAATAAGCTCTCCCACCCTCTCCCCCTTCCCTGGATGTGCATGAGGAAATAAACAAAATTAAGACATACAAACAACTATAATGAGGTAATAAAATATGTCAGTGGGCCCCAAACCAGTTTAAATATATTGCTATGCCCCAATACATCAGCATTCATCTTCTCATATTTATAACTGGAGCATAAACTCATCATTACCCATTTTGAACATATGACTCCTGTCCTTTCTCATTTACACTGTTTGCCAATTCAGTGGAGGGTCTGTTTTAAAATTATGACTGATTTTTTAAAGCTTTAAATAATGAAACTCTAAGTTTACTATTATTTCAAGTTTAATATATTTGATATACCGCCTATAAACCTAGGCATGGTACATAAAATGAAAACATTTGTGCAAATGTTTCAAGCATAACAACATAATAAAAATAATAAAACAAAAAGGGGAGGACTTGACAATAATAATTCAGTGATAGGTATCAATGGGTGACAAAAGGAATGACGGTAAAAGGTTACATCATATAATTCCAAGGATGGGAGAAGGAACAAAACAAAAGGGGGGAAAAATGCTTGGGGGAAAAGAAAAAGGTGAGGCTGCAAAAGGCCTAGCGAGAATGAAACATAGAATAAGGAGATGCTTTAGATATTAAAAGCATCTTGGAACAGGAAAGTTTTGAGGCCTGATCTGAATTTAGAAACACAGGCCCGGATTCTGTATAAGACGACCGGGACGGGCGTCCTTTACAGAATGGGGCCTACACCCGCCCAAACTAAACCCGATTCTGTAACCGACATCCATGTTACAGACGCCGGTTACAGAATCGGGTTACTTTAGACGCGGCCGCTATACTTAATCGTGGCAAGGGATCTCCCTGCTTTGATTAGCGGCCGCTGCTATGGCCACCAGTCTCCCCCCCCCACCCCTAAACGAACGAAGCACGAGGGATGCCCAATCCCTCCTGCCGAAAGACCCTCCCACCCGCCCCTGACGATTGCCGACAGGAAGGTGCTCAACCCTTCCTGCCGAAAGACCCCCCACCTGTTCCTGACGATCGCTGGCAGGAAGGTGGGGGGATGGGTGGGGGGGTCTTTCAGCAGGAGGGATTAAGCATTCCTCCTGCCTCATTCGTTTAAGGGTGGGGAGGGGATACTGGCAGTCTTAGCCGCGGCCGCTACACTAATCGCGGCAAGTAATCCCACGATTAAGTATAGCGGCCACGTCTACTTACAATGTAGGCCAGCATTTTGCTGACCTACATTGTAAGCGTCTCTCGCTCTAAGGTGATGCATCCCGGCAGCAGAAATCCATGCAGAACATACACCTTGAATGGAGAAACACTAGCTACAACCTCAGAAGAACGGGACTTGGGAGTAATCATCAGTGCAGACATGAAGGCTGCCAAACAAGTAGAGAAGGCCTCATCCAAGGCAAGGCGGATGATGGGATGTATCAATAGAAGCTTCGTCAGCCATAAACCTGAAGTCATAATGCCACTGTACAGAACCATGGTGAGACCTCATCTGGAGTACTGTGTGCAATTCTGGAGGCCACATTACCGTAAAGATGTACTTCGAGCTGAGTCAGTCCAGCGAATGGCCACTAGGATGGTCTCCGGACTCAAGGGTCTCTCATACGAGGAAAGACTGGGCAAGTTGCAGCTCTACTCTCTAGAGGAGCGCAGGGAGAGGGGTGACATGATTGAGACATTTAAGTACGTCACAGGTCGTGTCGAGGTGGAAAACGACATATTCTTTCCTAAGGGACCTTCAGTCACAAGGGGGCACCCGCTCAAACTCAGAGGAGGGAGATTTGGTGGTGAAACCAGGAAGTATTTCTTTACAGAAAGGGTGGTGGATCACTGGAACAAACTACCGGTGCAGGTGATCAAGGCCACTAGCGTGCTCGACTTTAAGAATAAATGGGACATCCACGTGGGATCTCTACGTGGGTCAAGCAGCACTCTGACTTAATGGGGTGGGACAGTGGAGTGGGCAGACTTGATGGGCTATAGCCCTTTTCTGCCGTCATCTTTCTATGTTTCTATTTCTACTAGGGAGACACGTAGGGCTGCCTAGGTTCACATAAGGCTACCGCCTAGCCTTAGGCAAGCATAGGCGGGCTTGTGGGCCTTCCTAAGCTCCCGGAGGTGCTTTCAATATAGGCAATTTGCCTGGGGAGCATTTTTTTAGAAAATGTGCCTCCCGATTGGCTGATTAGACAGCTGTAGGATGTCTACAGCTGCCTACCATTGGGACGCAGTTTACAGAATCCAGGCCATAGTGTTCTTGCCTTAAATTGATTGGGAGGTAAATCCACAATGATGGTGCTACAACGGAGAAAATGGTGTTACGGGTTGTGTCCAACACTATTTGGTGCATAGAGAGGACTGTTTGAAGAGATTGCTGGGTTGATCGGAACATCCTCGAGGTAGTATAGGGTATAAAATGCCTGTCAATAAATGGGGGCCACCGTGAGAGCGGACTGCTGGGCACGATGGACCACTGGTCTGACCCAGCAGTGGCAAATTCTTATGTTCTTCTTATGTTCTTATGTGGGCGAGTGAACAGATTGGACCTTAAATGTAAGAAATAGGGTTTTGTGCTACTGAGAGTCAGTGAGAGTTTTTAAAGGGGTGTTACATGGTTATATGTCCTCGCTTTGTTAATGACTTTAATTGTAGTATTTTGCACGATTTGGAGCCTTCTTATTTCCTACCATGTATTATTACTGTGGCTTTGAAGATTTATAGACCAGCATGGATATTACGCTCTGGTGATATGGGATTGTTAGATATGCCCTCTTTCATAAGAACATATGAAGAACATAAGAAGTTGACGCTGCCAGTGGTCCATCATGCCCAGCAGACAGCTCCCGCAGCAGCCCCCAGGTCACAAACCAGTGCCCTGAGACCAGCCTTTCCTGCATTCATTCCGGTTCAGCAGGAACTTGTCTAACTTTGTCTTGAATCCCTGGAGGGTGTTTTCCCCTATAACAGCCTACAGAAGAGCGTTCCAGTTTTCCACCATTCTCTGGATGAAGAAGAACTTCCTTACATTTGTACGAGTCTGTCCTCTTTTAACTTTAGAGAGTGCCCTCTCGTTCTCCCTACCTTGGAGAGGGTGAACAACCTGTCTTTATCTACTAAGTCTATTCCTTTCGGTATCTTGAATGTTTCTATCATGTCCCCTCTCAGTCTCCTCTTTTTAAGGGAGAAGAGGCCCAGTTTCTTTAATCTCTCACTGCACAGCAACTTCTCCAGCCCCTTAACCATTTTAGTCACTCTTCTCTGGAACCTTTCGAGTAGTACCGTGTCTTTCTTCATGTACGTCAACCAGTGCTGGACGCAGTATTCCAGGTGAGGGAGTACCATGGCCTGGTACAGCGGCATGATAACCTTCTCTGATCTGTTCGTGATCTCCTTCTTAATCATTCCTAGCATTCTGTTCGCCCTTTTCGCCACCACCGCGCATTGCGCAGATGGCTTCATCAATTTGTCAACCAGTACTTCCAAGTCTCTTTCCTGGGGGGTCTCTCCAAGCACCACCCCAGACATCCTGTATTCGTGTATAAGATTTTTGTTACCGACATGCATCACCTTACACTTATCCACGTTGAACCTCATCTGCCATGTCGCAGCTCATTTCTCGAGCGTGTTTATGTCACGTTGCAGATGTTCGCAATCCTCCTTCATAACAGAACCAATAATTTGGAATGCTCTCCCCCAGTGTATATGTTCTATTCCAATTCTTCTTACCTTTAGAAAAACATCGGAGAGCCCACCTTTTCCAACATTTGATGAGTATCTAACCTTTGAATCCCATGCAAACTCATTAGTCAAAAAGGTATTTCACATTATGAAAAAAAGTTATGAAGGATTAGAGCTAACTTTAACATCAATGTTTTTAGAACCATTGTACAGTCTTTAACTTTAGCTCATATTAATTACTGCAATTTGGTTTTGTTGGGATTGTCAGAGAACTTGCTGAAAAAATTACAGACATGACTGAGTTTTGGCAAGTCTAATTTTAAATCAGCCACTCCATTGTTGAGAAATCTCCACTGGCTCCCAGTAAAAACCCGGATTGTTTTCAAATTGTGTACAATGACTTATCTAGTATTACATGGATTATTACCAGAATATATGTCTAATTTAGTTAATTTCACCCATAGAAATGGGGATTATTCAGATCAACTTCTGCCACTACTACAATATCTGAGCCCTAGAAATGTCAGACACACAACAATATTTAATGGTATATTCTCCTATCAACCAACAAAAAGTCTTTTTATTTCATTTATTACAAATTTATAAGCTGACTCATTCCAAAGCAGTGTACATAAATACATACATAATACCTAAAATGGACAAAAACAATTAAACAGCAGAGAAGTCAAGTCCCATGGTCCAGGTACTGTTCAAGCTGGGTTGTTTCTGTTAAAAAGCTCTATATGGTACAGCCCTTAGCTACCTGGCTAATAGATTTTCCATATCTACATACAAACAGCAGAAAAACTCATGCTCTGTTTAATTTCCCTTCTATACAGGGTTGCGAAAGCAAGAAATTTCTTAATCATACTTTAGCGTTTCAGGCAGCTTCCCATGACAAAGAATTTCAATCGTTGCTGCTGAAAGCTCATTCTTATAAACATTTCAGAATAGAGTTGAAGACGTGAAGGGGCATAATAAAAAAAACCCCTTCTAAGTCCCCTTTAGGCCTAAGGCCCTAAACGCTGAAAGTAGCAGCAGGGAAAATGTCAATTCTCAAAAAAAACATCCAAAATGAGGGTTTTTTTTAAAAAGAATGGCCTACCTCTACGTTCAGCTGTTTAAACGCCCAGACCACCACTACGTCTAAACTTACAACACATTATCAACCAAAAAATAGTCTAAGTCCCAACGCCCAAAACAAGAACTTTGAGGCATAGGAGGAGCCAGTCCTTCGCCTAAAAGCTGTATTCTGTAACCGTTGTCTGTCAAAAACAACACCGGTTACAGAATACACCCCCCACCCCACCCCCTCCAATGATTGCGGCAGGAGAGATAACTCATCTCCCCTGCCACAATCGCGATTGCCCCACCCCCGAACTGCCATGACCCATGGCAGGAGAGATGCCTAATCTCTCCTGCCACGGTTCGTGCCAGTTCGGGGGGAGGGGTGATAGTGATCGCGGCAGGAGAGATGGCCAATCTCTCCTCCGCGATCCACCCCTCACCCCCAAACCAATACCGGAAGGAGGGAGCCCAACCCCTCCTGCTAAGGCACGAGCCCCGCGACCCCCTACCTCCTTAAAGTACAGACAGGATGGAGCCCAACCTCTCCTGCCCACGATGCACCCCCCACCCCCCTCAAAATATGGGCAGGAGGGAGCCCAGGCCTGCCCACGACGCACCCCCCCACAACTGCCCCCCCAAATCCCTGATTGGCCCCGCTGAACCCACGATCGCCCCCCGAACCCCATGATCCCCCAACACCCTCCCTCACCCCTTACTTTCAGGCTCTAAGGGTATTTTGAGGGGTTGCAGGGTGAGGGGGCGATCGAGGGTTCGGAGGGGCGGTCGTGGGGGGGGCATCGTGGGCAGGAGGGCCTTGGATCCCTCCTGCCCATATTTTAAGGGGGGGTGGGAGGTACATTATGGGCAGGAGGGGTTGGGCTCCTCCTGCCCGTATTTTAAAGGGGTGGAGGGGTCGCGGGGCTTGTGCCTCAGCAGGAGGGGTTGGGCTCCCTCCTGCCGGTATTGGTTTAAGTCAAAACATATAAGTTCCAACTGGGCATCCTGCTCAAGTATTTGGTTATACTTGCTGTACGACTAAGTCTAGGTCGACCCACCTCCCTTCCTCTAAAAATGCCTCTTTTCACTATAGGCATTTAGAGGCAGGGGAAAGGCCTAAGGTAGCTTTGATTATCAGTACTTGGGCGGTCTGGCTTTTTGATCATCCAAGCACTGATTTAGGCCCCTTTTTGGACTTTTTTAAAATTATTATGAGCCCCTTATCTTTTTTCTAAATACTGTACTTGACTACCGTATTTTCACGTAGATAACGCGCACCTGTATAAAACGCGCAAATGGGTATAGCACGCGAAAAACACAAATTTATGTACAGAAATTTTTATATACCGCGCACACCCGTATACCGCGCATGCTGCCCGACTCTCCTTTCGCCCGCCCCGACTCTCCTCTGGCCACCCCGACTCTCCTTTTGCCCGCCCCGACTCTCCTCTTCCCCTTGAAGTCCTGTCCCCACCCTGAAAGCCTGATGCCCCCCCCGACGTCCGATTCACCCCCCCTGCAGGACCGCTCGCACCCCCACCCCGAAGGATCACTCGCACGCACTCCCACCCACACCCGCATCCCCACCCTGAAGGACCGCTCGCACCCCCACAGCCTCCCGACCCCCCCATCATGAAGAAGCTCCTACCGGTGTCCTGCTGCTTCCTCTTGGCGGTCCCGACTCCCCGACACAATCGGGGCAAGAGGGAACTCAAGCCCTCTTGCGCCAGCCAACCGCGGCACCCCCGACACGATCGGGGCAAGAGGGAGCTCAAGCCCTCTTGCCCCAGCCAACCGCGGCACTCCCGACACGATCGGGGCAAGAGGGAGCTCAAGCCCTCATGCCCCCCAGACTCCCCGACACGATCGGGGCAAAAGGGAGCCCAAGCCCTCTTGCCCCGCCGACTCCCCAACTCCCCGGCAATATCGGGCCAGGAGGGAGCCCAAGTCCTCCTGGCCCTGGCGACCCCCCCCCCCGCTAGTTGTTCGGGCCAGGAGGGAGCCCAAACCCTCCTGGCCACGGCGACCCCCTACCCCCACCCCGCATTACATTACGGGCAGGAGGGATCCCAGGCCCTCCTGCCCTCGACGCAAACCCCCCTCCCCCCCACGACCGCCCCCCCCCAAGAACCTCCGACCGCCCCCCCAGCCGACCCGCAACCCCCCGGGCCGACCCCCACGACACCCCCACTCCCCTTCCCCGTACCTTTGTGTAGTTGGCCGGACAGACGGGAGCCAAACCCGCCTGTCCGACAGGCAGCCAACGACGGAATGAGACCGGATTGGCCCATCCGTCCCAAAGCTTCGCCTACTGGTGGGGCCTAAGGCGCCTGGGCCAATCAGAATAGGCCCGGGAGCCTTAGGTCCCTCCTGGGGGCGGGGCCTTGGGCACATGGTCGGGTTGGGCCCATGTGCCTCAGGCCCCGCCCCCAGGTGGGACCTATGGCTCCCGGGCCTATTCTGATTGGCCCAGGCGCCTCAGGCCCCACCAATAGGCGGAGCTTTGGGACGGATGGGCCAATCCGGTCTCATTCCGTCGCTGGCTGGGGGTGCGAGCGGTCCTGCAGGGGGGGGGGGGAATCGGACGTCGGGGGGGGAACTATGTAAAAAAAATTTTGTTCAAGGCGCTCACGCGTATAACGTGCAAGGGTATGCGCGGTACGTAAAAACCACGTATAACGTGCGCGTTATATGCGAGAAAATACGGTAATTAACTCATTTATTCTATGGATCATATTTATTGTTAATAATCTTTTATAAACTGCGTTGAACTTATGGTTATGCGGTTAATATGTACAATGTTATGTTATGTTATAAGCAAATGTCACAAATGGTGGAATGCTCTGCCATCAAGTATCAGGAAGTTAGATAATTATAAGGCTTTTAGGAAAGTGTTGAAAAAGTAACTTTTCAACTTTTTTGTTAAATATTTTACACTTATTTAAATTGTAATTATTGGAATACTGCATTATAATTATTTGTAACTGCATTGAAAGTTGTTGGGATGTGGGATATATGTGCTTAATGTAATGTAATGCATAGTTATGCAGTGTTCCCTGTTTTCTTGGAGAGTTTTGCTTAGTATCATTGCTAATATATTGATATTATGTTCTTGTATTGTTTTATGGTATTAATTATTATCTGGGCCAATATTCAACCTACAACAGTCAGTGCTTTTCTAAATGCTGACTACCAGGGCAGAATTAGCCCTAAATCTATTTATTTATTCAATTTTCTATACTATTCTCCCAGGGGAGCTCAGAATGGTTTACATGAATTTATTCAGGTACTCAAGCATTTTTCCCTGTCTGTCCTGATGGGCTCACAATCTATCTAATGTACCTGGGGCAATGGGGGGATTAAGTGACTTGCCCAGAGTCACAAGGAGCAGTGTGGGTTTGAACCCACAATCCAGTGTGCTGAAGCTGTAGCTTTAACCACTGCGTCACACTCTCCCCCTGGACAATGTCTGGACTGGTATTCAATAACCAGGGCTAATTCCTCACAAGCTAGCTGCCAGAGCTTATGCAAATCCCAGCTGATATTCAGCTGGCACTTACAAAAATCACTTATGTGGGTCCTGGCTGAATATCTACTGGGACCCACATAAGTTCAGAAAACAAACAGGAGAAACTGCCTTCATAACAGTGAAAAGCACAAAAGCAACAACAAAGGAGACTAGGTGGTGCTCAATCCTTTTATTTATTTTGAGTCTTATATTAAATAAAAGGATTGAGTATCAATTAGTCTCCGTCGTTGCTTTTGTGCGGGACCCACATAAGATCATCTGCCCCTTCCAGTGCCCACACTCCCCTCCCACCCACCCCGGAACCAAAGCAAAACTCCCTCCCCCCATAGTTGGGGGCTTACCTGGCCATTCCCTGATGGTCCAGGGGGAAATGGGCAGGAGCAAAGCCCACTTGCTCCAGCCCATTAAAGCTGCCTCTCTAAACAAGGGAGAGATGAGGCTTGCTGTTTCGGGGTGAGAGGAGAGAAGGGGTTTCAGTGGAAGGAAATCTTGCTTTGGTTCTCAGAGTTGAGAGGAGGAGTCATTGGAAAGGGGGTCTTTCACAAAATTTTGAGTGGATAGGGCGGGGGGGGGGGGGAGTTCTTGCTCTGCTTCCAAGCTTCCAAAGGGGGAGTTAGAGGGGGATTGGAAGGGTTGGTTTTAGATGCTCTGTGGAGGGGTTCTGAGGGAGATGATAGCACTTCATGCCATAACCCAAAGTTAACTGGGCATTGGTCAATTTACAACTGGTGCCTGGTTGATTTTGCTGCATAAAATTAGGACTGCCTTTTATCTGCTCTAACTTTATATGGTTGTTAGCTGATTAGCAGACTGAAAATCTTTGCTAACCAGCTTGGTTTCTACACATCCTAACTCTGCCCCTGCAATGCCCACAAACTAACTAGTTTTGGCATGGATGGTTAGTGGAGATATTCAGCAGCACTGTCTGGTTAAAAGCCACTGCACTATCCCTGGTTGGCTCCAGACAAGTGATTTAAATGGCAAGGAGACTCTCCTGGCTATTTAATCACTTTGCATATCTACCCCATTATATCTGTTTTGTCATGAGCCACTAGAACTGGAAGTAGTGCAGGATACAGAATGTAAAATAAAGTAAACCAATAAATAAATTAATAAGTGTACACTTTTCATCACCATGGACAGTTCCAAAATTTCCCCTGATCGACTAAGCAATTGGTCAGTATGCTGCAAACAGTTCATGATGAATTTTATAAGTAGCTTACAGTCAGTGGCATCAGATCAAATTCAAGTGTTGATTTTGGAAAGGACCCACAAAGTGGGAGAGAGAGGAATTCTACTTGTGGGCTGCCTTCTTCCTTGAGCTTCCCTGCTCTGCACAGGGCTGCTTACCTTATAAACCCTTCCTTATCATACCTGTAGAATCACATGTATTGTCCCAGGTATACAGAACAAATCATGAATATACTACAAAATGAATCCCCTCATTAGAACATAAGAGATGCTGCTGCTGGGTCAGACCAGTAGTCCATCGCGCCCAGCAGTCCGCTCACGCGGTGGCCCTTTTGGTCAAAGACCAGCGCCCTAAATGAGACTGGCCCTACCAGCATACGTCCTTGTTCAGTAGGAACTTGTCTAACTTTGTCTTGAATCCCTAGAGAGTGTTTTCCCCTATGACAGCCTCTGGAAGAGCGTTCCAGTTTTCCACCACTCTCTGGGTGAAGAAGAACTTCCTTACATTTGTAAGGAATCTATCCCCTTTCAGCTTTAAAGAGTGCCCTCTCGTTCTCCCTACCTTGGAGAGAGTGAACAACCTGTCCTTATCTACTAAGCCTAAACTCTATGGGGGCAATTCTATAAGGTATGTCAATTCCATTACAAAATACTAGCATAAGTCAACATTTATGTGCCAACATTTAGGTGTACCAACTTATGCCATATCAATGGCTGGTATAAATGCATGCAACTATATTCAATACTTTAGCACATAAATGATCCTTTTTATTTAACATGTGAACATAATTATAGGAGTGACAATGCCCTGCCCATGGGAGCCCTCCCTTTACTTTTGCACGCTATTAAGTGGCTCATAATAAAAATAAAAAAAACACAAAGTCCAAAAAGTGGTCTAAATCAGTACTTGGACAATCAAAAAGACAGATCGTCCAAGTACCAATAATCAAAGCTGGTTTTAGACTAAAACCAGCTTAGGTCTTTCCCCTGCCTCTGAATGTCTAGAGCGAAAAGAGGCATTTTTGGAGGACGAGAAAGGGCGGGAGGTGGGCCGACCTAGACTTAGTTGTACAGCAAGTATAACCAAAGGTTTAATGAGGTTGCCCAGTTGGAACTTATACTTTTGACTTAGACCAAGTCAAAACAGGTATAAGTTCCGAACAGGGGCCACTCACTGATCGTGGTTGCCACGATCAGCTCAGCAGCCCCGGCAACCTGCCCACCCCCTGCCACAATCGTGATCCCTACCCCCGAACTGCCACAAATACCGGCAGGAGAGATGCCTAATCTCTCCCGCTGAGGTGCACCCCTGACACTTCACCCCCTCGAATACCAGCAGGAGGAATCCCAGGCCCTCCTGCTGAGGCGCACCCCCGAAACCCCCACCCCCCAATAATACCGGCAGGAGGGATCCCAGGCCCTCCGGCCGAAGACGGCATGTGCCTAAGGCCCTACCCATGTGCCTACGGCCCCACCTATGGGAGGGGCCTTATGCAACTGGGCCAATCAGGCCCTAGGCCCCTCCCCGGTGCATCCCACGATATTACCTATACAGTTTACATAATAACAGGCATAAAATATGAAACAAAAGATACATATTTCAAATATTACAAATCACCATACTTTAAAAAGCAGTCTGCAGGACAGAAGACATTTTCAGATCATTCTAAGTACATAGGGGTCCTTTTATCAAGCCGCGCTAGCGGGGTTAGCGCGTCAGACATTTCATCACGCGCTAACCCCCGTGGCCAGCTAAAAAACTAACACCTGCTCAATGCAGGCGTTAGCGGCTAGCACGGCAGGTGGTTTAACACACGATATTACACGCGTTAAACCCTTACCGCAGCTTGATAAAAGGACCCCATAGTCTCAACACAAAGAAGTTGGATTTTTAACATTTTCTTAAAATTCATCCTCGCAGTACAGAAATGCAAGATTCCTGGCAGTGCATTCCAAAATCTTACACCCGCTACCGACAACATGGCCGCACCAATCTTAATAAGGGAGATTATGGAATAGTGCTTCACGCCAAACTAGAACTTAACCACAAATCTGTACCATCCACATAAATGCTAGTATTCCATAATCTGAGCATGCAAACGGCATGTACTTTTAGGTATTTACGTTGTTCTTTGGAGAACTCTCACCAGCATTGTCATCGCTTAGTCTTTCTTTGAGTTCTCAGTGTTCCATCATTCTTGAATCTCAACAGATTGCTTCTTGATAGTGTGTCCAGGGAATGCCATGACATTTTTATTTTTCCTGGCATGATTTCTGCTCAACCGTTCTTGTCCTGAGAGTTCTCATAGATTTTCCCCAGCTACATTATTGAAGTGTTTGAAGAATTTGAGATAGGCTTTAAAGTGCATTCTTTAGCAGAGGCTGAACTAATAAATGATTTAAACGCTCAGTGTTAGCAGAATGAAAATGGGCCTGTGGTTAAGGTGTGCCAAGAACAATTTCTGCTATCATTATTGGTTGTAGAAAAGATTGAGTTAGCTGGACCCAGAAACTTCAATTTCTTTCAAAGACTATTATAGATTTCTCTTAGATCAAGTTGTTCCAATACATAGAAGTGTTTTAATATGAGTCATCTTATTTTAATAGCCATTGGGGGATTAGTGATGAACAAGAGTTTGCTCAGATGCCTTGGGATATTTTCATCCTTTGAAAGATGCTCTTTATGGGGTTAAACCATTCAAGTTTTATATGCTATCAGGGAGGGCAAGTGCTATGTGGAGGAATAACTTAGGGCTCCTTTTACAAAGGTGCCCTAGCGTTTTTAGCGCACGCTAGCTGAAAAACTACCACCTGCTAAAGAGCGTGCGGCATTTTAGCGCTTGCTATTCCGCGCATTAAGGCCCTAACGCACCTTTGTAAAAGGAGCCCTTAGTGGTTGAGAAGATGTTACCTAAGGAAGACAAGGGCTCAAATTCTACTTCTCCAACTGATGCTTTCCGTGACCTCATGCTGATCAATTCGTGTGCGGCAACGCCTCATGTATTGACTGATTAGAACTGTCATGCCCACTCTCCACCCCAAAAACACGTCCCCCTTAGAGAAAATTTAGAAAAATTATTTTAGCATGTGGTGTACATGTAGAAATAGGCAACTTTACTGTGGGATGACAGCGCACATCCTGCAGTAAGCCCAATTTACATTTGGTAAGCATGAGCTAGTGCTTACTGGAGTCCATAGTGTCTTGTATTACTGATTTAAAAGTGGGGGAAAGAGGGGTCCAAGGTGCAGAAATGTTCATTTGGTTTGTCCTCCATACCTAGCTTGTCTCCCCCTGTTGCCACTCCAAAATATTTCTGCATAGAGATGCCCCTGCTGCTTCCCCATCCTCTTTCCACCTTCTCCCTGTAATTCCTTTTAGATTTTATGTTCTATCTTATGCAGTTTAGAAATGTCAAGTAATTTCATACTATAAGACCTGGAGTGGAAAATGAGGCTTCAGAGTTATGGAGCTGAGGGTATAACGTGTCTGAAATAATTCTTCTCCCTTGACGTACAATGATGGTCATAAAAGAGCAAGGAAAACAGAAATATTATTTCATTGCCGCTTCACTTTTCTTTCTCTTTTTCTTAACAAAAATGATTATGTCAGCCTTCCTATCTTCTGCAGAACAAGATAGGGAGGGGAGCATTGTTATATATTTTTAGAGCTCCTGCTAAGATTTTAATTACTAGTGCAACAACAACAAAAAAGGACTTACTACATACACCCTGGAAAAACCGCCATTGCACTTAATACTCTCTCACGGCTCTCCTTGCTTGCCTTGGATGCTCTGCTCGGATTCTGAGTTTTATCAACATTGAGCATGCCTCATTTGCATAAGTTTTTAGAAACTGCGGGGGCTTCATTTCTCCTTTACTTCCCATCAGCCATTCTGCACCGCTGTTCTCAATAGTACGCACTAGAGCTGGTGAAAAGTAGTTGGAATGATCACGAGAAGAGAGTTTGGTAGTGGTAGGAAAAGTGGCGTTGAAAAAAGTGTGTTGGGTAGGGGAATAGGACATTGTTAGAGTGGGGGAACATATATTCTAGTGCTGGTTATTTGGAAGAATGTACTATTTTGCAATGGAAATATATTTATATTTTATTTTATGTATTTATATATAACGTGACCATTTATTGTTTTCATCAAAATGGGACATCTATTAATTGTCAGTCCTGCCCCAATCCCGCCCTAGCCCCGCCCCAATAACGCCCCTTCCTATGTCCTTAGTGCCCCCAGTGCCTCCTTCCTATGTCCTCCTCACTGCCTTCCAGACTTTGTCCCACCCCCACCCCTGAAGCCAGCTTGCCTGCCTGCCTACCTAACTCCCTCCCTGTCGTGCCAAAGCCAGCCTGCTTGCCTGCTTCCCTCCTTCCCTCCCTGCCGCGCAAAAAAAAAGCCTCCTTCCTTCCATCCCCCCCACCCCAGTCCGTCACCGCCGCAGCCAGTGCTGATTGCCAGCCTCTCTCCTAACCTCCCTCCAGATTCAAACCCACCAATCGCGGCCTGGCTGATCCAGAATGTCCTCTCCGCTGTCAGAATTGACGTCGGGAAGAAGGCTTCTGGGTGGCAATTAGCAGCAGCGGTGGCGGGTTTGAATCAGTGCTGGAGGGAGGTAAGGAGAGCAGCAGCAGCGGTGGCGGATCGGGAGGGGGGTTTGAATCAGGTGCTGGAGGGATGCTTTTTTTTTTGTGCAGCAGGGAGGGACAGGAAGCGATCGCCTATCCTGTTGTCCCCGCGCACAGCTTTGGGACGCTGTTCCTGAAAATGGGACATTAAGCTGTGTGTGGGGACAACGGGACAGAGGATCTAAAAACTGCCTATCAAAGTTATCTAAGCAGTTTACAATCAGGTACTCAAGCATTTTCTCTATTAGCGTACCAGGGGCCATGGAGAACTGAGTGACTTGCCAGAAGAGGGAAGATATTACAGAGCCATTTAAATACCTCTATGGTATAAAAGAACAGGAAGTGACCTCTTTCAATTGAAAGGAAAGGAATGGGGTGTCATAGGATAAAAGTGAAAAAGGATAGAATTAGACAATCTAAGGAAACATGACGCAACCTCCCAGCAGATAGGGTTACCATATGGCTCCAGAAAAATGAGGACGGATTGAGACATTTGGGTTTTACTTCCATTGCTTTCAGAGGCAGTGAAGACAAAAACTGTATTGACTTCAAGAAAGCATGAGACACGCAATGAGGATCTCTGAGGCAATGGAAAAGATTGTAGCTGGTATGGATGGGCATACTGGGTAGACCTTATGGCAGTGGCTTAGCCAAATACTTTGCAGCTACACAGGTCAATTGAAGGCTGCAGAGAGTTGAAATCTGTGTATGAAATTTTGCTATCAAACTTTGCGAAGCCGCAGCACACTAAATGTGGCAGCTGTGGCTTGAGGGCTTCCGGAAGTGTGCGTGCATGCATGTTATCGATGCCCGCGCATGAGCGGGGCCTTCTAGAAGGGGCCCTGAGCTGCCATTGGGGGTGCTGGAAAGGAAGAGGAGCTGGCGCTAGCTGACTGCCTACAGGATGTGCCTCTCGCTGTGAGAGGCACATCCAGTAGGCAGACAGCTGGCGCCGGTGCCCCTCCTCCTCCCCGAAATCTCATGACATACCTGAAATCTCAGGCAGCACACTAGTGTGCTGCAGTAAACAGTTTGTGATACACTGCGTTATTCTATAAATAAGAATATAAGCATTGCCATACTGGGACAGACCAAAGATCCATCAAGCCCAGTATCCTGTTTCCATGGTCAATCCAGGTCACAAGTACCTGGCAAGATACCAGATGAGTAAAATTGATTTTATGCTGGTTATCCCAGAAATAAGCAGTGAATTTTCCCAAGTCCATCTTAATAATGGGTTGTGGCAGTGGCATACCTGGAGGGAAGGAAACCCAGGGCAGAGCATCCTCTCCTCTGGCTGAACACCCCTCTCCTCCAGGCAGTGGGAAGATGTATGGATCAGTTGCGGTGTTGCAGGCTGCCTGTGCATTGCCATCTGTTCTACTGCTCCCCTCTCCCAGAACAGGAAGTTGATATCAGAGGAGGCAGTGTGCAATCACACCACAGACCCACAACCACTCCAGCACCCACGAGCTCCCTATATCCGGGATGGACCATTCCCCTGTCCCGCCCTTGGTATGCCACTGGTTTGTGGACTTTTTGTTTAGGAAATTATCTAAACCTTTTTTAAACCCTGCTAAGCTAACTCATTTAACCTCATTCTCTGACAATGAATTCTAGAGTTTAATTACATATTGAGTGAAGAAATATTAAATTTACTACTTAGCAACTTCATTGCATGACTCCTAGTCCTAGTAATTTTGGAAAGGGTAAACAAGCAATTCATGGCCCAACTCAGAGTACCATTTATAGAACAGCACTTAGCACACACTTTGTTTGACATCTAAATTTGGACGCCATTTACTAAATCCAGTTTAATGTGCATATCAGTAGGTGTGATCATTTTGGCACAATTTACATAAGCCCTTTTCTGCAAGTAAAACAGACTTTGCATATGGTGAAACCTTTATAAAATATTCACCACGATGAGTACTTTTATATCCTGAAAACCAAATCCGCCTAGAAGTATGATTGGGCGGTATAGCAAATCTTTTAATAAACATAAAATCTATTTGCAGCGCTTGCTGAAAACCCTAATATAGACATGTAGTTTCTTTCAGAATCTACGTTGTTAGTTACTCACACAGTTGTCTCAAGAAAACTCCATTAGTCTTTCTTCTGAAACATTTTCAAAGGCAAAAAGAACAGAAAAGTAGTTAGCAGGACTTAAATTATAACTGAAATCATCCCAAAACTGGGCTTATACCTCTCAGCCACGTTTTTGGCATTCTGTAGGAACCGAGCATGGTCACTCTCCTTTAAAATATGGTCGGCTTGGTTGATGAGAACCGTGGACCTCTCCAAACACTGTCGGCAATTGGCTATCTGTTGAGCCAGTTTCCTAAGCTTCATCACCTTAAAAATGGGAAGAAACCAAGAATGTGAAATAGAATCTGAACATGAGCACAACAGAAACTCATTAATCACCCCCCTAACCAAGTGGCTCCTCTCAAAGAAAGAGGCAGACAAATGGCTGTGCTGCAACAGCATAGTAACATAGTAGATGACGGCAGATAACGACCCGAATGGTCCATCCAGTCTGCCTTACCTGATTCAATTTAAATTTTTAAATTTTTTCTTCTTAGCTATTTCTGGGCAAGAATCCAAAGCTTTACCCAGTACTGTGCTTGGGTTCCAACTGCCGAAATCTCTGTTAAGACTTACTCCAGCCCATCTACACCCTCCCAGCCATTGAAGCCCTCCCCAGCCCATCCTCCACCAAACGGCCATATACAGACACAGACCATGCAAGTCTGCCCAGTACTGGCCTTAGTTCAATATTTAATACTAGTGTTTAAGCCCGTTACATTAACGGGTGCTAGAATATATGGCTGGCTGTCTTTATTTATGTCTCTCTCCCTGCTCCTGTCTCTTTCTTCCTTTCGTTCTGTCTCTCTCCCTCCTGCAATTTTTATCTCTCTCTCCCTGGCACCCTTTGTCTGTCTGTCTTTCTTTCTGTCTCTCCCACCCCCCATTCCCTTATCTCCCCCCCCACCACTTTCCTTTGCAGAAGCAGCAGCGGTATTTCCCTTCCCCTCCAGGTCCCTCTGAAGCAGTAGCAGTATTTTCTCCCACCCCCCATTCCCTTCTCTCCCCCCCCCACTTTCATTTGCAGAAGCAGCAGTGATATTTCCCTTCCCCTCCAGATCCCTGTGAAGTAGTAGCAGCATTTCCCCCCCCACCACTTTCCTTTGCCTGTCTGTCTTTCTGTCTCTCCCACCCCCCATTCCCTTCTCTCCCCTCCCCCCCCCACTTTCCTTTGCAGAAGCAGCAGTGATATTTCCCTTCCCCTCCAGATCCCTGTGAAGTAGTAGTAGCAGCATTTTCCCCCACCTACCCCCCATTCCCTTATCTTCCCCCCCACCACTTTCCTTTGCAGAAGCAGCAGCGGTATTTCCCTTCCCCTCCAGGTCCCTCTGAAGCAGTAGCAGTATTTTCTCCCACCCCCCATTCCCTTCTCTCCCCCCCCCCCCCACTTTCATTTGCAGAAGCAGCAGTGATATTTCCCTTCCCCTCCAGATCCCTGTGAAGTAGTAGCAGCATTTCCCCCCCCCCCACCACTTTCCTTTGCAGAAGCAGCAGTGATATTTCCCTTCCCCTCCAGGTCCCTGCTGAAGCAATAGAAGCATTTTCCCCCACCCCCCATTCCCTTCTCTTACCGTGAGCTGCCCTGCTCCGTTCGGCCCCTCCCCTTCCCTTCTTGCGTGCTGAAGGTTCTCTGCTGCGGCTGAAGGTTTTTTTTTCGGCGGCTCTTCTCACGATCCCCGTGGTGGCTGATCCTCCTGTTCAAAGCGGCCTGCTGAGGTTCGCGGCCGGCTGTAACGAACCTCGCAGGCCGCTCTCCAACTTGGTAGCATGTTCCCTCTGACGTGATCGCGTCAGAGGGAACGTGCTACCATGTGGAGAGCTGCCTGCGAGGTTCGTTACAGCCGGCCACGAACCTCAGCAGGCTGCTTTGAACAGGAGCGGTAACGGTTGTTGCGGGAAGGGGGGGAGTCGGCGACATGCAGGCCGCTGTGAACAGGAGCGGCAGTGGCGGCAGGACCATGAGCCCTCCTCCCGCCATCCGCCGCCAGCGCCGCTCCTGTCGCCCGATGCACCTAACTGGCACATACGCCTCAAGCCGCGGCCACGGACGGACACAGCACACATGAGGTCCCCACAGGAGATGAGGCGCCGCTGCTAACAGCCAAGGTAGGTGCTGGGAAGAAGGCTGGGGACTCACGCATGCGCACTCCTGCGACCACAGACCTACAGCGCACGGAACACGCAAATAGGAGTGCGCATGCGCGAGTTAGCCTTTTATTATATAGGATTATTTTCTGATTCTAAATATTCTGTGTTCATCCCACGCTTCTTGAACTCAGTCACAGTTTTACTCTCCACCACCTCTCTCGGGAGCGCATTCCAGGCATCCACTACCCTCTCCGTAAAGTAGAATTTCCTAACATTGCCCCTGAATCTACCACCCCTCAACCTCAAATTATGTCCTCTGGTTTTACCTTTTTCCTTTTTCTGGAAAATATTTTGTTCTACGTTAATACCCTTCAAGCATTTGAACATCTGAATCATATCTCCCCTGTCTCTCCTTTCCTCTACGGTATACATATTCAGGGCTTCCAGTCTCTTTCAAACCTAAAGGGACAACAGATACCCTCTACTTGGTGTACCAAATTGAAAACAAATGTGACTAGAAAGAAGTGGAAATATCAACTGTAACTGAAATATTGAGAAAAAGAAAAAGAGAGAGGAATTGTAATTATTAGACTTAGTCCAACCTCTTTATAGGTAGTTTTTACCCACTTTGAAAAGTACACACCTGTTGATATTTTGCTGCATATACAAGGGTTCTTCAAAAAGCTTGCACACTTTCACATTTCACAGAGATCTGGGCTTTCTTTCCTACTATAAAGACATTTAAAACTGCTATGCAACCTTTCTGTCTCCACCCCTCCCTCTTCCTATCCCCAATATGCTTTCATGTTTTCCTTATACTGCATATACTGATATTTGTCAATATTTGCTTTTTTCTGATCTGAAGAAGAAGGGTTACCTTCAAAAGCTAATCATAAAATGTATTGAGTTAGTCCAATAAGAAGTTATTACCTTATTTCCTTTGTTTTAAAATTTTATTTCTTTATATTTTTGCAGGAAAATGGTTGGGTCTGGAGAAGTGGCAAGAGGGTGTGTCATAGAATGTCATGTGACTAGTCAGTCAAGCAAGCTGGCTAACCTTGCAGATAGTGGGAGAGTTGTTATGCTATGGTGAAGTTGGCAGCTAAGCTTACAATTTGCACTAACGAGGAACAACGATCTGTCGTACGTTTTTTGTGGACAGAACTGTGTGCTCAATATGGGGACAAATTTATCTCTCGTAGAGTCATCTATGACTGGCTAGAATTGTCTGAAAATGGCCATACAAATGGATGTCCAGGAACAACTATTACCACACAAAAGCCCTAGAACTGATTCGAGAAAACAGAAGAATTACGGTTGATCAGAAGGCAGAAAAGCTGACTGTCTGTATTGGATCTGCATATTCCCTTATTCATGACATCATTAATTTCTATAATGTGTGTGCCAGGTGGGTGCCTAAGAAACTGAGGGGGGGGGAGAATCAGTTGGGCAGGAGAAACTGGGCATCTCTCCAAGCCTCCACACTGCAGCCCCGCACATTGGAAACACTCCGAAAATTGAAAGTCATGTGAGTTTTGCTGCGGCATGGTCAGGCAAAGGTCAGCATCAGAGAAGTGTGTGACTTTTGAATTTTGCCATAGCTAAACCAGAGGGGAAAAAACTGCCCCGGGTCAGCTTGTTGGCAATTCTCCGAAGAACAATGTGGCCAGGCCTGGGAAAGAGCTGACTCCATCCCCCGAGAGAAAAGGAGAATTGTGTGACTGAGCATTTTGCTGCAGTTACATCAGAGATACTGTATGAAGTCTAGCATTGTCCAATACTAGCCTCCTCCTTGGTGACATAGTGGTTAGAACTACAGCCTCAGCACCCAGAGATTGTGGGTTTAAACCCCTTACTGCTCCTTGTGACTCTGGGCAAGTCAATTAATCTTTCACTGCCCCAGTTACATTAGATAGATTGTGAGCCCACCGGGACAGATGGGGAAAATGTTTGAAGTACCTGTATGTAAACTATTTTGAGTGTGGTTGTAAACTACAAAAGGGTGGCATACAAGTCCCAATCCCTTTACTTGCCCAATTCTGTTATTATTTTTGCAAAGTTGCTTGGTTAGGTGACAAAGAAAGCAGCATTCTAAAGGGCAACACATGCTGCGTGTTTCTTTAGTGAATTCTAACTTTTTTTTTTTTTACAAAATTTAACTTCACCATATCTGGTATGGCCTCTCCTTCAGCAACAGGTCAGGTATCCCTCCATATTCACAGTATGGCTACACAGTGTAAGGCTCCTAGTGCTACTTAAAGTGCTCCCATGAGGGGAAAAAAAAGGTTGAATTATTGGACTTGCTTCATAGAGTGGTCAGCCTCCGCAGTTGCTCAGCATTAAGCAATTAATGAATCTACTGTTAGGTACCTAAAGTAGGAAAAGCCAATCCGTGAAGCTTTTGCTGCAGCTATAGCAGCGGGTGCAAAGACATTACAAGTTGTGCGAGATAGCAATCTCTCGCATATGGAAACTGCAACATTTATGTTGGCGCAAGATATCTACAAGAAGAGAATTCCTGCAGACTCTGTGCTGATAAGAGGAAAAGCAACGTCTTTGTATGATAACCTGAAGAAAAGAGGAGAATTGTTGCAATCCACAGACTTTCAGGCCAATAAAGGGTGGTTTGATAAATTCCGGCACAGGTATGGCCTATGTAATGTACAAGTGACAGGAAAAGCAGTATCTGCCAACCAAGAGGCAGCTAGAGCTCCTTACCACCTTTAAGGAAACTATTAAAGAGAAGGCGCATGAACCTGAACTGCTCTATTTTGGAAGAGAATGCCTCAGAGGACTTTCATTAGCAAAGAGGAAAAGCGAGCACCAGGCTTCAAGGCTGCAAGGACAGACTAATCGTGCTGCTTTGTGCAAATGCAGTAGACCATATAATAAAGCCTACACTGGTTTATAAAGCCGCTAACCTCCGAGCCTTGAAGGGAAAAGATAAGTTCCAGCTGCCTGTTTACTTGATGCACAACAAGAAGGCTTAGACAACAAGAATGCTGTTCTTTTAGTGGTTTCATGAGTGTTTTGTGTCTGAAGTAGGAAAATACCTTTTCTGGAAGGGAAAGGACTTCAAAGTTCTGCTGGTATTGGCCAATGCTCCTGGACATCTAGAACCACACGAGTTCAACACTGAGGGTGTTGAGGTCGTCTACATGCCCACCAACACATCTCTCAACTAGCCTCTCGACCATGGGGTAATAAGGCCATTCAAGGCACACTACATATGGTATTCAATGGAGAGGATTGTCCATGCAATGGAAGAAGACCTCCCAATGTGAAGAACATCATGAGAACACAGATGGACTTCACTATCGCCGATGCCATCAGTTTTACTAAAAGAGCGATGAAAGCTGTCAAGTCAGAGACAATGAACTTGTGCTGGAAGAATCTTTGGTCTGAATGTGTCAACGAGCTTGAATAATGACCAGAAGTTCAGCTAATAAAGCTAAGTGAATTATCTCTAATAGATATACTAAAAAGAAAGTAAAGGCTTTTAAATAATATGAAATAAAAGTCAAAAAATAAACCTATGTAAAGGATCCAATGACGAGTTGAGGCTAAAGCTGCCCACCATGAGCGTATGCTGAGTGGGGAGGTGGCCTCGCTGAGGATCGTGTGAGTTTGAAAAGTTGGAAATGAAGGAGGTGTAAATATATGGTTTACTTCCTTATATATTTGAAGTTTATATGTTACTACTGCCTCTTCCTTAAATATATGTACAAGTTGAGTGCCTTGGGGTTTAATGGACTATTTTTATGACTTCAATCCATCCATGGTATATGCTTTGAAGGTGAGTTAGCAGAAGCACTAATGTCTACAAACATGAATATACATAAAGAAATGAAGAAGCAAAAGAGTCAGCCTGAAATCACACTGTATTTCCAGAAGATACCAAGAGTTCCTGCCTCCCCATTCACCTCTTCCACATCAACCACCCATGAATAAGTTCCACCTTCATCTCCTCTACCGCATAGAGAACATGTACAGGGCGATGAGAATGAAAGGGGAATGTGGGGGACGACTTGAAAATAGCCTTTTTGTCACTTTAGCATTTCAAAGCTGACATTCAAAGCGGTGGGCATTGGAGGATTAAGTGACTTGCCCAGGGTCACAAGGACCAGCACTGGGATTTGATCTCACAACCTCTGGGTGTAGAGGCAGCAGCTCAACCACTGATGATCCATTTCCACTGCCTGAGGAGGCACTTGGTACTCGTTTATCCTCTTTATCTCCTCCTCCTGCACCGGATGCAGAATGTGTACAAGATGACAAGGATGGAGACACCATCTGATACGGGTTACAGGATTGTGTTCAACAGTATTAAGAATTAGAGTACTGTATATGAACTTGTGTTTAACAAATGCATACAACTGAGTTATAGTTTTTTTCTGGGCCCTGATATTTTCTATATTGGTGGATTTTCCATGATTTAATAGGATTACAGTATATGCTTGTACATGGTCAGTACTATAATACAGTACATGAACTGTACTGCTAAAGTGTACAGTACAATGCAATAACTTGTTTATTTTAAAGCAATCTATCCTCACGAATATGGAGTGAATGTTTATTATTTGCGAATTTATAGTATTCACAAGGATTGTACCCCAAACCCTGCAGATATGAAAGGAAAAAGTTATTTGCAAATTTTTGGTATTCACGAGAGGGCTGCGCCTCTATCCCTCACGAATATGGAGGGAAATCTGTACTGTTCAGCACCAAATTATGAGCGACATTTACTGAATCCAGCCCTTAATGCACAGTAAAGGTTTTGCTTCTATGGTAACTGCATAAGCAGATGCTGGGAGCGTCCCTAATTAAAGCAGAATGTGGGCAGTTTCAGTACAGTAATGTGCACAATTATTACACAAAACTGCAAAACTTACATACGAGTACTTTAGTGAAAAGGTCTCTAGGTTGAACTTCGTGCTCATGGAGATTTATTACAAATTACCATTCAAGAGGGAAAAGGCACATTTAAAATTATATCAGCCAAATCCAATTTCGGTTTTGAAGATCCAGACTGGGACAGTCTGCTGTGCTTTGAATTACTGTTCAAGGGAATTGTTCATCAGTCAGAAACCAGGTGTTGAAAAAATGTATAGTAAAACATTAGGGACAGTGTTTCTAGCCGTCCGTAGCATCTGTCATGCTGAGGCACTCCCTTAAAACACACACTTAGATAGCATTTGTCTGTCCAGTCAAGCTTTAGAGCATGCTAACTCTATGCTTCACCGCAGAGGTGATGTGAAGGTCCCCTGAACTGTGTGATTATCCCAGTAATCGTTCAGGAAGCAAGATAAGCAAGACAGGGTTTCTACCAAGCATTAAAAATGTATTAGTCTTTTTCCCCCCATATCAGAATCAATGAGAAATAAAATGCAGAAAAATTTGCCTGACAGTTAATTAGGATTTTGCTAAAATATTGTTAAATGCTGGTGGTCCCATAATGATGTACTCATTCGGTTCCAAAATCTTAATTAAATTTAACAGAACCAAACCATAAAAGCAGGCACATTACGGCTGCTTTAATTTAGAAAATTTTGTAAATGCATTTAAAATCCTATAATACAGCTTTTTATGACTGCCTTCCTTCATTGCAAAATAAAATGCCATTAAGTGATAAACAAAACTGTGTCCAGGGTGCTAACTGTGCAAGGCTAGAACACATTTTAGTGCAGCTCATTATTATTTTCCCCCCAATTTTTGTGCTGGAAAGCCTGCTGAAGGGTTGATGAATTTTCTTTTTAGATTAAAATCATTTCCAAAATATCCTTTGATGCAGCAACAGATCTCCCAAATTACCTTGCAGGAATTACATGGTACCAAGATTACAGGCTGTCTCTCCCTTCACCAGCTGTTAACTGTGCAAGCTTCTCACCTTTCCCAAAAAGGTTCTGCTTGTAGCTCTTGATTGAGAAGAGCGGGCTGAGCTCTTCCAGAGATGCCTGCTAGATTTTGTTGGAAAAAGACTTTTAAAAGAAGCATTTGAAAATTAGATTAATGGGTATATTTAAAAAAAAAAATAAAAAAATTGACACTCCTCCAAAGAAAAGATTGGGAGGGACCAAAGGTGCATTAAAAAATAATATTTTCATAAAAAGCTAAAAATGTTCTGAAAATCACCCCAGCTTTCTCATGCTGAAGGAATATGTATTATTGAAATGAATATGCATGATTATATAATATTAAAATAATATTAAATGTTGACCTGGGGCCAGTAATAGAACAGCTGCATTGGCTGCCGATGAGAAAGCGAACCCAGTTCAAGATGGCCTGCACGGTTCACAAAGTGATCTACAGAGAAAACTTGGATGAGCTAACTTCTGATATTAAAATCCATACTCCTTCTTCAATTCACATGTATTGCAACGATTCAAACTATCCTTCCCATTATCTCAACAAATTCAGCGGAAGACAATGGGCTCCTTTTACGAGGGCATGTTAGGGCCTTAACGCGCGGAATATCACGCGCGCTAAAATGCCACACGTGCTAGCCGCTACCGCCCCCTCTTAAGCAGGTGGTAGTTTTTCGGCTAGCATGCGCTAATCCGGTGCGTGCACTAAAAACGCTAGCGCACCTTCGTAAAAGGAGCCCAATGTTTGAAGACACCTTTGAATACCAAGGACCTCTCATTTGGAATAAACTGCCAGCATACCTAAAACAACCTTGACTTCCAGAAGAAACTTAAGACATATCTCTTCTCTCTAGAGCAGTGGTCTCAAACTCAAACCCTTTGTGGGGCCACATTTTGGATTTGTAGGTACTTGGAGGGCCACAGAAAAAATAGTTAATGCCTTATTAAAGAAATGACAATTTTGCATGAGGTAAAACTCTTTATAGTTTATAAATATTTCCTTTAACAGTTAAAAGGAAAGATATATAAATTATAAAGAGTTTTACCTTATGCAAAATTGTCATTTCTTTAATAAGACATTAACTATTTTTTCTGCAGTCCTCCAAGTACTCTATTTTTTCTGCAGCCCTCACATTTAAAGTTTAATATCTTTTCTTTCTCAAAACTGACACATTTCAATCACTATATTGAAAATAAAATAATTTTTCCTACCTTTGTTGGCTGGTGACTTTATTTTTCTGTGCTTTCAACTGTTTCCAGGGCCTTCTTGTCCTTTGACTGTTTTTCTCTCCATCTTCACTTTCTGCCTTGCATCCATCTTTGGAATTAACTTAATGTTCAATTTTTCTGCTTTCTTTTCAAAATCTACGTTTCCATGTCTTCCCTTCCCTTCCTATCTCTCTCTTCTTCCGTCCTATTTCCATGATCTGGCATCTCTTTCCTTCCTTTCTCTCCCTCCCTCCTTCCTTCCTTTCCCCTGGTCTGGCATCTATCTCCTTCCCTTCCCCCATGCCCTGGCATCTCTCCCTCCCCCTCCATGGTCTGATATCTGCTTTTCTTCCCTCCCTCCCATGAACTTGGCTTCTCTTGTTCCTCTCCTCTCCCTAGTCTTCCTAAAACCGCTAGCGTACCTTTGTAAAAGGAGCCCATAGTCTCTGAACCATAATATTCTTGTTTTTGATTTGCTTAGTATGAGGAAGTTTTTCTTTGTCCATGCATTTAGGACATTGATAGTATTTTTCAAGTAATTGAGGGTATTATTGAAGGATTCTTTGGCTATACAGAGAATAAAGATATCATTTGCATAAGAGAGGATGTGATCCTGGATCGAGGGCAGATTATTTACCAGAGCTCTCAAATAGATGTTAAACAGGGAGGTGATAGTGGTGAGCCTTGTGGAAGGCCACAGCTGGCCTTCCATTGCTGGAATCTGTTGTCATCGTTCCAAACCTCTGCCCTACACCTTATTTTATAACATGTGTGCCTATATTTCCTAACTCCAAAGGGGACATGGCCATGGGAAGGGCGTGGGCGAGTCAGGAAGGTTCCCAGAAATTAGGCGTGATGTACAGAAAACCTGTATTTGCATGCGGAAGTGCTCATGGCCAAAGTCAGATACAAGAAGTGCATCGAATTAGTATTCGGTAAAGGATGCTCTGCACAAAGCGCCCTTTATAGAATACATCTTAGTACTGATCATAATGGCACTAATTATTTTTCCCTCTAGCAGCGTCCATTTTAATTTTCCCTTTGCATCACTAGGAACTCTCTGTTTTTGTCTGTGTAACCAAGTAAGTACTTTCATACTTCCTTTAAGAATATAACTTTGTTCGGTTATTTCTGAGAGTTTTTAACCCTGTCTGTGTTAGTCTCTCTGCCCTTTCTCAGTACCCCTTGCCATGGATTTCCCCCACAGCAGACGCTTTGGCAAACCTCTTTTACCATAGTTTATATATATTTACTTTATTTTACATTTTTACTGAATAATTTTACTGAGTCCTGCACCAAGTCTATTACATTTGCCTTGCCTTTTCTGGTTTCCCTTTTGGCATCATTTTAATCCTTCATAGTTGTATTGGTAACCTTATTCATAGCAATGTAGAGTTGTTTGCAACATTATGGGCTCCTTTTACTAAGCTGTGCTAGTGGTTTTAGCACGTGCTTAGTGCACGCTATATTGCCACGTGCGCTACATGCTAACGCCTCCATAGAGCTGGCGTTAGTATTTATTTGTGTAGCGCGGGGTTAGCGCGTGCTAACCTTTAGCGTGCGCTAAAAATGCTAGCGCAGTTTAGTAACAGGGGCCCTATGGCATTTGGTTTTCATTATTTTTTTTATATATTGCTGCTCTCTCTTTCAACCATCTATTTCTAGTTCAAAATATGAGTGCCTTTTACTTATGTATTGTGTTTTTCAAACTTTTTAATTATGATTTTTTAATTATTATAAGATATATAGGTTCATAGTTTATTAAACATAAGAACATAAGAAGTACCTCCGCTGGGTCAGACCAGAGGTCCATCGTGCCCAGCAGTCCGCCCACGCGGCAGCCCAACAGGTCCAGGACCTGTGCAGTAATCCTCTATCTGTACCCCTCTATCCCCTTTTCCTTCAGAAAATTGTCCAATCTCTTCTTGAACCCTAATACTGTACTCTGTCCTATCATGCCCTCTGGAAGTGTATTCCAGGTGTCCACCACCATTGGGTGAAGAAAAACTTCCTAGTATTGGTTTTGAATCTGTCCCCTTTCAACTTTTCCGAATGCCCTCTCGTTCTTGTAGTTTTCGAAAGTTTGAAGAATCTGTCCGTCTCCACTTTCTCTATGCCCTTCATGATTTTGTAAGTCTCTATCATATCCCCTTTAATTCTCCTCTTCTCCAGGGAAAAGAGCCCCAGTTTCTCCAGTCTCTTAGTGTATGAAAGGTTTGATTGAACGCTAAACATAGAATTCAAAGTGTTGTACATTAAAATAAATGGGGGAATTAATATTAAAACAAACATGACTTAGTACAAAACCATTTACATAGACATGGAGCGGCATTAAAAAAAACACAAAAGTCTAACTCTAATTATACATCCAAAAAAATCATCCAAGTCCAAAACACCTAGAGAAAGACCTTTTGGACATGGGAGGGGTCATCAAAGTGATGGACTAGCCACCCAGACATGGCAACAGAGTAGTGGGGTACCTTATAGGGCTCTGCTGTGAACTTCACAAGAAGGGTGCCACATAAACATCTCACCACAACTTCCTTACAGGTCATGGTAAGCTCCAAAAAACACCCCCAAAACCTACTATACCTATCTGTCTACAATCCCAATAGCCCTTATGGCTGCAGGTGCCACCTATATGGCAATACAGTAGGGTTTAGGGGGGTTTGGTGGCTTTTCACCATGAATGCAATGGTTAGAGTGACTTATGGGCCTGGGTCCTCCTCTCTATGGTTCACTAGCCCATCCCCCAGACTACTTAAGCCACCTCTGCAGTTCTACTAGGCTTTCCTATGCCAGTTGCTGATGTTCTGGAGGCAGGTGTTTTTACTCTGATTTTTATCGTGGTGTGGTAGGGGGAGGGTCATTGATCACTGGGGGAGTGTGTGTGTAGGGGATCTGTACTTTGTCCCTGCAGTGGTTATCTGGTCACTTTGGATGCCTTCTGGGCACTTAGAACTGTTGTTTTTAGATCGCCTAAGTCACAATGTATAAGTTCCATCTAGGCAGTCTCGTCAAACTTTCGATTAGTGCTGCAGGATGACTAAGTTTGGTCGGCCCACATCCTGCCCTAACCACTCCTCAAAAAATGCCCCTTTTTGCTCTGGGTGACTAGCGGCAGTGAAAAAGCCTAAGCTACCTCTAGATATGTCTAAAACCCATTTTGATTATCGGCACTTGGACGACTTATCTTTTAGGTCGACCAAGTGCCGATTTAGGCGGGGTTTTGACATATTTCTCTTTCAATTATGAACCTCATAATGTCCAGCTTTCACATCCATAATTGACTACTGAGAAAATTAGTGCGTGGACAGGTTTGATCTTCGTTTGGAGTGTTACTTCCTTGCCTTTGAATACTTTGTTGAGAGCCTTCACTGACGAGCGACCAAGTGCTATTCTACAGAGTATTTCTTCCCTGCTATCTGCTTCCTTTAAGAACGAGCCTAGGAGATCAAAATCCTTTACAACTGCTATTCTATCACCTTCAAGCTCAAAATCTTCATCATTTTCTTTGTCCATGATCATTGTCTTGTTTATGTTCAGTTCTAATCCCATGTTATGACTTTCAGTTTTCAGTTTTCTCCCCTTTTCCTTCAGAAAATTGTCCAATCCCTTCTTGATCCCTAATACTGTACTCTGTCCTATCACGCCCTCTGGAAGCGCATTCCAGGTGTCCACCACCGTTGGGTGAAGAAAATCTTCCTAGCATTGGTTTTGAATCTGTCCCCTTTCAACTTTTCCGAATGCCCTCTCGTTCTTGTAGTTTTCGAAAGTTTGAAGAATCTGTTCCTCTCCACTTTCTCTATGCCCTTCATGATCTTGTAAGTCTCTATCATATCCCCTCTAATTCTCCTCTTCTCCAGGGAAAAGAGCCTCAGTTTCTCCAATCTCTTAGTGTATGAAAGGTTTGATTGAATGCTAAACGTAGAATTCAAAGTGTTGTACATTAAAATAAAAGGGGGAATTAATATTAAAATAAACATGACTTAGTACAAAACCATTTACATAGACGTGGAACGGCATAAAAAAAACACAGAAGTCTAACTCTAATTATACATCCAAAAAAATCATCCAAGTCCAAAACACCTAGAGAAAGACCTTTTGGACATGGGAGGGGTCAGCAAAGTGATGGACTAGCCACCCAGACATGGCAACAGAGTAGTGGGGTACCTTATAGGGCTCTTTGCTGCTGGTGATAAACGTATCATCTGTATAGCACAAGTTGTTTATATTTCGACCACCAACTTTGAAACCAACGCTCTCTTCTTCCAAATTTGCTTTTCTGAAGATGGTGTCACCGTAAAGGTTGAAAGGTAAGGTGATAAGATGCAACCTTGCCTAATGCCACGTTTTATAGGAAATCAATCAGTATTGCAATATTCAGTTCCTACTGCAGCTTCTTGATTTTTGTAGAGGCTCTTTGTCAGCTGAGTTATGTGTTTGGGTATTCCCATTTGTGCTACAGTTCTCCATAGTTTATTGTGATCCACACAGTCAAAAGCTTTGCTGTATTCGATGAAGCAAACGTATGGGGGCTTTTGGTATTCTTTGCTCTTCTCCAATATCCATCTAAAATTGGCAATAATGTTTCTTTTTCCTTGACCTTTCCTGAAACCACCCTGAACTTCAGATTATTCTTGATCAATGTATGACTGTAGCCTTCGTTGTATTATTTTTCTGTAATATTTTGCTGGAGTGTGGAATTAATACAATTGCTCTGTAGTTGTAGTCCTTGGTGTCACCTTTCTTCAGTATAGGCTTTTCCTTGTCGTGCTACTGGGGCTTGCACATATCTGAGAAGCTGAAAACTATGCTATCAGTAGTTTCACTACCATCAGGGC
Source organism: Geotrypetes seraphini (assembly GCF_902459505.1). Classification (NCBI taxonomy): domain Eukaryota; kingdom Metazoa; phylum Chordata; class Amphibia; order Gymnophiona; family Dermophiidae; genus Geotrypetes; species Geotrypetes seraphini. The sequence continues at coordinate 83,979,453 of NC_047088.1, read as the reverse complement.
CTCCCAAGGCAGACAAATTTCAGTGGAGATGTCAGACTAAAGATTTACCACCCATCTGGGCAGCAGCAGATGGACAGTGTTGGAGGTGGAGGATCGCATTTGATGTGACAACATCAAATTTACACTATGCAGAAGAAAGGCCCGGCAATCCACTTCTGTATTCTACCAAGAAAACTTGATGATGATGAGACAAATATATGTTTATGTTTATTTAAGATTTGATATACCGCTCCTGCATTTTACTGACCTAAGCGGTTTACAATGTATCAGACTAAAATGAAACTAGGTTCTTGAGAAAAACTACCCTATCTGTCCCGAAGGCTCACAATCTAGCTAAAGTACCCAATTAAAATAAAAATATGTATGCTCGAGTAATTTTTCCTCTTTATTATATTTAGTTAAATCCTTGATTCCCACAAGGAGGCTTCTTAAAGCTTTTTCTCCCTCAACAGGTGGACTATATTAAGAGATTTTCTTCCTTATTTTTGTTTCATATTCATTTATCTTATGATGAATTGAAAAATAATTTTTCAGTATTTCTTGTACAATTGTGTATATAATTATTTGAAATTATAAATAAATAAATAAAATACAATAAAAATATGTAATACATTTCTAAGATCAAAAATCAAAGAAATAAAAAATAGAAATAATGAAAGAAGATAAAAAATTAAAAATAATATGATATATACCAGAGAAATATAGAATCATGTCTATAATGTTCCTAGATATATAGAACTGTATAGCTCTAAGTAATATACTGTCCATAGCTGTACATGGTTTCTGGTATAAGAGGTTAGAATCATTTTATAGATTTTCTGTAATAAAGAATCAACAAGTGATAAAGGGCTTGCTAAAGGGCAAAATGATGTCACAAAAGAGCACTTTATGTGGAAAACAGCATTAAACACTGGAAAACACTTTTAAAAAACCTAGGGCTCCTTTTACAAAGGTGTGCTAGCGTTTTTAGCGCATGCACTTGATTAGCGCGCACTAGCCGAAAAACTACCGCCTGCTCAAGAGGAGGCGGTAATGGCTAGCGCGCACAGCATTTTAACTATTCCGTGCGTTAAGGCCCTTATGTGCCTTTGTAAAAGGAGTCCCTAATTTCAAGTCATCAGTACTATTTTTCACGCAGTCACCACACAAAAGGTACTAAGAAGCAGATTAGTCCAAGTAGAGAACATATGATTTATTAGTAACAAAGACCCAACATGGTGTCACAGCCACCCCCAGGCAAGCAGTTCTCTGCGGGACATTTGTCACGATTCAGGTGTTGAACCCTCATCCAGTGCAGGATTTCACTGGAGACCTAAGAGTCATCTTTTAAGTCACTTCTACAGACAACCGTACAGGGACTTTCAACAAGAAAAAAAACCCCTCTTTATTGTAACAGTTCAAATAAAAAGGTTTCGCTTTTCAGCATGAAAACACTTCACAGGAAAACAAAACAGGTTGGTATGTCAGGATGCAAATGCAAGCAGTGTCTCACTTCCGGCTCACCACACAATTGTTTCCCACATACTCACCTTTATAGGACCCCCAGGGACCCCTGAAGAAGACTTTTTGTCGAAACACAGACCGTGTTGGGTCCTGTATCCCTAGCGCACTAGGTCCTTTAAGGCTCTTATGTGGATTTATTTTTATGTGGATGATTTCAGTGTACCTTTGGAACTTTGACACTTTCAAATAAAGTCCATTTAGGAACATCGTCACTCCACAGAGTTTTTTTTTGTTTGTTTGTTTTTTTGGGGGGGGTTTGGTTATGTCAGGATGCTCCCCAAGAAATATTTATTAGTATAGGTACTGATAATGTAAAAGAATATACCAAAACAAATAAGAACATAAGAACATAAGAAACGCCTTCACCGGATCAGACCAAGGTCCATCTAGTCCGGTGATCCGCACACGCGGAGGGCCATTTAGGTGCTCCTTGTTGGAGACCCGGATTTCCCGTAGCCCTCAATATGATTTGCAAGAAGGTGTGCATCCAACTTGCGTTTGAAACCCAGAACAGTATTCTCTGCCACCACCTCCTCCGGGAGAGCATTCCAAGCGCCCACCACTCGTTGTGTGAAACAGAACTTCCTGATGTTTGTCCTGAACCTGTTGCCGTTCAGTTTCAGGCTATGACCTCTTGTCCGTGTCACATTTGAAAATGTCAGTAATGCTGCTTCCTGGTCAATTTGGTCAAATCCTTTTAATATTTTAAAAGTCTCTATCAGATCCCCACGCAGTCTTCTCTTTTCGAGGGTGAACAGTCCCAGTTTTCCAAGACGTTCCTTGTAGCTTAAATTCTCCATGCCTTTGACTAGTTTCGTGGCTCGCCTCTGCACCCTCTCCAACAGAATCTTATCCTTCTTAAGGTATGGAGACCAGTGTTGGACACAGTATTCTAAGTGTGGTCTGACCATTGTTCTGTAAAGTGGCATTATAACATCTTCCGACCTACTCGTGATCCCCTTCTTAGTCATGCCTAACATCCTATTTGCTTTCTTCGCCGCCGCCGCACATTGAGCCGATGGCTTTAGGGTTCTGTCTATCAGCACCCCCAAATCCCTTTCTTGTTCGCATTTGGCTAATGCTCTTGATTATACGCCCACACAGAACAGCTATAGCAGGGGTAGGGAACTCCGGTCCTCGAGAGCCGTATTCCAGTTGGATTTTCAGGATGTCCCCAATGAATATGCATTGAAAGCAGTGCATGCAAATAGATCTCATGCATATTCATTGGGGACATCCTGAAAACCCGACTGGAATATAGCTCTCGAGGACCGGAGTTCCCTACCCCTGAGCTATAGTATCCCACAGTGCTGTGCTCACCACTTGTAGGGGCACTGTTTCTTTAGCATAAGAAAAAAACTCCCAAAAAGTACGCTTCACATGGTCCGGTTCTGTCTTTCACAGTCCACTTTTCCAGTTTGGTTATTTGCTATTCAAAATAAACTTTTTAAAATATTTTGGATTCTCTCTCTAAATGCTTCACAGTCAAGCAACAGCATTCACCAGTGCTGTACACTGGCTCTCCAGCACGTGCCTGCGCTGGGAGGAGAGTTGTGTGTGTGATGGAACACTTTAATCACTAGGCCCACAATTCCAACACAATGCAACATAAACTTCCTAACTTCCTTGCTAAGAATCTTTATTGTACAAAACAAAAAGGAAAACCTTCAAAGGGCTTTTCATAGGTGTTTTTTTTTTCACCAAACAAATTCAGGGGTTGCCAGGCAATGAAAGAAAAAATAAAATGTTTCTTTCAAGTCAACAGCAGCAAAACCAAAACTGCACACATGCCACAAAAAGTAGCTGGTAGCTTTTCCCTTGCCTCAATTCCCTTAGTTAATGTCCATGTCTTGTCTCCTAGAGATCATTTCTATCTCCATGGGTTGGCTCAATTGGCTCTCTGAATTCTGGAACTCTTCTCCAACTATCTCAAACTCCATGGGCTCAGATAGCTCTGTATTAGCTGTGGCTCTCAGCCCTGAGAGGTCCTTGCCCTGTTTCTGGTGTCTCCACTCTCCCTATAGCCAGTTTGCCTTAGCATTTAAGAACTGGCTTCCATGCCCCCCCCCCCTTGGTAGTTGGTAGAATAGCTCTTAGAGGGCACCAATCTGGGACAAAGCTTGCTCTCCTACTCCCTCTAGTGGGTTTGGGTGAAATGATCTCAGTTTGAGAAAAGTGTGCTTTTCTCTGAGAGGACTGATTTACTTCTGCATCACAAAACTCTCCTGGCTCAGGGTTCCTGACAGCAAGCATAGACAGTCTATCACAATGGCCAGGTTTCGCCCTCAGACTGCACCAGGAGTAAAAAAACACATGGGAAATTTTTCAGCACTTTCAAACCATAGATCAAATCAATGTGTCTTCCTTCAGACTGGCAGCAATTTTTGCACAGAACACAATTGTTGCCAGTGGTTAAGGAAAGGAGAGGTGAACTGAAACCTAAGGATGAGCGAATGATAGTTGCAACCCAGCACAGTGGATTACAAACAAAATGGTTTAAAGCACTGAAAAATACTTGTGCAATATGCATCTGTAGATTCTGTAAGAAAGTAGAAACAGATACCTATCTCCTATCTGGCTTAGAAGTGCTGATGGCAGAAAATATTTATATAGAAAGGCACAATAAGGTCCAGGTCTTGTGGCTCATTCATTGGAAATCCTGTAAGCATTACATCATCAGTGTACTGGAAAAGCATTGAGATCATGATCCTAAGAGAACTGTGGAAAATGAAGTGATTGAGGGGCATTATCTATAGTGTGTCTAAGTCCGACTTTGGATGTCCAAATATCAGGGCGGGGAAACATCCATTTTCAAAACCTTTAAACATTCAAATTTTTTTTCTTTAAATTGACCTATTTGGATGTTTTGGTCTCTAAGGACATCTAACTTTTTGGGCCATTTTTGAATACCAAAGCATCAATGTTCATAACTTCCTAATCCAAACCATTTGGACATAGGACGGGCGAGCACAATAATGTATTAGCCCCATAGACATCCCAATAGAACAGTGGGGCACTTTAGAGGGCACTGCTGTGAACTTCAAATAAAGGATGCCAGATGTATATTTCACCATAACCCACTTATGGTGGGTGAGCCCCCCCAAATCCCTTAAAACCTACTATACCCACCTGTGTACCACCCCAATAACCCTTATAGCTGCATGTGGCAGCTATATGGCACTATAGTAGGGTTTGGATGGGTTTTTATGGGCTCATACTTATTACCATAGATGTTGTGCTTAGAGTGCATTATGGGCCTGGGTCCCTCTCTGTGGTTCACTAGCTTACCCACAAGGCTACTTAAGAAACCTGTGTGCTGCTCTACTAGACTTTCCCATACCAAATGCTGCTGTTCTAGAGTCAGGTACCTTTTTGTTCTCATTTTTGTGTGGTGGAAGGGGGTCAGTAAGCACTGGGGAAGTATTGGGGTGTCTTATCTTGATGCATGCAGTGGCCATCTGGTCAGTTTGGCCACCTTTGTGGCACTCAGATGCTTCTAAAACAGGTCTAGCTCCGAAAGTCTAAATTACGTCCAGGATGTCTTGCAAAACATTTGATTATTGTTACAAGACATCCAAGTCTATCCCGCCCTTATGCACACCCAAAGCCCACCCATAACATACCTCCCCCATGCCTATCTTGAGTTCTTGATGCACAGAGGCTGGGACACCTTGCTAGACATCCAGAAAGGTGGTTTTGCCTATTGGCACTTAGATGTCTTGGCGATTAGGACATTCAAGTGCCAATTTAGGACACTTTTTGGACATTTATATATTTTTTTTATTATTGTCCCATTATGATCACCTGGGATATCCCCCATTCCAACTGATACCATCATTTTGGGTGCCACAGGCTTGATAAAAAAAGAACTTCCAAGGGCATCTGGATAAGTTGCTAATACATGTTACAACTTATGAACTCCAATGCAAGTATTATGGCAAGCGTTAGCAATAAACTTGAGAGACTGAGATCAAAGGCTCTGGTTTAGAAGTGAGGTTCATTCCTGTCATGGTGTGTGGAAAACTAACCAATTTGGAGAAATTGCCTACAGATATTTTAAATAATGAAATCAAGTTACATGGGATGAAAAGACCATTAAGAAATACATGTCACAGCAAATCTACAGCTATGCATATATGTAACTATTAAAGTGATTTAGTCCTAAGCACTTTCTCCCTGATATTCAGTTGGCAGCAGTCAGCAGTATTTTAAACACTAATCTAATCTAATCTAATCTAAACCTTAAGTTTATATACCGCATCATCTCCATGAGAATGGAGCTCGACACGGTTTACAAGAACTTAAAATAGTGGGTAGAGAAGAAGAAAAAGGATTACATGAACTTAGATCGTCAGCTACATTATGCCCCAATATTCAGTGCCAGGCTATATCCAAACACCAGCACTGAATATCGTGGAATAATTCTGGGCAGCCAGGCCCGAAACTTATGTAGGCCTGGTCAATATTCATCCAGGGCTGCATAAGAATTATACGGGCCCTGACTGAATATCAAGCTAGGGCCCACATAGGTTTTCCCCCCCAAACACTGCCTCCTGCATCCTCCCTCCCTCCGCCCACCCCATCCCAATATGTACGTAGGCTCCTTTCCCCTCACAATGGCCTTTCAAAATGGCTCACAATATAAACGACTGGGGAGATATAAGAAGGAAGTTCCTAAAGGTCAATGATATCCTGACACTGGTAAAGGAACCAATTAAGCTACTTTAAATGCTTTTAACCTAGAGTAGTGCTCAGACTCCAAAGATGGATTGTAAGAACTCAATATGGGGACAAGCCCCTGTAGAGATTCTTATGGTATCTATCATTGCACCATTTTGTGGTTAAAGGTAGTTTAAAGTATTGTTAAAGCCTTGTTCATGATTGAATTAGTCCATAAAGAAGCGTAATGTCCAATAGTAAATAAACTTCAAATTTTTTGATATGGACAAACACTTTAGATGTTTTTCATCAGTTTTTACAGTGGCTTAATACCTGTAACCCACATTTGCAATTCTCTTCATGTATTTCGTATACCAACATAGCTTTTTTGGACATTGATATCACCTTTCACAATGGCATGTTTGAAACCACCATACACCGCAAAGAAACTGATAGAAATACCTTACTTCACTACGAGAGTTACCATCCTCGTCACCTGAGGGATAATTTACCTGTGGGTCAGTTTTTAAGACTCAGGCGCCTGTGCAGTAGTAAGGAAGAATATAAAATCCGGTCTGGAGATATGTGGCAGAGATTCAAGGATCGTGGATATCCTTACAGCACCATCAAGAAAGCTTACAAGAGGGCCTTGTATGCCCATCGTTCTTACCTGTTACAGCAATCTCCTAATCAACCTGAGGATCGGATGGTATGTACACTCCCTTATTCATATAAAGCGTTTGCCATTAAAAAAATCATTAACACTCATTGGCACATTCTCCAGGTACATCAAAGTCTTTTACAACCCCCTCTTTTTGCCTATTCCAGAGGCAGAAATCTTCGTGAGTGTATTTCTACCTCCCACTTTGTGAGTAAATCGGAGAGTACATTGACGCAAGTTACAGGTCATTTTAAATGCGGGCATTGCACCGTCTGTGATCATGCACTGGAAACTGCTTACATTCAACATCCCAGTTTATCTAAGAAGCATTATTTACGTCAGTACACAGATTGTGACACGCAGGGGGTTGTCTATATGATCCTCTGCCCATGCAGATTACTTTACATAGGACACACTACCAGAAATATCAAGACACGTATCATTGAACATTTGAGTAAAATCAGAAGGGGAGATATGAATGCCCCTCTTGTTCAGCACTGGCACGCTACACCACATCAGCTACAGGACTTACAATTTGTTGTTTTGGAAGTGGCTCATAACATCAGAGGGGGAAATGATAAAGCTTGGTTGTGGAAGCATGAGCAAAAGTGGATTTATCACTGGCAGACGGTTTCTCCTGCTGGCCTTAACAAAGAAGTGGAGTGGTGGGCGTTTCTCCACTAGGTGATTGACACATCTTCCACAGTATAAATATGGGGTGCTCAGCTGAGCACTTATGTCACAGGAAACAGAAAAAACTACTTTTTGAATCAGGTACTCAGCCGGAAGTGCTGTGAGTGTTTTATAGGTATTGATTATTTACTTGGATTTTCAGCTTTATAACCTCATGCACTGTGTTTTGTATGTTTAGGATATTCACAGCATTGAACTTTTCCAGCTATTTAGCGGGTTCTCTGAGGAAGCCATAGCGGCGAAACGCGTCAGGACCCAGCTGAACACTTGCTGTTGATATTTTTCAAGCTAAGTCTATTTTTGAGATTATCAATTTGAAGTTTATTTACTATTGGACATTACGCTTCTTTATGGACTAATTCAATCATGAACAAGGCTTTAACAATACTTTAAACTACCTTTAACCACAAAATGGTGCAATGATAGATACCATAAGAATCTCTACAGGGGCTTGTCCCCATATTGAGTTCTTACAATCCATCTTTGGAGTCTGAGCACTACTCTAGGTTAAAAGCATTTAAAGTAGCTTAATTGGTTCCTTTACCAGTGTCAGGATATCATTGACCTTTAGGAACTTCCTTCTTATATCTCCCCAGTCGTTTATATTGTGAACACAGGACCTTGCAGTTCTGGGGTAATTAGACATGGCATCTACAGGCTGGGATACCATGCTTTCATTTACTGATCAACAAGCTGATGACATTTTGTCATCTTTCAAATTATTTACTCAGGAAGATGTGCCTACTTCTACTGTGGATTGGGAACAACTGATATTTTTACAAAAGAGAACAATTAGGGCAGAATTACATGCTGCTACTTTGGCAGAATATTGCCGAGCTAGACGCATTCCCCGAGGGCTCCGTATGCGTACAGAACCTAGACTTTTCCTTCAGAGAAAATAACAAAAGCCAAAAATCCATCAATGTTATATAAAATATTAAAAAGAATATCAATTTCAACTAGTAAGGAGAAGTCAAATGAAAATAATAACACACTTACAGCACAAAAATTGGCAGATCACTTTACAGAAAAAATTAAAATTATAAGAAACTCCTTTGTAATAAATCAACAAGGTAACATTGTTCATGATCAGTTAAAAACTGAACTCTCAACCTCAAAATGCTCTAAGTTTAAACTTCCAAGCCAAAAAGAAATTGAGTTGGCTTTTAAATCTATCAATATTAAAAGCTCAAAAGCAGATCTTCTTCCCCCGTTCATTCTGAAACAATACTTTCAAATTTTTGGACCAGTTATTCATACTTTAATTACAGAAAGTCTGACCCAAAGTAAAGTACCAAAAGACTGGAAAAAATCAATAATCCGTCCAATTCTCAAAGATAATAAGACTAGTAGTACAGATCCGGCAAACTATAGGCCTATATCTAATATCCCTTTTCTGGCCAAGTTAACGGAAAAGATAGTTTATTCCCAAATATTAGATTTTGTAGAAAAAACAAACGTTCTCCACCCTAATCAAACAGGTTTTAGAGAACATCACAGCACAGAATTATCACTAGTTGGTTTAACTACATCCATTCATTATTTTCTTGACCATCACAAAACTACTTTATTAATTTCACTAGATCTTTCCGCAGCATTTGATACAATTGATCATAAACTTCTCATAAATCGACTTCAATCTATTGGGATCACGGATCAAATTCTTTCTTGGTTTAATTCTTATTTTACAGATCGCTCTTCTTCTGTTCTCTTTAAAGAATCCATATCTAATCCTATCTCATCCACTTTCGGTGTTCCTCAAGGGTCTATTCTTTCTCCTCTACTATTTAATATCTTTCTAGCACCACTCCTTACATTGTGCCAATCTATAGGTTTTCAAGTTTTCGGATACGCTGACGATATTCAGCTGTTACACCCTGTAGATACGGATAATATTTCAGAAATACATGAGATTAGTAAGAAACTCGATCAAGTTCAAGATTGGCTAAATACTAATAAACTGGCCCTTAATATAAAAAAAACGAATTTGATGATTTTTCCTTGGAAGGAAAATCCCACACTTGTCACCCCAATTACTATAAGAAATATCCCTTTACAGATAGTCAATAAAACGAAAATATTAGGAGTAATTGTGGATTCCAAATTAAACTTTCATGACCATATAAGTTATATTGTTAAAACCTCATTCTACAGATTACGACAAATTAGATCCATCTCAAAATTTCTGAATGCACAATCTTTAAACATTCTTATCCACTCATTAGTCATATCAAAAATAGATTATTGTAATTCTCTTTTTAGAGGTATTGCATTAAATGAAATCAAACGTTTACAAATTATACAGAATGTCTCTATAAAACTTATTACAAAATCTAAAAAATTTGATCATGTTACTCCCCTACTTGAAAAGGCACATTGGCTACCTGTCATCCATAGAATAACTTATAAAATCTGTTTACTTACATTTAAAACACTATTATATAAGACTCCTGCTTTTATTTATAAACTTTTAATACCTTACCATCCTACAAGAACATTAAGATCTACTGATCAAAATCTATTAACAATACCTTCATTGAAATTGATTAATACAAGACGACAATTTATATTTTCCGTAACAGCCCCTCAAACCTGGAATGCTCTTCCAATTTTTATTCGGAACGATCAAGATTTGGTAAAATTTAAATCACTATTAAAAACATTTCTTTTTAATGATGCTTTTAATTCCTGATTTTTTATTTATTATTTTTCCTAATGTGTTTTCCTATGTTGAATCTTTTATATAACGATTGTATTTCATTACCCTATTTTTACCCAATGTAGTTTAATAAGTTTTAACCTTTGTAAGCATTGTAAATCCCAATGTTTGGTTTGTCTGTTTGTTTGCTCTCTTTTAACTAAATTTGGAATTGTACATCGCTTTGAATTAGAGAAAGCGATTAATCAAGAATAAATAAAAAACTTGAAACTTGAAAACTTGAAACAACAGTAGTTTTCTAGATAAATGGAACGCGATCTTAAATAAGTGTTCACAAGACCTTATGTTACTTATCATAGACACTACCAAACACGAGTTAAACACCTACCAATCTGAATTCCAGGAAAAAGTTGCAGTGATACAAAGTACTACACAACTAGAAGATTTCACCACCAAAATGGAAGAATTTAAAAAACAGATGGAAGAATTCCGTGTGGATATTAGAAAGACTAAAATAGGGAAATTTAAAAGAGATGAGGGTGATTACATCCGGGGGTATGTTTACCCCTGGATGGATCGCAACAAACGCTCCCGTCAGTTCAGAAAAACCACATACGCACAAACATCGAGTGGGTCAAGTGGGGAGGACCCTAGCTCAGATTCCAGTAGTTCTACAGTGGCAGGCCCGGTCCAAACACGTTCCACTACTGTAAATTTTCAAGGGACGGCCTCCCACAAAACAGGAGGCCCACGGACCGCCAGGGGGAGACGTCCTCCGAAACCTTGATAAACACACATAATGTGTTTAATTTATCCAGCAGGCACCTTTCTGCCAGGGAGTTGTCTGTGCTCTCCAAGGGATTGTCATTTGTTCCTTTTACAAATTACAACCCCTTGGATACGAGGATAAGTCTTTACAAACTTGTCAGGAAATGTACTTTAAAAATTTTCTTTCAGGACAAACCTAGTGATTCGGGCCCTACGGAGTTACACAGACCTTCAACTTGGAACCCCCCGGGGAATTTGGACCCACACATACAAGTGTTTTATAATTTGGTTGAGCAAGACATTGTCAGTCTTGAAAGTCAACCCACTCACATCAGGCGTAATATGTCTTGTGAGATGACTCAATCAGTTCAAACGTTGGCTCAAGATTCTGATATTGTTATTCGCTCCGCTGACAAGGGTGGTGGGATTGTAGTTCAGGACACTGTAGCTTATGTAGAGGAAGCTCGTAGACAACTAAGTGACACCCACTACTACAGGGCTTTGTCTGGTGATCCTACAGTAGATATTAGTGATGGTATTCAACATCTTCTTTTACAAGCGTTGGAAAAAGGCATCATTTCAGACAAAGAATACCGCTTTCTCCACCAAAATCATCCAGTCATCCCTGTAATATACTTTGTCCCCAAAATACATAAAACTTTAACCAACCCTCCAGGTCGTCCCATTGTTTCAGGCATCGGCTCTATTCTCGAGCCCTTGTCTGACTTTGTGGATTTCTACCTTAAACCCCTTGTCTCTGGTGCAAAATCATATATCAAAGATACTACTTCTATGTTAGCTTGGCTTCAGGAGTCCCATTCCATTCCTCAGGGGGCCTTGTTAGTCACACTTGATATACAGGCTTTATACACCAACATTCCACAATCCAGTGCTATTGAAACAATACAGAAATATCTCAGTACTCTTCAGTTGTCTACGGACAGAGTTGATTTCCTAGTAGCCATTGCGAGCATAGCGCTGCAGAAGAATTATTTTTTGTTTGATACTGATTTCTTTTTGCAAATTCAGGGCACGGCCATGGGGGCCACCATGGCCCCGTCTTTAGCATGTCTATACGTATCTGATTTTGAAGAAACCTTTGTCTATACGTCCTCTTATGTATCGGACATCTATGTATGGAAACGTTATATTGATGATGTTTTTTTGATATGGACAAACACTTTAGATGTTTTTCATCAGTTTTTACAGTGGCTTAATACCTGTAACCCACATTTGCAATTCTCTTCATGTATTTCGTATACCAACATAGCTTTTTTGGACATTGATATCACCTTTCACAATGGCATGTTTGAAACCACCATACACCGCAAAGAAACTGATAGAAATACCTTACTTCACTACGAGAGTTACCATCCTCGTCACCTGAGGGATAATTTACCTGTGGGTCAGTTTTTAAGACTCAGGCGCCTGTGCAGTAGTAAGGAAGAATATAAAATCCGGTCTGGAGATATGTGGCAGAGATTCAAGGATCGTGGATATCCTTACAGCACCATCAAGAAAGCTTACAAGAGGGCCTTGTATGCCCATCGTTCTTACCTGTTACAGCAATCTCCTAATCAACCTGAGGATCGGATGGTATGTACACTCCCTTATTCATATAAAGCGTTTGCCATTAAAAAAATCATTAACACTCATTGGCACATTCTCCAGGTACATCAAAGTCTTTTACAACCCCCTCTTTTTGCCTATTCCAGAGGCAGAAATCTTCGTGAGTGTATTTCTACCTCCCACTTTGTGAGTAAATCGGAGAGTACATTGACGCAAGTTACAGGTCATTTTAAATGCGGGCATTGCACCGTCTGTGATCATGCACTGGAAACTGCTTACATTCAACATCCCAGTTTATCTAAGAAGCATTATTTACGTCAGTACACAGATTGTGACACGCAGGGGGTTGTCTATATGATCCTCTGCCCATGCAGATTACTTTACATAGGACACACTACCAGAAATATCAAGACACGTATCATTGAACATTTGAGTAAAATCAGAAGGGGAGATATGAATGCCCCTCTTGTTCAGCACTGGCACGCTACACCACATCAGCTACAGGACTTACAATTTGTTGTTTTGGAAGTGGCTCATAACATCAGAGGGGGAAATGATAAAGCTTGGTTGTGGAAGCATGAGCAAAAGTGGATTTATCACTGGCAGACGGTTTCTCCTGCTGGCCTTAACAAAGAAGTGGAGTGGTGGGCGTTTCTCCACTAGGTGATTGACACATCTTCCACAGTATAAATATGGGGTGCTCAGCTGAGCACTTATGTCACAGGAAACAGAAAAAACTACTTTTTGAATCAGGTACTCAGCCGGAAGTGCTGTGAGTGTTTTATAGGTATTGATTATTTACTTGGATTTTCAGCTTTATAACCTCATGCACTGTGTTTTGTATGTTTAGGATATTCACAGCATTGAACTTTTCCAGCTATTTAGCGGGTTCTCTGAGGAAGCCATAGCGGTGAAACGCGTCAGGACCCAGCTGAACACTTGCTGTTGATATTTTTCAAGCTAAGTCTATTTTTGAGATTATCAATTTGAAGTTTATTTACTATTGGACATTACGCTTCTTTATGGACTAATTCAATCATGAACAAGGCTTTAACAATACTTTAAACTACCTTTAACCACAAAATGGTGCAATGATAGATACCATAAGAATCTCTACAGGGGCTTGTCCCCATATTGAGTTCTTACAATCCATCTTTGGAGTCTGAGCACTACTCTAGGTTAAAAGCATTTAAAGTAGCTTAATTGGTTCCTTTACCAGTGTCAGGATATCATTGACCTTTAGGAACTTCCTTCTTATATCTCCCCAGTCGTTTATATTGTGAACACAGGACCTTGCAGTTCTGGGGTAATTAGACATGGCATCTACAGGCTGGGATACCATGCTTTCATTTACTGATCAACAAGCTGATGACATTTTGTCATCTTTCAAATTATTTACTCAGGAAGATGTGCCTACTTCTACTGTGGATTGGGAACAACTGATATTTTTACAAAAGAGAACAATTAGGGCAGAATTACATGCTGCTACTTTGGCAGAATATTGCCGAGCTAGACGCATTCCCCGAGGGCTCCGTATGCGTACAGAACCTAGACTTTTCCTTCAGAGAAAATAACAAAAGCCAAAAATCCATCAATGTTATATAAAATATTAAAAAGAATATCAATTTCAACTAGTAAGGAGAAGTCAAATGAAAATAATAACACACTTACAGCACAAAAATTGGCAGATCACTTTACAGAAAAAATTAAAATTATAAGAAACTCCTTTGTAATAAATCAACAAGGTAACATTGTTCATGATCAGTTAAAAACTGAACTCTCAACCTCAAAATGCTCTAAGTTTAAACTTCCAAGCCAAAAAGAAATTGAGTTGGCTTTTAAATCTATCAATATTAAAAGCTCAAAAGCAGATCTTCTTCCCCCGTTCATTCTGAAACAATACTTTCAAATTTTTGGACCAGTTATTCATACTTTAATTACAGAAAGTCTGACCCAAAGTAAAGTACCAAAAGACTGGAAAAAATCAATAATCCGTCCAATTCTCAAAGATAATAAGACTAGTAGTACAGATCCGGCAAACTATAGGCCTATATCTAATATCCCTTTTCTGGCCAAGTTAACGGAAAAGATAGTTTATTCCCAAATATTAGATTTTGTAGAAAAAACAAACGTTCTCCACCCTAATCAAACAGGTTTTAGAGAACATCACAGCACAGAATTATCACTAGTTGGTTTAACTACATCCATTCATTATTTTCTTGACCATCACAAAACTACTTTATTAATTTCACTAGATCTTTCCGCAGCATTTGATACAATTGATCATAAACTTCTCATAAATCGACTTCAATCTATTGGGATCACGGATCAAATTCTTTCTTGGTTTAATTCTTATTTTACAGATCGCTCTTCTTCTGTTCTCTTTAAAGAATCCATATCTAATCCTATCTCATCCACTTTCGGTGTTCCTCAAGGGTCTATTCTTTCTCCTCTACTATTTAATATCTTTCTAGCACCACTCCTTACATTGTGCCAATCTATAGGTTTTCAAGTTTTCGGATACGCTGACGATATTCAGCTGTTACACCCTGTAGATACGGATAATATTTCAGAAATACATGAGATTAGTAAGAAACTCGATCAAGTTCAAGATTGGCTAAATACTAATAAACTGGCCCTTAATATAAAAAAAACGAATTTGATGATTTTTCCTTGGAAGGAAAATCCCACACTTGTCACCCCAATTACTATAAGAAATATCCCTTTACAGATAGTCAATAAAACGAAAATATTAGGAGTAATTGTGGATTCCAAATTAAACTTTCATGACCATATAAGTTATATTGTTAAAACCTCATTCTACAGATTACGACAAATTAGATCCATCTCAAAATTTCTGAATGCACAATCTTTAAACATTCTTATCCACTCATTAGTCATATCAAAAATAGATTATTGTAATTCTCTTTTTAGAGGTATTGCATTAAATGAAATCAAACGTTTACAAATTATACAGAATGTCTCTATAAAACTTATTACAAAATCTAAAAAATTTGATCATGTTACTCCCCTACTTGAAAAGGCACATTGGCTACCTGTCATCCATAGAATAACTTATAAAATCTGTTTACTTACATTTAAAACACTATTATATAAGACTCCTGCTTTTATTTATAAACTTTTAATACCTTACCATCCTACAAGAACATTAAGATCTACTGATCAAAATCTATTAACAATACCTTCATTGAAATTGATTAATACAAGACGACAATTTATATTTTCCGTAACAGCCCCTCAAACCTGGAATGCTCTTCCAATTTTTATTCGGAACGATCAAGATTTGGTAAAATTTAAATCACTATTAAAAACATTTCTTTTTAATGATGCTTTTAATTCCTGATTTTTTATTTATTATTTTTCCTAATGTGTTTTCCTATGTTGAATCTTTTATATAACGATTGTATTTCATTACCCTATTTTTACCCAATGTAGTTTAATAAGTTTTAACCTTTGTAAGCATTGTAAATCCCAATGTTTGGTTTGTCTGTTTGTTTGCTCTCTTTTAACTAAATTTGGAATTGTACATCGCTTTGAATTAGAGAAAGCGATTAATCAAGAATAAATAAAAAACTTGAAACTTGAAAACTTGAAACAACAGTAGTTTTCTAGATAAATGGAACGCGATCTTAAATAAGTGTTCACAAGACCTTATGTTACTTATCATAGACACTACCAAACACGAGTTAAACACCTACCAATCTGAATTCCAGGAAAAAGTTGCAGTGATACAAAGTACTACACAACTAGAAGATTTCACCACCAAAATGGAAGAATTTAAAAAACAGATGGAAGAATTCCGTGTGGATATTAGAAAGACTAAAATAGGGAAATTTAAAAGAGATGAGGGTGATTACATCCGGGGGTATGTTTACCCCTGGATGGATCGCAACAAACGCTCCCGTCAGTTCAGAAAAACCACATACGCACAAACATCGAGTGGGTCAAGTGGGGAGGACCCTAGCTCAGATTCCAGTAGTTCTACAGTGGCAGGCCCGGTCCAAACACGTTCCACTACTGTAAATTTTCAAGGGACGGCCTCCCACAAAACAGGAGGCCCACGGACCGCCAGGGGGAGACGTCCTCCGAAACCTTGATAAACACACATAATGTGTTTAATTTATCCAGCAGGCACCTTTCTGCCAGGGAGTTGTCTGTGCTCTCCAAGGGATTGTCATTTGTTCCTTTTACAAATTACAACCCCTTGGATACGAGGATAAGTCTTTACAAACTTGTCAGGAAATGTACTTTAAAAATTTTCTTTCAGGACAAACCTAGTGATTCGGGCCCTACGGAGTTACACAGACCTTCAACTTGGAACCCCCCGGGGAATTTGGACCCACACATACAAGTGTTTTATAATTTGGTTGAGCAAGACATTGTCAGTCTTGAAAGTCAACCCACTCACATCAGGCGTAATATGTCTTGTGAGATGACTCAATCAGTTCAAACGTTGGCTCAAGATTCTGATATTGTTATTCGCTCCGCTGACAAGGGTGGTGGGATTGTAGTTCAGGACACTGTAGCTTATGTAGAGGAAGCTCGTAGACAACTAAGTGACACCCACTACTACAGGGCTTTGTCTGGTGATCCTACAGTAGATATTAGTGATGGTATTCAACATCTTCTTTTACAAGCGTTGGAAAAAGGCATCATTTCAGACAAAGAATACCGCTTTCTCCACCAAAATCATCCAGTCATCCCTGTAATATACTTTGTCCCCAAAATACATAAAACTTTAACCAACCCTCCAGGTCGTCCCATTGTTTCAGGCATCGGCTCTATTCTCGAGCCCTTGTCTGACTTTGTGGATTTCTACCTTAAACCCCTTGTCTCTGGTGCAAAATCATATATCAAAGATACTACTTCTATGTTAGCTTGGCTTCAGGAGTCCCATTCCATTCCTCAGGGGGCCTTGTTAGTCACACTTGATATACAGGCTTTATACACCAACATTCCACAATCCAGTGCTATTGAAACAATACAGAAATATCTCAGTACTCTTCAGTTGTCTACGGACAGAGTTGATTTCCTAGTAGCCATTGCGAGCATAGCGCTGCAGAAGAATTATTTTTTGTTTGATACTGATTTCTTTTTGCAAATTCAGGGCACGGCCATGGGGGCCACCATGGCCCCGTCTTTAGCATGTCTATACGTATCTGATTTTGAAGAAACCTTTGTCTATACGTCCTCTTATGTATCGGACATCTATGTATGGAAACGTTATATTGATGATGTTTTTTTGATATGGACAAACACTTTAGATGTTTTTCATCAGTTTTTACAGTGGCTTAATACCTGTAACCCACATTTGCAATTCTCTTCATGTATTTCGTATACCAACATAGCTTTTTTGGACATTGATATCACCTTTCACAATGGCATGTTTGAAACCACCATACACCGCAAAGAAACTGATAGAAATACCTTACTTCACTACGAGAGTTACCATCCTCGTCACCTGAGGGATAATTTACCTGTGGGTCAGTTTTTAAGACTCAGGCGCCTGTGCAGTAGTAAGGAAGAATATAAAATCCGGTCTGGAGATATGTGGCAGAGATTCAAGGATCGTGGATATCCTTACAGCACCATCAAGAAAGCTTACAAGAGGGCCTTGTATGCCCATCGTTCTTACCTGTTACAGCAATCTCCTAATCAACCTGAGGATCGGATGGTATGTACACTCCCTTATTCATATAAAGCGTTTGCCATTAAAAAAATCATTAACACTCATTGGCACATTCTCCAGGTACATCAAAGTCTTTTACAACCCCCTCTTTTTGCCTATTCCAGAGGCAGAAATCTTCGTGAGTGTATTTCTACCTCCCACTTTGTGAGTAAATCGGAGAGTACATTGACGCAAGTTACAGGTCATTTTAAATGCGGGCATTGCACCGTCTGTGATCATGCACTGGAAACTGCTTACATTCAACATCCCAGTTTATCTAAGAAGCATTATTTACGTCAGTACACAGATTGTGACACGCAGGGGGTTGTCTATATGATCCTCTGCCCATGCAGATTACTTTACATAGGACACACTACCAGAAATATCAAGACACGTATCATTGAACATTTGAGTAAAATCAGAAGGGGAGATATGAATGCCCCTCTTGTTCAGCACTGGCACGCTACACCACATCAGCTACAGGACTTACAATTTGTTGTTTTGGAAGTGGCTCATAACATCAGAGGGGGAAATGATAAAGCTTGGTTGTGGAAGCATGAGCAAAAGTGGATTTATCACTGGCAGACGGTTTCTCCTGCTGGCCTTAACAAAGAAGTGGAGTGGTGGGCGTTTCTCCACTAGGTGATTGACACATCTTCCACAGTATAAATATGGGGTGCTCAGCTGAGCACTTATGTCACAGGAAACAGAAAAAACTACTTTTTGAATCAGGTACTCAGCCGGAAGTGCTGTGAGTGTTTTATAGGTATTGATTATTTACTTGGATTTTCAGCTTTATAACCTCATGCACTGTGTTTTGTATGTTTAGGATATTCACAGCATTGAACTTTTCCAGCTATTTAGCGGGTTCTCTGAGGAAGCCATAGCGGCGAAACGCGTCAGGACCCAGCTGAACACTTGCTGTTGATATTTTTCAAGCTAAGTCTATTTTTGAGATTATCAATTTGAAGTTTATTTACTATTGGACATTACGCTTCTTTATGGACTAATTCAATCATGAACAAGGCTTTAACAATACTTTAAACTACCTTTAACCACAAAATGGTGCAATGATAGATACCATAAGAATCTCTACAGGGGCTTGTCCCCATATTGAGTTCTTACAATCCATCTTTGGAGTCTGAGCACTACTCTAGGTTAAAAGCATTTAAAGTAGCTTAATTGGTTCCTTTACCAGTGTCAGGCTTTCAAAATGGCTGCCATGATTTCTCATGGCAGCTTGTGATAGTACAAGAAGTACTGTGAACTGTTACAAGAGGTCACAATGCAGTGTTCCCGCTAAGCTGCGCTGGGGTGCGCTGACGCACAAAATATTACCTCGCAGCGCACAAGTTTCTCGTCACAGCGCACACAGTGTAGAGCACAGTTCTTCAACCGCCGGTCCGCAAACAAAATCTTGCCGGTCCGCGAAGGATTCGGTCCCCGCCGCAACGAAAGGCCGGCGTCAGCTGACTTGCAACTTCCTGTTGCAGTCGCTGTGCCGGGACTCCTGCCTTCCACCGCGTTTGCCTCCTGCCTTGTCTCCGCACCTCCAGACCAGCAGCGGCAGCTGTGTATGCTTTTAACTTCGGCACAGAGCTGCCCCTAATCAATAGTTTAGCGCGGTTTCATAAGGCAGCCTCGGGGCCTTTGCTAGGCCGGCCCACATCGCATCATCGAAGCGGGCCGGCTATCAAAGGCCCCGAGGCTGCCTCATGAAACCGCGCTAAACTATTGATTAGGGGCAGCTCTGTGCCGAAGTTAAAAGCATACAGAGCTGCCGCTGCTGGTCTGAACTCTTGGGCCGCTGAAGGAGGGCAAAAAGCAGCTGTCCTGGAGGTTTCCCTTCCTCTCGCCTTTACATGTTCCTTTTTTCCACCTTTTTTTTTTTCCTTCAAACGGCAACGGGCCCCAGCATCGACATCAATCAAGTAAGTTCCACTGTCAATCAAGCGGTTCTGCTCGGCCAAAGCTTCCCCTGTGACATGAGCCACCCTCAGGGGAAAGAAAGTGACCCACAAAGGTGAGGGGAAGGGGGGCAGATGATGGAAGTTGGGGGGGGGGGAGAGAGAGAGAGAGAGAGAAGGGGCAGATGATGGAATGGAGGAGATGAGAGAGAGAGAGAAGGGGACAGATGATGGAAGTGAGAAGAAGGGAGAGAGAGCAGAAGGCAGATGGATGTCAGTTGAGAAGGGAGAGCAGATGCTGAATGGAAGTGGGGAAAGAACACATACTGGATGGAAGGAGGAGATAAATAAAGGGGGAAGAAAATAGTAAGATAATGGAGGGGTGAGGGAAAGGGGTGACAAGCTGTGTGTAGACACAGTGAAAAGAGGGAAACGGGACTAAATAGTAAGAAAGAATTTAATTTAGATGGAGGCAGAAAATAGAGAAGGAAGACCAGAGAAGAAAAGGGAAGAGAGAGCAGAGAATGATCAGATCTGAGTGGAGGAAATGAGAAGAGAGATATGCTAAAAACCACAGGGGGGAGGGAAGGATAGAGATGCCAGACCATGAGGGGAACAGAAGGAAGATGATGGATGCTAGACCAAATTGGGGGGTGGGGGGGGCAGGAGGAGAGATGGCAGGGAAAGACAGACAGTGAATGGAAGGGGCAGATGCTGGACTGAAGAGACAGAGAAGGTTATCATGCTGCTGTACCGGGCCATGGTACGCCCTCACCTGGAGTACTGCGTCCAGCACTGGTACTTTAAGAAGGACACGGTACTACTCGAAAGGATCCAGAGAAGAGCAACTAAAATGGTTAAGGGGCTGGAGGAGTTGCCGTACAGCGAAAGATTAGAGAAACTGGGCCTCTTCTCCCTTGAGCAGAGGAGATTGAGAGGGGACATGATAGAAACATTCAAGGTACTGAAGGGAATAGACTTAGTAGCTAAGGCAGGGAGAACGAGAGGGCACTCTCTAAAGTTGAAAGGGGATAGATTCCATACAAACGTAAGGAAGTTCTGTGGTAGAAAGCAACATATTTATTTGGCTCATAACTTGCTGGCGCCCGATATTTTTAGCTCACAGTGAAAAAAGTTTGCTCACAACACCCACCCGCTTAGAGGGAACACTGGTCACAACAGCCATTTTGAAAGGCTGTCACAAGAAAGACTGGAGGATAGCAAATGTTACACCTATCTTCAAGAAAGGAACCAGAGGCGACCCGGGGAATTATAGACCGGTCAGCTTGACCTCAGTTCCGGGGAAGATGGCCGAATCATTGATCAAGAACAGTATCAGTGAGCACATAGAAAAAAATAAGCTGATGAGAACAAGCCAGCATGGTTTCTGTACTGGAAGATCCTGCCAAACAAACCTACTGCACTTCTTCGAGGGGATAAGCGGACATTTGGACAAAGGTGATCCCATAGATATAGTATACCTAGACTTCCAGAAAGCCTTCGACAAGGTACCTCATGAGCGCCTTCTAAGGAAACTGTGGAACCACGGGGTGGAAGGGGACATACACAGATGGATCAAAAACTGGTTGGCAAACAGGAAACAGAGGGTAGGAGTAAAGGGACACTATTCTGACTGGAAAGGGGTCACAAGTGGCGTCCCACAAGGGTCAGTGCTGGGACCGCTGCTATTCAATATATTTATTAATGACTTGGAAACAGGGACAAAGTGTGAAGTTATAAAATTTGCGGATGACACAAAACTCTCCGGTAAGGTTAGATCTGTAGAGGAATGTAAAAAACTCCAAAGGGATCTGGACAAACTGAGTGAGTGGGCAGATAAATGGCAGATGAGTTTTAATGTGGAGAAATGTAAAGTTATGCACATAGGGAAAGGGAACCTGATGTACAACTACATGATGGGGGGGATGACATTGGGAAAAGGCAACCTAGAAAAGGACTTGGGGGTTTTGGTGGATAAAACAATGAAACCGGCAGCACAATGCGCAGCGGCCTCAAAAAAGGCGAACAGAATGTTGGGCATTATCAAAAAAGGTATCACTACCAGAACCAAGGAAGTTATCCTCCCGCTGTACAGGGCAATGGTGCGACCGCATCTGGAGTACTGCGTCCAGTACTGGTCGCCGTACCTAAAGAAAGATATGGCGATACTCGAGAGGGTCCAGAGAAGAGCGACAAAAATGATAAAGGGCATGGAAAACCTCTCGTATGCTGAGAGGCTGGAGAAGTTGGGGCTCTTTTCCCTAGAAAAGAGGAGACTTAGAGGGGATATGATAGAAACTTATAAGATCATGAAGGGTATAGTGAAGGTAGAGAGAGACAGATTTTTCAGACTGGCGGGGGCAACAAGAACTAGAGGACACTCAAAAAAATTGAAGGGAGATAGTTTTAGAACAAATGCTAGGAAGTTCTTCTTTACCCAGAGGGTGGTGGACACCTGGAATGCGCTTCCAGAGGGGGTGGTTGAGCAGAGTACGGTTTTGGGTTTCAAAAAGGGATTGGACGAATTCCTGAGGGGTAAGGGAATCCAGGGGTACAATTAGAGGGTTACTATACAAGACAAAATGCTCTTGAGTAATAGATCACTACAGGTCATTGACCTGGGGGGCCGCCGCGGGAGCGGACTGCTGGGCATGATGGACCTATGGTCTGACTCGGCAGAGGCCATGCTTATGTGCTTATGTGCTTATGAAAGAAGGAACAAGGAGGCTGCACTCCTTCCTCCAAAGACCCCCGCTGGACCACCAGGTATGTAGGTAGGCAAGTTGTGGGGCTTTGATACATTCAAAGGGGGTGGAGGGAGAGAATATCGCCAAAGGCTGCATAAGCCCTGACTCCTCCCCAGCACCACCCCTGACCAGCCTGCTTTTTGAGGGCTGGTCAGAGCCTATATTCAGAGGCGCTGCCCAGCTTATACTGGCGTTTAGCTGCCGATTGGTGATTTAAGTGGGCCAGAACCTCTCTGGCCTGCCTACATCACCCTGAATATTGGGCCCTTTGAACATAATTACATTTCTGTCTACATAATGATAGTGATCTTCTAATTTCTGCATACTTTTCAAAACTGTACACTCTTGCCCGTCATGAATTTGGATGCACTTACAGTAGAAATAAATTCCAAATTTCTTCCTTACAACCTATGCTTGTTTCTCTATCCAGACTGTGGAACAGATGAACATCTTTTTGAAAAGGTCAAAGAGGAAAAAGAACAAGGTAGTCATCGTGGATTCGCTATTAAGGGGCACCGAGGGACCAATTTGTAGACCACACCTGCAATCAAGAGAGGTCTGCTGTTTGCCAGGGGCCAGGATCCGGGATGTAACTGCTTGCCTGGACAGACTCATCAAGCCCCGAGACCACTTCCCCATGATTCTCATCCACGTCGGAACCAATGACACTGCCAGGAGCACCGCGGAGAGCATACCCGATGACTTCAGAGCCCTGGGTGAGAAGCTGAGGAGGATGGATGCGCAGTTGGTCTTCTCGATCCTCCCAGTGAGGGGCAAGGGCAGTGCCAGGGAGGATCGCATCCAGAGGGCGAACGACTGGCTGCGAGGATGGTGCAAGGAGATGAACTTTGGGTTCCTGCACCATGGAGAGGCACTGCAAGGATTACAGGGACCAGACGGGTTACACCTGACCAGAAGAGGGAAGAACGTCCTTGGACACCGCTTAGCCCGCCTACTTCACAAGGCTTTAAAATAGGTAAGTTGGGGGAGGGTACTGGCACAAACAACCTACTTAACGAGCTAAGCTATCAATTTCTTCTTGAGACTAAAGTAAGGGAGACTAAAGTAAGTAAACACTATAATTCAGGGTCACATTATAATTCTGGGTCACATTGTTATGCTGGGGCTAAGGGGAGTACACATTGTAATTCTGGGTCTAAGGGGAGTTCACATTGTAATTCTGGATCTAGGAGGGGTGCACATTGTGATTCTGGGACTAGGAGAAGTACACATTGTAATTCTGGGTCCAGCGACAGAATACACACTGCAAACTGTATTATAGGAAGTCAAGTTGCTCAAGAGGGAATACCCCCACAGGGTACACACAATTCTGAGTCTGGGTTAGGCATAAACTGTAGTTCTGGGTATGGGGAGTCCGGGAAAGGTGCACGTTGCAGCTCTGGGTCTAGGAAGAGTACGAGACATGCAAATAATGCTAAAGGTGGCCTAGTTGCCCACTGAGAAGTAACAAACATACAACATGGAGGGCTATGTACGTCAACGCCCACAGTCTGGGAAACAAGATCCTGGAACTGGAAACAGAAATGACAAATGCCGACTTGGATGTGGTGGCGATATCTGAGACCTGGCTCACAGACTCCCACGGGTGGGACATGGTCATACCGGGTTACAACTTGCTTCGCCGGGACAAGGAGGGCAAAATGGGAGGAGGTGTAGCATTATATACTAAAAATGACATTAAAGTCACCAGAATCACAGATGTACGGTACACTGGGGAATCCCTTTGGGTAAATTTGGCCAGAGGGAAGGACAAATGCCTGTATCTTGGCGTAGTATACAGACCCCCAAGACAACAGGATGACCAAGATATGGAATTAATCGGAGATATAGAGAATATCACCTTGCGTGGGGACACAGTATTGTTAGGTGACTTCAACATGCCTGATGTGGATTGGGTCACGCTTTCCTCTGCTTCAGGCAGCAGCAGGAGGCTATTAAACTCCTTGAAGGGAGCAAGACTAAGGCAACTGGTGTTGGAACCAACAAGGGATCAGGCAATCCTAGACCTGATACTTACCAATGGAGAAAGTGTCACAGAGGTCTCGGTGGGCGACACATTTGCCTCCAGCGACCACAACATGGTATGGTTCAATCTCAGGAAAGGTTTCACTAAATCTACCACACTGACCAAGGTCCTTAAATTCAAGGACACAAACTTCAAAGACATGGAGAACTTCGTTCACCAGGCGCTACAAAGCCAAGCAGAAACCGATAACGTGGAAGAAATGTGGTCAACTATGAAAGCCACCATACAGGAAGCAACAAACCGCTATGTTAAATCGGTAAGTAAACGGAGTAGGAACAATAAGCCACAGTGGTTCTCTGCGGAGATCTCGGACCTCATCAAGGAGAAGAAAAAAGCATTCATCTCTTACAAACAATCAGGGAAACAGGACTCCAGGGAAATCTATCTGGCCAAGTCAAAAGCAGTCAAAACAGCAGTTAGGGAGGCCAAATTCCGCATGGAGGAGTCTTTAGCAAGGAACATAAAGAAAGGAGATAAATCCTTTTTCAGGTATATCAGTGACAGGAACAAGAACTCAGGTGGGATAGTACGCCTCAGGAAACCAGAGGGAGACTATGCAGAAATGGACTCGGAAAAAGCCCAACTGTTAAATGAATACTTCTGCTCAGTCTTCACCCGCGAGGCACCGGGACTTGGTCCTCAGCTGCAAACAAGGGTTGACTCAGCTGATCCGTTTAGTAATTTCGAGTTTACGCCCAGCAGTGTCTACTACGAGCTGTCAAAGCTCAAGGTTAACAAGGCAATGGGGCCTGACAACCTACACCCCAGGGTGCTCAGGGAGTTGTTTGATGTCTTGGCAGAACCGCTATCCGCGCTCTTCAATCTCTCCCTTAGTACAGGTAACGTCCCGTTGGACTGGAAAATGGCTAACGTCATACCACTTCATAAGAAAGGCTCCAAGATGGAGACAGCAAACTACAGACTGGTGAGTCTCACATCAATAGTGAGCAAACTAATGGAAACTCTAATCAAACGCCAATTGGATACGATCATGAACGAGGAGAATCTACGGGATCCCCGTCAACATGGATTTACTAAGGGGAGATCCTGCCAATCCAACCTGATCGGCTTCTTTGACTGGGTGACGAGAAAGCTGGATGTTGGGGAGTCCCTGGACATCGTATACCTGGACTTCAGCAAAGCATTCGATAGCGTACCACACCGCAGGTTGCTGAGCAAGATGAGTTCTATAGGATTGGGCGACACGTTGACGAAATGGATTGGGAACTGGCTTGAGGGTAGGCTTCAGAGGGTAGTGGTGAATGGCACCCCCTCCGAAACGACGGAGGTGATCAGTGGAGTGCCACAGGGCTCCGTCCTGGGCCCGATCCTGTTCAACATCTACATAAGAGACTTGGCAGAAGGGCTCCGAGGTAAAATAACATTATTCGCTGATGACGCCAAACTAAGCAATGTAGTGGCCAAGAGTACAACAGACAAAAATTCAATGCCCGACAACATGATGCACGACCTACTACTACTGGAGCGCTGGTCTAGGTCCTGGCAACTCAGCTTCAATGCCAAAAAATGCAAAGCCATGCACCTGGGCAGCCAAAATCCATGCAAGACTTACACCCTAAATGGCGAGATCCTAACAAGAACTGAAGCAGAACGTGACCTAGGGGTGATCGTCAGTGAGGACATGAAGGCTGCCAATCAAGTGGAGCAAGCTTCCTCCAAAGCAAGGCAAATCATAGGTTGCATACGCAGGAGTTTCGTCAGCCGTAAGCCTGAAGTCATTATGCCATTGTATAGATCCATGGAGTACTGTGTGCAATTTTGGAGGCCGCATTACTGAAAAGATGTGCTGAGACTAGAGTCAGTCCAGAGAATGGCCACCCGGATGATCGCGGGTCTCAGGATCTCCCGTACGAGGAAAGACTGGATAAGTTACAGCTCTACTCACTCGAAGAACGCAGAGAGAGGGGAGACATGATCGAGACGTTCAAGTATCTCACGGGTTGCATCGAAGTGGAAGAGGATATCTTCTTTCTCAAGGGTCCCACGGCAACCAGGGGGCACCCATGGAAAATCAGGAGAGGGAAACTGCACAGTGACACCAGGAAATTCTTTTTCACTGAAAGAGTGGTTGACCGCTGGAATAATCTTCCATTTCAGGTCACTGAGGCCAGCAGCGTGCCTGATTTTAAGGCCAAATGGGATAGACACGTGGGATCTATTCACTGAGTTAGGTGGGGAAGGGTCATTGCGGTGGGCAGACTAGATGGGCCGTGGCCCTTATCTGCCGTCTATTTCTATGTTTCTATATTTCTGTGTTTCTAAGGAACCGGCGTGGTTCACTGTAGCGGTGAAGGAAGCGATCAGAGACAAGAAGACTTCGTTTAAGGAATGGAAAAGGTCAAAAACGGACGAAAACTGGAAAAAGCACAAACAGCATCAATGCAGGTGCCATAAAACAGTAAAAGGGACCAAAATAACAGTTTATTTATATACCGCAGGACCGTGAAGTTCTATGTGGTTTACAATGATTAAAAAATGCTACAAATTGAGTAGAACTAACAAAGTTAGAGATTGGTGAATAACAGTTCTAGAGATCAATTGTTGTGGGAGATTGTGCAGTTCGGCTATTAAAGTACTTCCGGAACAGATAAGTTTTTAGGTGTTTCCTAAATTCCCCATAGTTATTAGCATGCATAAGTAATTGTTCCAGATCTTTTCCCCATAATGCAGCATGATAAGAGAAAAGATGTTTGATGATGTTTTTTAAAGACTATGAGGAAAAAATAGCCAAGGAGGCAAAAAAACTTCAAGCTGTTCTTTCGATATATTAAGGGGAAACGACCCGCAAAGGAAGCGGTGGGACCGTTGGATGATCATGGAATAAAAGGAGTGCTAAAGGATGACAAAGCCATCGCCGTTAAACTGAACATATTTTTTGAGTCTGTATTTACCAAAGAGGATATACACAACATACTGGAACCCGACAGGCTATACGCTGGAGGCGAAGACGGGAAACTGACAAGGTTGACGGTCAGTCTAGAAGAAGTATGCAGGCAGATTGATAGGCTTAAGAGTGACAAATCCCTGGGACCGGATGGCATCCATCCAAGGGTCATTAAGGAACTGAAAGGGACTATAGCTGAACTGTTTCAACTAATATCCAATCTGTCGATCAAATTGGGAAAAATTCTGGAAGACTGGAAGATGGTGAATGTTACACCGATCTTCAAAAAAGGTTCGAGGGAAGATCCGGGAAACTACAGACCGGTGAGTCTGACCTCAGTACCGGGAAAGATGGTAGAGGCGCTGATAAAAGACTGCATCATTGATCACCTTGATGGACACGATCTGATGAGGACCAGTCAGCACAGCTTCAGCAAAGGACGATCTTGCTTGACGAACTTGCTGCACTTCTTCGAGGGAGTAAACAGGTAGATAGACAAGGGTGACCCGGTCGAAATTATATATCTGAATTTTCAGAAGGCGTTTGATAAGGTTCTGTATGAATGACTACTTTGGAAAATTGAGAGCCATGGAATCAAGGGTGAAATACTCACGTGGATTAAAAACTGGCTAGCGCATAGGAAACAGAGAGTGGGGGTAAATGGACAATACTCGGATTGGAAGAACGTCACCAGTGGGGTGCCGCAGGGCTTGATGCTTGGACCCGTGCTCTTCAACATATTCATAAATGATCTGGAAATGGGTACGACGAGTAAGGTGATTAAATTTGCAGACGATACAAGGTTATTCAGAGTAGTGAAGACGCAGGGAGATTGTGAAGATCTGCAACATGACATAATCACGCTTGAGAAATGGGCAGCGACATGGCAAATGAGGTTCAACGTGGATAAGTGTAAGGTAATGAATGTCGGTATCAAAAATCCCATATACAAATACAAAATGTCCGGGGCGGTACTTGGAGATACCCCCCAGGAAAGAGACTTGGGAGTACTGGTCGACAAGTAATGAAGCCATCTGCGCAATGTGCGGCAGCGGCAAAAAGGGCGAACAGAATGCTAGGAATGATTAAAAAGGGGATAATGAACAGTCGCAGAAGGTTATCATGCTGCTGTACTGGGCCATGGTACGTCCTAATCTGGAATACTATGTCCAGTACTGGTCGTCGTACACGAAGAAGGACATGGTACTACTCGAAAGGGTCCAGAGAAGAGCAATTAAAATGGTTTAGGGGTTGGAGGGGTTGGAGGAGTTGCCATATAGTGAGAGATTAGAGAAGTTGGGCCTCTTCTCCCTTGAAAAGAGGAGACTGAGAGGGGACATGATCGAAACATTCAAGATAATGAAGGGAATAGACTTAGTAGATAAAGATAGGTTGTTCACCCTCTCCAAGGTAGAGAGAACAAGAGGGCATTCTCTAAAGTTAAAAGGGGATAGATTCCGTACAAACGTAAGGAAGTTCTTCTTCAGCCAGAGAGTGGTAGAGAACTGGAATGCTCTTCCGGAGTCTGTTATAAGGGAAAACACCCTCCAGGGATTCAAGACAAGGTTGGACAAGTTCCTGCTGAACCAGAACGAATGCAGGTAGGGCTGGCCTCGGTTAGGGCACTGATCTTTGACCTGGGGGCCGCCGCGTGAGCGGACTGCTGGGCGAAATGGACCACTGGTCTGACCCAGCAGCGGTTGTTCTTATGTTCTTTTTGGAATTTGTTGAGCTTTCAAGCAAAGGGTTCTGTCAGAGGAGTCCCCTATTTTCTGATTAAATGATTCAACACTTCTGTGTTCAGTTTGTTTCCCCCTGGGAAATTTGCTTGAGTCAGTCAATCTGCAGCTTGTATTCCTTTCCTGGAATACAGGCTGCCTTTACAGACACAACATGACTCTCTACAACTAAAGAGAAGAACCTCATTAGAAATGTGCTTTTAGTGCCTCTGTGTCTGTTTATATATGATATTACTGACAAGCTGTCCAACCTTATCATATGTCAGAGAAAATCCTGTTTTCTGAAAGATATGAAAGCCGGTCTTCACTGCTCCCAGCTCTGGAATTTTAATAAGCATTTCTTTCTCTTGGATCTGCTTGCCCTGAATATTAAAAACAATATAAAGCTACCCCCCACCATGTTGGCATCTGAGGAAATTATGATATATATTCATTATGCTACAAACCTATCCAGATGGACAGACTGCACCCAACAGATGCTATCACTAAAGTAAAGCTCAGCTAATAAAACTTGAAGCCAACATATCACCAAATACTAGAAAATATAATTTCACTCAACACACACATAAAACAACCCAGACCATGTGGACATCTCTTCCTCAGCACTGACAAAAAGAGGAAAACAGCCATTTAAAAATTAGAATGGACATAATCAGGGGAATTCTATATATGACACCAAATATTAGGTGCGGAAAGACGTTCTAACGGATTCAAGCCACTTAACCCTTTCAGGACCAAGGGACATATTTGTCCCATAACTTTAAAATCCTATAAATTTTGATTGGGATAGTCTACAGTTCTAAATTTGATATGTACGGATTCCATATGATACTGCCTTTATGTAAACAAACTGGTTCCGACATTCATTCATTAGCGTCGTTGCCAGATTGACGAGAAGATTCACTTGCCACACTGTCCATAAGCCAGAAGTTTGATTTAAAAAAAAAAAAATAATGATATTTCACAAAAAAAATCAATTTTTTGGCATCTGCAAGCCCTTTTTACCATAAAAATGTCATCAAAACCACAAAAATTGGCCTACGATCCTTATGGTCCTGAAAGGGTTAAAAGGAGCAGAAACAACAGATCCGTGTGAGGAAGATTTTAAATATAGAGGAAACTTAGGCTAGTGAAGTCATGCTTTTTTGAACATTATTTGGCACTGTTGGTTCAGATGTTACTGTTACCTCAACTCGATTACTGTAATTCTATATATTTGAACTTAACATCAAAACTGATCAAAAAAATTGCAATTGCTCCAGAATACTGAGGTTAGATTAATTTTTGGTCTAAAAGGATATGAAAGTGTTGCTTTAACATATAAGAATCTTCATTGGTTATCAGTTGCATTATTCTTCCACCAGATTAAGTGGTACTTTATTACTACATTTTCCACAAATTAGAGGAGTACGGTATAAATGACAACTCATCTCCTCTTTTGCTTAAGTAGCCATTACAATTTGGAGTAATCTACCTGTTTACATTAGGACTGATATCAAGGTCTCATAAAAATTGTAATTATTGATTGCTTTTGTATTTTCCCATAGATTTTATGACCTCTTTGAATGTAAATCGCCTTGAATCTTTTTGGCATAGTGTGATTAATAAATTGTGTATAAAATTAATTATAAAATACTGCTTGTGTCTCTGTGTGGATCTTCAAGGTGGCATGCCCAAGGGAGGGGCATGGGTGGGTCACGGGCATTCTCATAAAGTGTACACAGTGTTACATCATAGTGAGGATCTGTGCCCAACTTGCGCGCCAACATTTACACCTGGTTACACCTTTCACCTGAAGTTGACCATGGATCCCAGTGTTATGTGCTATTCAGTAAAGGGTGCTGATCCCAGAGTGCTTGTTACAGAATGCCATCCAGCGCCAATTGTTTCGCCACTGAATTCTAAGCGCCATTTACTGACTGCAGCCCAAGAGCATAAATTTATAAAGGAAATGAACATGTAGACCAGTGTTTTGCATGCTTAAGAAGGCTCTTATAAAGCCTTCCACTGCAAACATACATAAAAGTAGGCAAACATAATCATAGCACCTAGTTATGCTTTGCTTTCAGGTAGGCATATTCTTACCAGCATGTACATGCAGAGAATTACATCTGTCTTGAAGAGGCTGCAACCTAGTACACCTGCAATTCCCTGGGTGATTTTATAAAGAGATATAAATTAGGTATTTTGGGCTAGATTCTATAAACAGTGCTCAAAAACAGGAGCAGTCACCTGCATGACGTCTACCGTATTTTCACGCAAATAACGCGCACCCGTATAAAACGCGCACACGGGTATAGCGCGCAGAAATCACGATGATATGTACAAAAACTTTGGTATACCGCGCTCACGGGTAAACCGCGCATGCTGCCCGACGCTCCTTTCGCCCGCCCTGACTTTCCGACTCTCCGTTCACCCCCCCTGACTTCCGTGCACTGTCCCCCCTTGAAGGTCTGTCCCCATCCTGAAAGCCTGATGCCCCCCCCCCGACGTCCGATACATCCCTCCCCCCGAAGGACCGCCGACTCCCCAACAATATCGGGCCAGGAGGGAGCCCAAATCCTCCTGGCCACGGCGACCCCCTAACCCCACCCCGCACTACATTACGGGCAGGAGGGATCCCAGGCCCTCCTGCCCTCGACGCAAACCCCCCTCCCCCCAACGACCGCCCCCCCTCCAAGAACCTCCGACCGCCCCCCCAGCCGACCCGCGACCCCCCCTGGCGACCCCCACGATCCCCCCACCCCCCTTCCCCGTACCTTTGGTAGTTGGGCCAGAAGGGAGCCCAAACCCTCCTGGCCACGGCGACCCCCTAACCCCACCCCGCACTACATTACGGGCAGGAGGGATCCCAGGCCCTCCTGCCCTCGACGCAAACCCCCCTCCCCCCCAACGACCGCCCCCCCCAAGAACCTCCGACCGCTCCCCCAGCCGACCCGCGACCCCCCTGGAGACCCCCACGACCCCCCCACCCCCCTTCCCTGTACCTTTGGTAGTTGGCCGGACAGACGGGAGCCAAACCCGCCTGTCCGGCAGGCAACCAACGAAGGAATGAGGCCGGATTGGCCCATCCATCCTAAAGCTCCGCCTACTGGTGGGGCCTAAGGCGCGTGGGCCAATCAGAATAGGCCCTGGAGCCTTAGGTCCCACCTGGGGGCGCGGCCTGAGGCACATGGTCGGGTTGGGCCCATGTGCCTCAGGCCGCGCCCCCAGGTGGGACCTAAGGCTCCAGGGCCTATTCTGATTGGCCCACGCGCCTTAGGCCCCACCAGTAGGCGGAGCTTTAGGATGGATGGGCCAATCCGGCCTCATTCCTTCGTTGGCTGCCTGCCGGACAGGCGGGTTTGGCTCCCGTCTGTCCGGCCAACTACCAAAGGTACGGGGAAGGGGGGTGGGGGGGTCGTGGGGGTCGCCAGGGGGATCGCGGGTCGGCTGGGGGGCGGTCGGAGGTTCTTGGGGGGGGGCGATCGTTGGGGGGGAGGGGGGTTTGCGTCGAGGGCAGGAGGGCCTGGGATCCCTCCTGCCCGTAATGTAGTGCGGGGTGGGGTTAGGGGGTCGCCGTGGCCAGGAGGGGTTGGGCTCCCTTCTGGCCCGATATTGTCGGGAAGTCGGCGGTCCTTCGGGGTGGGGGTGCGAGTGGTCCTGCCGGGGGGGGGGGATGTATCGGACGTCAGGGAGTCGGCCGGGCAAGAGGGCTTGGGATCCCTCTTGCTCCGATCGTGGATGCGGGTGCGAGCGGTCGTTCGGGGTGGGGGTGCGAGTGGTCCTGCCGGGGGGGGGGATGTATCGGACGTCGGGGAGTCGGCCGGGCAAGAGGGCTTGGGCTCCCTCTTGCTCCGATCGTGGATGCGGGTGCGGGTGGGAGCGCGTGCGAGCGGTCGTTCGGGGTGGGGGTGCGAGCGGTCCTGCTGGGGGGGTGAATCGGGCGTCGGGCGGGGTGGGAACTATGTTTTAAAACTTTTGTATACCGCGCTCATGCATATAACGCGCGAGGGGTATGCGCGGTAGGTAAAAACGCGTATAACGCGCGCGTTATATGCGTGAAAATACGGTATGTCTCTGTTATATCAAGATGCTAGGAATTATTAGAAACGGGATGGTAAATAAAACTAAGAATGTTATAATGCTTCTGTATTACTTAATGGTGTGACCTCACCTTGAGTACTGCATTCAGTTCTGGTCTCCTTATCTCAAAAAAGATATAGTGGCACTAGAAAAGGTTCAAAGAAGAGCGACCAAGATGATAAAGGGGATGCATGAGTGAGAGTCAATTTCTAAACAAAGGATCAGACGGAATTATGGCTGCCCTCCACATAACTCATTTGCGCGGTTTTAACTGTTTTTAGCACATCTTGCTCCTTATACCTAAACATAGCTACACCCAAATCATGCAATAGTGAGTGCTGTCTTGTTACCAGGAGTACTTTTATCTGCAGGCCTTTTAAGCATATACCACATGCTTTGTGAATGAAAAGTCCTTCATTAAATTGCCTGCTAAATGGAGAAGAAGCCTAATGGTTACAGCAGCAGACTGATGACTGAAGAAGCCAAGGTTCAAATCCTCCTCCCACGTCTTGTAATCTTGGGAAAGTCAATCTCTCATTTGCTCAGGTACAGCCCTAGGGCCCAATACTCAGCCTGCAGCAGTAAGTGACTTGTAAGCTGCTCACAGCTAGTGGCTAAATTAACCCCAAATATTCAACATTGAGGCATGTCCAGCCTCAAGCACTGAATATCTGAGCTAAAGGTCTGCACGGGAACGGGGATCGCGGGAATCCCTCCCTAACCCACGGGACTCCCACGGGGACCCCCCTCTAGCTAACAGGACTCCCACGGGAATGGAAGGCTTTGGAAGCCAGGTTCGTTCATATAATATAATGGACACGTCAGCCTTAATAAAAGAGGGGGTTTATAAGTTAATTACCTGAACAGAAAACAAAAAAAGGGTTCCACCAAAGAGATTCCACAAGGAAAACAGCAGCGCAAACACAAAAGAAACTGTGGAATTGATGATCCTGTCTGAAGTAATTGCTGCTTTTTATGGGGACGGGCGGGGATGGAGGTAATTCCTTGCGGGGATGGGTGGGGACGGAGAGGATCCTGACGGGGACGGGTGGGGACGGAGAGGATCCTGGCGGGGATGGGTGGGGACGGAGAGGATCCTGGCGGGGATGGGTGGGGACGGAGAGGATCCTGGTGGGGACGGGTGGGGATGGATAGGATTTCTGTCCCCACGCAACTCTCTAATCTGAGCTAGGGCAGCAACTCAGATGTTAACTGGGCACCACCTGTATTAAGACTGGTGCCTGGTTAACTCAGTGGATAAAGTTAGGACAGCATTTTTACTCTCCTAGCTCTATCCACTTACTTAGGCCTCCTTTTATTAAGGTGCGCTAACGGATTTAGTGCGCACTAGCGATTAGTGTGCGCTAAATGCTAAGAAGCCCATTTTATTCCAATCTTAGCATTTAGCGTGTTAATCATTAGTGCCTACTAAATCCATTAGCGCACCTTAATAAAATCAACCCTTAGCCTGTTAGCTAACCAGCTAAGTAGTGGATCTGCCCAAACCCTGTCCCTATAAGCTAGCTGGAAAGGGCCGATTTTCACTCAGTTAAGCAGCCAGCTTGCTCAGTAGGGTTTAACCAGACAGACTCTCCTGCCTTGTTAAACCCCTTTGAATATTGACCTCTTAGAGTTGCAAGGCCTCTGGGATCATGGGAATACCTGGGGCTCCTTTTACTAAGCTGAGCTAGCGGCTTTAGCGCGTGCTACAATGCCACATGTGCTATAACGCTAACGCCTCCACTGAGCTGCCATTACTTTTTCCACATAGCGCGGGGGTTAGCGCACTAATCTGCAGCGTGCGCTAAAAACGCTACCCCAGCTTAGTAAAAGGAGCCCCTAGTGCAGGGGTAGGGAACTCCGGTCCTCGAGAGCCATATTCCAGTCAGGTTTTTAGGATTTCCCCAATGAATATGCATGAGAACTATTTGCATGCACTGCTATCAATGCATATTCATTGGGGAAATCCTGAAAACCCGACTGGAATATGGCTCTCGAGGACCGGAGTTCCCTACCCCTGCCCTAGTGTATCTAAATGTAACTCATTTTGAGCTACTCTGAAAAAAGAGGCATGAGCAATTTTAAAAAATAAATAAAACACAAAGCTTCTTGAAATCAGCTATGAATTACTGCTTGCCTTCTTTGTGTACGGTAACGGTAGGAATGCTCTTATGTTGAAAAGTGGTTTTTCCTGTGGAATCTTCCAGACTGTATACGGTAGTCTTTATTTCAACTTAACTGAGCACTGCTTTCACTACAAGACCCAAGCGAAAGGCGCTCATACAGTCCCAACATCTCAAGGCTCCTATATTTGCTGGCTCTAACAGGACATCTAGCTATACAAACAGATGTTCAGTCAATCAAAAGGACAGTTAAGAGAAATACATGGTCCTCTTGGGTGCCCTAGGAACATTTATACTAGAACATTTTGTCTAGACTGGTCAGTGATGATGAGTGATTGGGCCAGCTAGAGGCTTGTGATGATGTAATTTTCGAACTGTTGCCAGTCGGAGAATCTGCGGGACATAAAAAGATCTTCAGCTTTTATGGGGTTTTGCTCTTACTTACTTTGTATTATATTGTCATCATGAATATCTGTATTTCTCGACATCTATTCACACCAGGTCACATTTATACTTGAATTATGTGACTACATGTCTTCAAGGCAGACAGATGTTTTTATGACAAATCAAAGCATTTTCTCCACACATGCGGAAAATATAGAATAAAGGCAGCCTGCATGGCAGAACAAGGTGTGAAAGATGCTAGCCCTGACAAACTTGCATAAAGTTTTGAAAATAGGGAGCCAGCGGTGGCTCAGTCTTGCATGAGATGCCATATAAACAGAGCCACTGGCAACATCCCACATAGGCTGAAAAGAGTAGAGGCACAATAGGTTCTCACTTTATTTACTCTACCACTGATTAAATGGTTATAACCTGGCAATGAATTCTAGATTAAATCAGACCCCATGCATTTGAGGAATTCCTTAGAACCCCCCTCCCTCCTGTACCTTGCTCTAATGTTGGTATAGAGCACATAGTTTGCCTGATTTATTTTGGAGGAAGGAGTTAGCTAAATGGGTGGGTGTGTGTGTGTGACTTTCCTCCTACTTTAGACTGGCACTGATTACACTTCTCCCTGCGTATTCGCAGTTTCAGCAATCATGGATTCGATTAGTCACGGTTTTTAGCTTGCTGGCTCCTCCCACCAAATTACATCAGCTTGCATAGAAAAATTGCTGATTCCAAGCGTTTACAGATAAAATAGTTGATTTCCAGCACTTTCTTCACTGTGTTTTGCCTCTCCTTCAGAAACAGGCCAGGTCTCCCACCATGTTATTCGCGGTTTTACCATATTTACAATGGTTTTTATAGAAAACAGCAAATAACATATGAAAAAGTTATTCACAGTTTTTCTGTATTTGCGGTTTTGTTAATCTCCTATCACAGCAAATACAGAAGGAGAAGTGTAGTTTTTTCTTCCTCTACCTCTTCAATCTACATAAACACACTCATTATCAATTTCTCACCCCCTAGTCCCTCCTCTCAGGCCTGCTGTGATCTCTTCAGCCTTTATCTTATTATTTATATACCACTTCTAGCCTAAGTGGTTTACATTCAGGGAATCAAAGTATTTTTCCCCATCTGTCCCAAAGGGCTTACACTCTTCTCTGATGTACCTGGGGGCAATGGGGGGATTAAGTGACTTGCCCATGGTCACAAGGAGCAGCATGGGATTTGAACTCACAACCTCAGGGTGCTGAGGCTGTAGCTCTAACCACTGTGCCACACACTTTCCACCAGTTTGATTGTAGCTGCACCAGGATAACACAATAAAATATTTTCAAAGCTTTATACTATTTACGAGGGGGTGCTGAAATGTTCTCAGTCCAACCAACCAGCTTCCTAAATTCTGAGCATTATTTTGTCACTCTACCTGAAAAGAATGTTAAGTGCTAATTTGCAGAAAATAAATTCTTTGTTTTGACATTGTTTCAGATCATTGATTGAACCGTATCCACGTCATTCTCTTCTTGTTTGGGCAGAGAGTTTTTTAGCACCCCCCTCGTACTCTAATCTTTATGCTTCTCTCTTTTTAAAATTATTTTATTTAGATGTACAGTGCTCCCCCGCAAATTCACAGTCGGCGGTTTACGGTCCCGATCATTCACGGTATTTTCCGACCGCGAATGACTGGGCAGGGGAGGCAGGGGAGGGCAGCCGGAGCACCGGCGAGTGAAGGAAATCACTCGCTGTATACTCTGACCACCTCTTCCTGTACTAAAGTCAGGCTTTACCAATCAGGAGCTGCATGTCAAAGCTCTTTTCCCTGGAAAAGTGGAGGCTTAGAGGGGACATGATAGAGACTTACACGATCATGAAGGACATAGAGAAAGTGGAGAGGGACAGATTCTTCAAACTTCTGAAGACTACAAGAACGAGAGAGCTTTCGGATAAATTAAGAGGAGACAGATTCAGAACCAATTCTAGGAAGTTCTTCTTCACCCAGAGGGTGGTGGACACCTGGAATGCGCTTCCAGAGGGCGTGGTAGGACAGAATACAGTATTGGGTTTCAAGAAAGGATTAGATGTTTTCTTGAAGGAAAAGGGGATTGAAGAGTATAGATAAAGGATTAATATGCAGGTCCTGGACATGATGGACCTCTGGTCTGACCCAGCAGAGGCACTGCTTATGTTCTTATGTTCTCTCTTTCTTCCCTTTCCTGGTAAATACTCTCTCTCTCCCTCTCTTCCATCTCCCCTCCTGGCACACTCTCTTCCACTCTCCTTTTGTTTCTACCTTCCTCCCTCCTTTTAGTGTATTATCTCCCCAGATACTCTATTTCCCTCTTTTTATTCTCCCCTCAGAACACTCTCTTTCTCTATTATGGCACATTCTCTTCCAGCTCCTTTCCTTCCTCTCCTATTCAGTTCACCCACTTTCCTTTCTTTCCCTCATTGTCCCAAGCATCAGCTCCCCTTTCCCGTCATCCCATTCCAAGCATCTTTCAGCATCAGTCTCCTTTTCCCATTCGTTGCATCTCAACCTCTTTTTCCCACTATTCCCTGCATCTTTCAGCATCAGCCCTCTTTTTCTACCCCCATTGCCAATATCTTCCAGCAATAGCCCCCGTTCCCCTTCCCCTTCCCCTTTCCCCAGGCAGACTGAGACAGACAGAGAAGTGGGAGTGAAGGAGGAAGCTCCCACCAATCTAGGAGATCACAAGTTTGATCACCCCGCCAAATCCCTTTTAGGAGCACTGCACATCTTCAGCTGCCACCCTTTCCTGACTCCCCCCTCCTCCCCAGTTATGCTTATGTTAGTGAAAATGGTGTATTAAAACCACAGTGCTAACATACTACAGTGTAATAGATTCCAAGCATTATCACAGCAATACCATAAAAACCAGAATAGAGACCAAAAATCTCACTGGATTATTTTGTGTATATTAACCTGCTGATCTTTATTCCTTCCTTCCATTTATCTTTCATCAAGAAATCATCACACATTTTCACATTTATTTTTTACTGTCCCTCACTCTGTCATACAATATGGACAATAGATCAGGAATGTGGAGGCATGACCATAGATCAGGAATGTGGAGACGTGATTAGAATATTTGAAGTAAGGCTTGCAGACTTATTTTTTAAAATTAGCTATTTTGGAATTGTGAGGTTGCCCAGGAAATGCAAGTTTGATGTCTGTTCAATTTTACGGGTGTCCCTAATACATGCCGTAAGTCAGGGATGCCCAAAGCGTCGATCGTGATCTACCGATCGATCGCAAAAGCAACTCAGCCGGTAGATTGCAAAGCCAGTGTTCTCCCTAGCGTCGAGCGCCCGGCTGTCTTGCTCAAATGACACGCTGCATCAAACGCATTCCCCTTTGGTCACTGTCTCACCTTTAAAGTTAATTATGGCAGCCTGCAGAGCAAACCTATCAGGCTACCGTCAGCCTCTGCAGCACATTCCCTCTACCGCGGTCCCACCCCTGACGTCAGAGGAGGTGTTGGATTGCGGCAGAGGGAACGTGCTGCAGAAGCTGATGGCAGCCTCCTAGGTTTGCTCTGCAGGCTGCCATAATTAACTTTCAGCTGTGGTAGTTAGGCCCAGAGGGAAGAACGGAGGTGAGGACAGTTGCAATCAAGAGTTCTGAGGTCCTAACAGTCACTGTATACAAGAAGCAGCAGAAGTAAGACCCTGCACATCGGGGTAAGTTTGTGCCCATCACAAGGGCCCCGTTGGGATGGGGGTTGCCTTAGACGCTGGATTTGGATGGGGTGGGGGAGAAGAGACACAAGGATCTTGAGGAGGGGTGGGAAAGCAGACTTGAGCCATAAGGGAGGAGGAAGACAGGGCAGATGCTGGACTACTAGAGGGGTTAGAGAGGGGAAACACCCTGAACCGAAGAGAGAGAGGTGCCAGGCCCTGGGGAAGGGGATAACAAAGAGAGTGAGAGAGACATAAAGACCTGGATCAAAGGTAGGAGGACTCAAAATGTTAGCAAAAAGAAGAAAGAGGAAGAAACCTGAAACAAAGAGGAGGCAGAAGAGAGGGGGGCAGATGTTGGACTTGAGGGTGTACAGAGGGAAGAGAGAGAGACTGCAGAGAGGTGGAAAGATTCTGGACCAGGGAGGGAGGAAGGAAGGAGCGGTAGAGGCAGAGAAAGACCTGGAAGAAAGGAGAACACAAATGCTGGACATTGTGTGGGGGTGGGGGAGGTTGTAAGCAGAAGAAAGACAGAGAGAGAGAGAGGCCTGAACCAAAGGAAAAAGACAGGAGGCAGATGCTGGACTATGGGAGGTGTAGACATAAGAGACAGAGGGGGAGAGATCCTGAGGAAGAAAAGAGAGATGCAAGATCATAACAGAGGAAGGAGAGAGAGGGAGACATGTTGACAATAGGGGTGGAGGAGAGAAGAAGATAATTTGGACTCCTGGAGGGACAAAGAGAGATGTTGGTTGGGGAACGGAACAAGGTCTGGAGGACAGAAGAGGTACAATCGGTATATATATATATATATATATAAAAATAAATATTGGGGTCTTTTACTAAGGCGTGCTAAATGCTAACGTGTCCATAGAATATAATGGGTGCATTAGCACTTAGCACGCGCTAAATTGGCTAGCACGCCTTAGTAAAAGAGGGGGTATATGTTTAGTATTTTTATTGTTGGTAGATCATTTTGACTTGGTCATTTTAAAAGTAGCTCAAAAGCCAAAAAAGTGTGGGCACCCCTGCTGTAAGTATATAGGATGATGTCATGTCATAGATATATCAGAGCTGATGAACAATTGTGCAAAATTTGTTGTGATGAATATAGAGCATTCTCCAAATTCTATAAATTGTGCCTAAATTTGGCCACACAAATGCAAGCCCACTTATAGAATAGGGTTCTCATAAGTGGAGTTATATACTAATAACTGGAGTTAACTAGCACTAATTAGCAGTTGTACATCTGTCTTACTCCCCTACCCCCAAATTCTGTATATGGCGCTTTAAATTGTATGCGCAGTCAATTTGCACACACGACTTAATTATTTAATAAACCTAACTGGTGCTGATAATTGCTCATTAACACCTATTGATTGACTCTAATTGGTATTAATTGGAAGTTACATGCACAAATTAGTAGACACATTCTATAAAGTGGTCATTTCTAGTGTGCAAATCTGAAAGGGGACAAGGCCAACGAAGAAGCATAGGTGGATCATAGGCATTCCTAAAATTTATGCACACTTCTAGATCACTTAATTTATCCAAACGGCACTCAATTTTTTAT
This sequence comes from Geotrypetes seraphini, assembly GCF_902459505.1. Classification (NCBI taxonomy): domain Eukaryota; kingdom Metazoa; phylum Chordata; class Amphibia; order Gymnophiona; family Dermophiidae; genus Geotrypetes; species Geotrypetes seraphini. The sequence continues at coordinate 83,938,057 of NC_047088.1, read as the reverse complement.
ATATGAATGTTCTTGTGAGGATCACCAATCAAACTCTTACCAAGCTATACACCAAACTGAGTTTGGTATATATCTTGGTGACAGTTTGATTGGTGATCCTCACTTCTAGAATACGACATATCTGCACAGAACTTAAGCACAAGTATTTAAGCCTGGTTTTCCTTGGCCTAAATGGGTATGCCTAAAAATTAGAAAAAGAGGTGTTACTCGGAACAGTCAGTGGTAAAAGGAAGCAGGGGAGACCAAAGATCCATTGGCTGGATAACATTAAGAATAACTTAGGAATGAACATCAAGCAATTGAAAGAAGCTGTGGAAAACAGGGAAGCATGGCGAGGACTGGTCTACAGAGTATCCAAGGATCGGACACAACTAAATGGATAGTAGTAGTAGTAGTAGTAAAAATTATAATGCACACTGGCACTAAGCATGATTCTATATGGTATGTGTGCCTTTAAAAGAATCACGCTAAACACCATCACGGAAATTCTATAAAGGGCACCTAACTTAATTGGCAAAATACCCTTAATAGGCTCAATAATTCGAAAAAAAAAAAGTTAATTGTGCGATAAGCACCTATCCGATTCTATAAAAGATAGGAGCCTGTTGCATGGTGCTTAGGGTGTTTTTATTGGTGGAGCATAACTTAGGTGTCGTTAAACTCGATTCTCCAAAACCTAAGGCACCTGAAATGTAGGCCTTTAAACCCTTGCCTACATTTCAGGTGCCTAAGTTTTTACATAGCTCCACTAGCCGCAATTCTATAAATGGCGCCTAAGTATGACTGATATGTGGCCGGTGTCTATTTTTAGGCGCTGGCCAATTTAGGCGCCATTTATAAAATTAGCCCCTATATGTAGAATCAAGTCCCTTTTCATGTAAACTGAACGCTTAACTTCTCACGTGTTCAACTGTAACATGGGTGTTAATGTGGGAGGGGCATCGTGTATCAATGGCATTTTGACTATTCCTGCGCACTTTAGAGAACAGATGCATTACATGCATTAACTGCTGATTTTAGGTGCCAGCATTTACACCAGCCGTAGGGATGGAGTAAGTGGTCGTACCTAAAGTTTGGCACATAACTGCAGACTTATGCTAGTATTCTAGAACAGATTTGGTGCACACCTTTGTGGAGAATGGAGGGTTATTATATGTCTTCTTATGTTTGATGATAGTCAATGTATATGGGTGAGGGAGGGTTATGGGATCTGAATTAAATTTTAATAGGATATTAAGTGATATATTTAAATATAAATTGATGTTATATGCTGTTGCACTTAATGTAAGTTTTAAAAATGAATAAAGAATATAAAAAACAAAAATACCGGTTTAACGCCCAGGTTTTTTTAATTGAAATAAAAAAAATTCTTATACAGAATACAAGAATGGAATACACAAAGAAATAAACAACAAAGAAAATTATTAGAACAATCAATTTCCATCAAGCTCACGTTTAGGGAGACTATCATTTAAACCAATAAAGCAATACATCATCTAAAGAAACAATAGACACTAGAATAATTCCAAAATACTACATCAGGAAAAACTTTTAAATTCTCTAATTAAACTGGTATCACTCTTACTAACTCCAATAAACCAGCAGTTTTCAGTTATGTTTTATGAGATTCATGAACCAGTAAAAATTGCTCTAGTTGTAACGGGTCCCAGAACACAATTTCTTTTTCCTGATATTTAAGTAAACACTTACATGGGAACTTTAAAAAAAAAGGATGCTTCCATTGCCAAGACATGAGATTTTAAGGATAAAAATGCTTTTCTCTTAAACTGCGTTGCCTTAGCAACGTCCGGAAATGCAAGAACATTGTTTCCACAGAATTTCTTATTTTTATTCTGAAAATAGGTTTTTAGAATCAGCATTTTATCAGACTCATTGGAGCATTTTACCAATAATGTAGCTCTAGTCAAAATAATATCTTGTGAGTTTTCCAAGAAGCCAGTGAGATCAAATTCAGTGGTGGCAAGTTCATCTAGTCCCATTTCAGACCAAGGATCGCCTTAAAATATTTCCTTTGATTTAAATATCACTATCAATAGTGAAATATTATATTCCACCTGAAAGATCTTCTTCAAAACAGTCCAGACATCTAACCAAAAAGGAATGAACTAAGGAACGTACCGTCTACTAGATTCAGATAAAAATATGTTTGAAAAAATTGTTGACTATTCTACAGAAATTAATTTTCACTAATTGGAAGTCCTCTACTTCATTTCACATTCAACATTAGTAGAACTTAGTACTACAGCACCATAAATTTGAACTAGCAACAGCAGAGCATAGAGGGCAGTTATACTCAGTGAATAAATGTTGGTCTTTATACATATACTAGTATTTTATCCCGTTACATTAACAGGTACTAGAAGTCTGTCCGGCTCCCTTAGTCCCTTGCCCCCCCCCCCTCTTTCCCTTCCCGCAGTCCCGACAAACCTGCCGACTCTAGTAGCGTCTGCAGTACTCTACACACGCTGCTTTGTGGCCTTCTACTGTCCTGATTTACTCTGGCACGTCCTTGATGACATCATCAGAGATGCGGCAGAGCAAATCAGGGCAGTAGAAGGCTCCAAAGCAGCGTGTGTAGAGTGCTGCAGACATGTTTGGAGTCTGGACTGCGGGAAGGGAAGGGGGGCTGGTCAGACGTCGGGAAGGGATGGGAGGGTCAGACTGCGAAAAACTTACTGTTTTTTTTGCCGCGAGAGAGCAGGGAGTCCAGCGCTGGCAGCCAGTCCTGCAGCGAGTGTAGTTAGGTGCTGTAAGGTTGGGGACTCGCGCATGCGCACTCCTGCCGCCACAGACTTACATCTCATGGATCAGGGAAAACAGAACACGCAGGTAGGAGTGCGCATGTGCGGCTAGGGTTTTATTATAAAGGATGTCTACAATCCATATCTGTATGATTCTAGTCTCTGAAACACACTGATTTTACTGTAGGTGCCAGCATTTATACAAGCAGTAGGGATGGAGAAGGTGGTCGTACCTATATTTGGCACATAACTGCAGATTTATGATAGTATTCTAGAACAGATTTGGCGCACACCTTTGCTGTTATAGAATACTGGTTTAGCGCCCAGTTTTTTATGCCAACACTTTAGCCCCATTCACAAAATTCCCCCCCTATATTAGAACTGTACCATTGCTGCAAACCTGGGCCCTTTCACAAAAGCTTAGTGTGACATGCTACACTCTTGTCTTTCCTCATACGAGAGGAGTTCCATCCCCTTTATCATCTTGGTTGCTCTTCTTTGCATCCATCTGCAGTTAGCATGTAACTTTAGGTGCGAGTGCTTATGTTAATTATATGGCAGATATAAGCACTTGCGCCTCAATGCAGCAATTACATATATAACTGGCAGTATTCTAAAGCTTTAGCACAGGGGTGTCCAACCTGTGGCCCGAGGGCCGCATGTGGCCCCGTGAAGTATTTTGTGCAGCCCCGGTCGAGGGCGATGCAGTGTTTTCCTCTGCTGCCCCTGGGTTTTTACAGTCTTGCCAGCTCCCTCTGTCTTGCTGCAGCATTTGCACATTTGTGCGGCCCCAGAAACATTTTTTTCGGCCAATGCGGCCCAGGGAAGCCAAGAGGTTGGACATCCCTGCTTTTGCATGTTATGTGTTTGACATGCACCTGCCCTGCCCCTCCCAGGTGTATACTGCTCTCGTAATTGTGTAGAATTTAGATACTAACATTATAGAAAAGTCTCTAAATATAGTTACATGCATAACTGTAAATTAGGGCCAATTACATTATGTTATGCTTTTGTAACCCGCTTTATTCCCACAAGGGTTCAGAGTGAGATAACAATAAGAAAAATACAAGGAAAATACAATATAACAGAAACAATTATAACAAAACACCTATCATAAGTGATATCTATCAAACAATTTGCTTGACTTCTTTAAAGGTGTGAATAAACATGTGGATAAAGGCAAGCTGGTTGATGTAGTGTATCTAAATTTCCAGAAAGCTTTTGACAAAGTTCCTTATGAGAGGTTCATGAGAAAATTAAAAAGTCATGGGATAGGACGCAATGTTCAATTGCAGATTAAGAATTGGTTATCGGACAGAAAACAGAAGGTAAGGTTAAATGGTCATTTTTCTTAATGTGCTGCAGGGATCTGTACTGTGACCGGTGCTATTTAACTTATTTATAAATGATCTGGAAATTGGAACTCCAAGTGAGGTGATTAAATTTGCAGATGACACTAAACTGTTCAAAGCTGTTAAAACGCATTCAGACTGAAAAACTGTAGGAAGGCCTTTGAATCATTTTGCATTTGTTCACATTAAATTTCATTTGCCATTTGGATGACCAGTCAATTTTGGAAGACTGGGTGTCCAAATGGCAGATAAAATTTAATGTGGACAAATGCAAAGTGATGAACATTGGGAAGAATAATCCAAATCATAGTTACCGGATATTAGGGTCCACCTTGGGGGTCAGCACCCAAAAAAAGATCTTGGTGTCATCATAGACAATTTGCTGAAACCCTCTGCCCAATGTGCGGTGGTGGCCAAAAAAGAAAAGAAGTTTAAGGAACCAACTTTCTCGTGAGTTGAGGTTCAAGCCAAATATTAAGGCTTTTAAAACCCTTTTGAAAACCTTTTTTCGAGAAGCATTTGGAGAGAATAGTACGTCAATTGATATGGTTCATATTTATTAGGTCAGTTGGGATCTTCTGTGACATTGTAAATTATATACTGGGCATCAACAAAGATAAGATTTTGGGGAGAGAGTATATTTGTGCATGTGTAAGAAATAGTGTGTGGTAGGTCTGTCCTATTTTTGTTTTTGGTGTTCCTTTCTTTTATACTGTGTTTAAAAAAAAAATTTTTAACCGCTTGAACCTGTCATAAGAACTAGCGCTATAACAAGTTTTAATAAAACATAATTATTATTTATTCATTCATTCATTCAATGCACAGTTTATATGCCGCTCTTTTACATACTAGGGGGCTCATAATCAAAACGGAAATACGTCTAAAATCCCGCCTAAATCGGAACTTGGATGATCAAAAATACAAGTCGTCCAAGTGCCGATAATTGGAACGGGTTTTAGATGTAAAAACAGCTTAGGCCTTTTCACTGCTACTGTATGCCCAGAGCTGAAGGGGTGTTTTAGGAGGAGTGGTCAGGGCGGGATTTGGGTGGGACATAGGCTGACCTAGACTTAGTCGTATTGCAAGTATAACCGAAAGTTTAACGAGGCTGCCTGGACAGACCTTATACGTTGTGACTTAGGCGATGTAAGAACAGGTCTAAATGCTCAGAATGTATCCAAAGTGACCAGATAATAATAATAATAACTGTATTTTTATATACCGCCATACCACAAACAGTTCTAAGCGGTTTACAAGGGAAGAGACTGTATACAGACAGCGACATTACAGAGAACTTTCAAAATTACATTGGCATGTTAAGTTTAGTCAAGTTTATCTAGAAGTGTTTTGGAAGTATATCAGGTTGAGCTACATCAGGTTGAAGTGGGGTCAGAGAAATTTGGCAAAGAGATAAGTTTTTATTGGCTTGCTAAACGTTTGGTACGAAAGTGCATTTGAGATGAAGTTGGTTAAACATTTGTTCCATTTGCCTGCTTGGAATGATAGTGTTCTATCAAGGTATCTCTTGTAGGTGCAATTCTTTAGGGATGGAAAAGCGAACAAGTAGGTACTGCGTGTATTAGTTGTGCCTGGGAATTCGAATTGGTGGGACAGATAGGTTGGGGGATGAACCTGTCATGGTTTTGAAGCAAAGGCAAGCAAACTTAAAAATGACCCTTGCTTCCACAGGCAGCCAGTGTAGTATTTTGTAATATGGGCTTACATGGTCTGATTTCTTGAGGCCATGAATGAGACGGACAGCAGCACTGCAGACCCAAAGTACAGACCCACACACACTCCCCCAGTCATCACTGCCCCCCGCAACACCATAAAAACGTACATATCTGCCTCCAGAACATCAGCACCTGACATAGGAAAGCGCAGTAGAGCAGCACAGAGTGGCTTAAGTAGTCTGGGGCTATTAGGGTTGTAGACAGGTGGGTCTAGTAGGTTTTGGGGATGTTTTGGGGGGGCTCACTATGACCTATAAGTGAGTTGTAGTGAGATGTTTTTTTTGTGAAGTTCGCAGCAATGCCCTGTAAGGTGCCTCACTACTGTGTTGCCATGTCTGGGTGTCCAGTCTATCACTTTGCTGGCCCCTCCCAAGTCCAAAAGCTCTTGTTTTAGGCGTTTTTGACTTGGACAAGTTTTTGGACGAGAATGAAGTATAAAGATAGACGACTTAGCGGTCTGGACGATTAGACGATTCTCGAAAAAAAAAATATATATATATATATACCGTATTTGCCGGCGTATAAGACGACTTTTCAGTACCTTAAAATCCTCCCCAAAGTCGGGGGTCGTCTTATACGCCGGGTACTGTTTAGAGAGCTGCACGGGGACGCCCCTAGGGTCGCGGGGATCCCATGGGGATGCCCCCTAGGGTCGCGGGGATCCCACGGGGACGCCTCCGAGGGTCGCGGGGCTCCTGCGGGGCTGGATGCTCAGTCTTCTGGATGTACGCGGCTCTTCTTCTCCCTACCTTCTCTGCTTGCAGCACAGAGCCGAACGGAAGTCTTCCCGACGTCAGCGCTGACGTCGGAGGGGAGGGAGGGCTTAAACAAAGCTTAAACAAAGCCCTCCCTCCCTCCGACGTCAGCGCTGACGTCGGGAAGACTTCCGTTCGGCTCTGTGCTGCAGGCAGGGCAGATAAGGAGAAGGAGAATAGCCTCGCGGTTCGAGTGGCTACCAAGGGAGAGGGGCGGCCGCCCCGCCCCGGTTGCAGCACAGCCGGCCAGGTTCCCTTACTTTTGTGGCACTTCCCCGACCGACCGATAACAGCCCGGGTCCGACAATCCTCCCTACCCTGTAGCCGCGAATCTAAATTACCTTCTTACAGCAGCTGTAAGAAGGTAATTTAGATTCGCGGTTAAGGGCAGGGAGGTTTGTCGGACCGGGGCTGTTGTCGGTCAGTCGGGGAAGTGCCACAAAAGTAAGGGGACCTGGCCGGCTGTGCTGCACCCGGGGCGGTAGAGAAGGTGTGCGGAAGAAGGGGTAGTCAGAAGGTAATTTAGATTCGCGGTTAAGGGCAGGGAGGTTTGTCGGACCCGGGCTGTTATCGGTCGGTCGGGGAAGTGCCACAAAAGTAAGGGGACCTGGCCGGCTGTGCTGCACCCGGGGCGGTAGAGAAGGTGTGCGGAAGAAGGGGTAGTCAGAAGGTAATTTAGATTCGCGGTTAAGGGCAGGGAGGTTTGTCGGACCCGGGCTGTTATCGGTCGGTCGGGGAAGTGCCACAAAAGTAAGGGGACCTGGACGGCTGTGCTGCACCCGGGGCGGTAGAGAAGGTGTGCGGAAGAAGGGGTAGTCAGAAGGTAATTTAGATTCGCGGTTAAGGGCAGGGAGGTTTGTCGGACCCGGGCTGTTATCGGTCGGTCGGGGAAGTGCCACAAAAGTAAGGGGACCTGGCCGGCTGTGCTGCACCCGGGGCGGTAGAGAAGGTGTGCGGAAGAAGGGGTAGTCTTATACGGCGAGTATATAACAAAACTCTATATTTTAACTAAAAGTTGGGGGGTCGTCTTATACGCCCAGTCGTCTTATACGCCGGCAAATACGGTATATATATTTTGGACGTATTCTTTGAGAATGGACTTTAGGCACTGCTGACTTTGTGCGACTAGCAACTTAGGCCCCAAACGGACTTAGACTTATCTTTTGATTAAGCCCCTCTAGGTGTTTAGAGAAAAACATTCATATCAAGTTCATAGAATAACAAAACAAAATCAAGCAAAACATAACATAAGCATTATAAATAAAACAACATAAATCTCCATAAATAACTCTGCCACCAGCAGCAAGCAAAAACATAACAGTGAAGCAGCACCACCTTAAAGTGAAAGCAGCACCAATTTAAAGTGAAATAAAAGTGCTTTTAATAATTTTCAAAATTGTACAATAATTCTGCATGCACCATAATCCTCCTTGTACATAAAATATCTTGGCTCTGGAGAGCACAGTTACTTACCGTAACAGGTGTTATCCAGGGACAGCAGGCAGATATTCTTTACGCATGGGTGACGTCACCGACGGAGCCCTCGGTACGGACCTTTTTAACTAGAAAGTTCTAGTTGGCCGCACCGCGCGTGCGCGAGTGCCTTCCTGCCCGACGGAGGAGTGCGTGGTCCCCAGTTAGGATAAGCCAGCTAAGAAGCCAACCCGGGGAGGAGTGTGGGACGTAAGAATATCTGCCTGCTGTCCCTGGATAACACCTGTTACGGTAAGTAACTGTGCTTTATCCCAGGACAAGCAGGCAGCATATTCTTTACGCATGGGTGACCTCCAAGCTAACAGATAGGGAGGAGGGATGGTTGGCCATTAGGAAAATAAATTTTGTAACACAGATTGGCCGAAGTGTCCATCCCGTCTGGAGAAGGCATCCAGACAGTAGTGAGTAGTGAACGTGTGAACTGAGGACCAAGTGGCCGCCTTGCAGATTTCCTCGATGGGCGTGGAACGGAGGAAAGCCACAGAAGCAGCCATAGCTCTGACCCTGTGGGCCGTGACAGCACCTTCCAGTGAGAGACCGGCCCGAGCATAACAGAACGCAATACAGGCAGCAAGCCAATTGGAAAGCGTCCGTTTGGAGACAGGACGACCTAGACGGTTAGGGTCGAAGGACAAAAAGAGCTGAGGGGATGAGCGGTGAGCCCTGGTACGGTCAAGGTAGTATGCAAGGGCACGCTTACAATCCAGCGTGTGCAACGCCTGTTCCCCAGGATGCGAATGGGGTTTAGGGAAAAAGACGGGCAACACAATGGATTGGTTGAGGTGAAAAGCCGAGACCACCTTGGGAAGGAATTTAGGATGGGTACACAGAACCACCTTGTCATGGTGAAAAACAGTGAATGGTGGATCGGCGACCAGTGCATGCAGCTCACTAACCCTCCTGGCAGAAGTGATGGCAATGAGGAAAAGCACCTTCCATGTAAGAAATTTGAGCGAAGTTGTGGCAAGAGGCTCAAACGGAGGTTTCATGAGCGTTGACAAAACCACATTCAGGTCCCAGACGACAGGAGGAGGCTTCAAAGGTGGTTTAACATTGAAGAGGCCTCTCATGAACCGGGAAACCAGTGGATGAGCCGTGAGAGGTTTTCCGAGGATAGGCTCATGAAAAGCCGTGATGGCACTGAGGTGGACTCTGATGGAGGTAGATTTGAGGCCTGCATTGGACAGCGAGAGCAAATAGTCTAGTACAGTTTCCACCGCTAAAGAGGTGGGATCATGATGACGCCGTAGACACCAAGAGGAGAACCTGGTCCACTTCTGATGGTAACATTGGAGGGTGGCCAGTTTCCTGGAGGCGTCCAAAATGAGACAGACTGGCTGAGACAGATTCTCTGGAGAGGTCAGCCCGAGAGAAACCAAGCTGTCAGGTGGAGAGAAGACAGATTGGGATGTAGTAGAGACTGCTGTTGCTGCGTAAGCAGAGTAGGAAACACAGGAAGAGGAATGGGCTCCCTGGAGCTGAGCTGGAGTAGGAGGGAGAACCAGTGTTGGCGAGGCCACAGAGGAGTGATGAGAATCATGGTGGCCTTGTCCCTGCGGAGTTTGGATAAGGTCCGCAACATCAGAGGAAGTGGAGGGAAGGCATACAGGAACCGATCTCTCCAGTCGAGCAGGAATGCATCTGGGGCCAGGCGATGAGGAGAGAAGAGTCTGGAACAGAACTGGGGCAGCTGATGGTTGTGAGGCGCTGCAAAGAGGTCCACCTGCGGAGTGCCCCAGCGAGCAAAGATGGAGTGGAGTGTTGAAGGGTCCAGCGTCCACTCGTGAGGTTGAAGGATGCGGCTGAGATTGTTGGCCAGGGAGTTCTGTTCGCCCTGGATATAGATAGCCTTGAGGAAGAGATTGCGGGCCGTGGCCCAGGTCCAGATGCGTAGAGCTTCCAGACAAAGGGGGCGAGATCCGGTGCCGCCTTGCTTGTTTATGTAGTACATGGCGACTTGATTGTCTGTGCACAGGAGAAGAACCTGGGGACAGAGAAGATGCTGGAAGGCCTTGAGGGCGTAGAACATGGCTCTGAGTTCCAGGAAATTGATGTGATGTTGACGCTCCTGTGGGGTCCAGAGTCCCTGGGTGCGTAGATCTCCTAGGTGAGCTCCCCATGCATAGGGGGAGGCATCCGTGGTGATGATCATGGAGTGAGGGGGTAGATGAAAAAGCAGACCCCTGGAAAGATTTGAGGAGTTCAACCACCATTGGAGAGATTGCTGAAGAGACGATGTCACAGAGATGGGATGAGAAAGAAGATCCGTAGTCTGTGACCATTGGTTGGCGAGAGTCCATTGAGGTGTTCTGAGGTGGAGACGTGCCAGAGGAAGGACATGTACTGTCGAGGCCATGTGACCCAGGAGGACCATCATCTGTCGGGCAGGAATGGAGTGATGCAGGAGCACCTGATGACAGAGGTGGAGCAGGGTCCGCTGACGATTGGAGGGGAGAAATGCCCTCATTAGTGTGGTGTCCAGAACTGCTCCAATGAATTGAAGTCGCTGGGTGGGAAGCAGATGCGACTTGGGGTAGTTGATCTCGAACCCCAGGAGGTGGAGGAGAGAGATGGTGTGTTGAGTAGCTTGTAGCACAAGTTGAGACGTAGGTGCTTTCACCAACCAATCGTCCAAGTAGGGGAACACTTGGAGGTTGTGAGAACTGAGGAAGGCCGCTACCACAATAAGGCACTTGGTGAATACCCTGGGCGATGAAGCGAGGCCAAAGGGTAGCACTTTGTACTGATAGTGGCGGTGTTGCACCTGGAACCGCAGGTAGCGGCGTGAATTCGGATTGATTGGGATGTGAGTGTAGGCCTCCTTGAGGTCCAGGGAACATAGCCAGTTGTGTTGAGAAAGAAGAGGGTAAAGCGTGGCAAGGGAGAGCATTCTGAATTTTTCCTTGACGAGATACTTGTTGAGGTCCCTGAGATCGAGAATGGGACGGAGGTCTCCCGTCTTCTTGGGAACCAGGAAGTAGCGGGAGTAGAATCCCTGACCCCTTTGTTCCGGAGGCACTTCTTCGATGGCATTGAGAAGAAGGAGGGATTGGACCTCCCTCAGGAGGAGGGGGGTTTGGGAGGAGTGAGAAGCAGACTCTACGGGAGGGTTGTCCGGTGGAAGAGTCTGGAAGTTGAGAGAGTAGCCGTGGCGGATGATGTTGAGGACCCACTGGTCCGATGTGATGACCTCCCAATGGCTGAAGAATATGAGGAGACGGCCTCCGATTGGTTGTGGAAGAGGCAATGAAGGTGGAAGACTGGCTATGCCCTGGAGAGAAGAGTCAAAAGGGCTGAGAAGGCTTTGCAGGTGGAAGAGGCTTGTTGGGTTGATTGGACTGAGAACGAGCCTGGGCATGGTGTTGGTGCTGCCGGGGCCGCCGAGGTTGTTGGGAAGGCGGATTGAGTGGCCTGGCTGAGAACCTGCGCTGATAGGAGGATTGAGGCCTGTAAGGTCGGGCAGGCGGAGCCTTTTTCTTCGGTTTAATCAGGGTGTCCCACCTGGTTTCATGTGCAGAGAGTTTCTGGGTGGTGGAATCCAGGGACTCTCCAAAAAGTTCATCCCCAAGACAGGGGGCGTTGGCCAGACGATCTTGGTGGTTAATGTCCAAATCTGAGACTCTCAGCCAGGCCAGGCGGCGCATGGCGACAGCCATGGCAGAGGCACGGGAGGTCAGCTCGAAGGAATCGTAGATAGAGCGGACCATAAATTTTCTCAGCTGAAGGAGACCAGAGATATGTTGTTGAAAAAGTGGAATCTTCCTCTCCGGAAGATACTTTTGGAGGGCGGACAGCTGTTGAACCAAGTGTTTCATGTAAAATGAAAAATGGAAGGAATAATTGTTCGCCCTGTTGGCCAGCATGGCATTCTGACAGAGCCTCTTGCCAAACTTGTCCATGGTTTTGCCCTCTCTGCCAGGAGGGGTGGAGGCATAGACACTGGAGCCCTGAGTTTTCTTCAAGGTGGATTCAATTAGAAGAGACTCATGGGGCAATTGGGACTTATCGAACCCTGGAATTGGGATAACTCGATAGAGGTTATCCAACTTGCGGGGGGCCCCAGGTACTGTAAGGGGGTTCTCCCAATTTTTGTAAAAGGTCTCCCGTAGGATGTCGTGTACGGGCAATTTAAGAAACTCCTTAGGAGGTTGCTCAAAATCCAGAGCCTCCAGAAAGGCTTGGGATTTTTTGGAGTCTGACTCCAGAGGGAGAGATAAAGCTGCTGACATCTCCCTGAGGAACTTTGAGAAGGAGGATTGCTCAGGTTTGGAGGTGGTATCGGGTGCTGAGGGATCCTCATCGGATGAGGAGAGATCCTCCTCGGTACCGGGGGGGGACTCTTCCCATAAGTCTGGGTCCCAGACCTCTGGGTGCGCATGCCGAGACACCGGGGTGGAAGGTTCGGTATGGTGGGTCTTGGATAAAGATTTCCCAGAGTGCACCGAAACGGTACCGGGAGAGGAGGACCGGCATCGATCCCGGTCCCGGGAAGAATGGTGCCCCGCCCGGTCCCGAGGCGGATCCGTAGTGGTATGGGAGTGAACCACAGGATGGGCGTGAAGTTGCTCAGCCGAAAGAATCGGCATGGAGGTATTAATTGGTACCGATGGGGTGGATACCGGTGGCTCGGTATGGGGCTCGGGTCGGTCTGGTACCGAAAGGAGCGGTGCCAGAATAGTAGGTAACAGGTGCTGGAGTTGATGCTGCAGCTGTTCCTGTAGTTGAGATTGGAGGATGGCCGCAATGCGGTCATCCAGGGGTGGCACCGGAACCGCTTTCTTTTGTTTCGGTTCCTTAGGTGCCGCTCCACGCCCCGGCGATGAGGAGGCCGATGACGAGGCACTCACCGAAATCGGGGCGGAGCGTTTTCGGGGTCGGCGTAAAGCCGGCAAGGTCGGTGTCACCACTGTGGCTGGTGGACACTCGAGGGAAGAGGGAGGCTTCTTAGCCGGCTTACCTGGCGCCAGCGGCGCCGATGTCGGGTCGGGCGGTGTCGAAGTAGGCGGTGTCGATTTTGATGGTACCGCTGTCGATGCCGAGGAGTCCATCGTCGACCCGGTGCCGAACAAAAGGTTTTGTTGAATTTGACGATTCTTGAGTGTTCGCTTTTTAAGAGTGGCACAGCGGGTGCAGGAGTCAGCCCGATGCTCCGGACCCAAACACTGCAAACACCAATTGTGTGGGTCAGTGAGGGAGATCGGGCGTGCACACCGCTGGCACTTCTTAAAACCGGCTTGCGGGGGCATGAAGGGAAATACAGCCTCCGCAAAATCGAACCCCGAGGCCTGTATAATGGCAACAGGCCCCGCCGGGGCAAAGACGAAAAAAGGGTATGAAAGTAAAGTTTTTTGTTTTTTTTTGATAAATCAAAGAAAAAGTAACCCGAAGGCAAAATGAAAAGAAAATGGGAAAAAATTTCGCGAGCGGGAAGGCAAAAAAGTGAGTTCAACGGCCGTTGAAAAACACACGCGTCTTCTTCGCTCCATGGAAATTAAGAAACTGGGGACCACGCACTCCTCCGTCGGGCGGGAAGGCACTCGCGCACACGCGGTGCGGCCAACTAGAACTTTCTAGTTAAAAAGGTCCGTACCGAGGGCTCCGTCGGTGACGTCACCCATGCGTAAAGAATATGCTGCCTGCTTGTCCTGGGATAACCATCTAATCTAATCTGTTTAAAAGAAGATATAGGTGTGCCTAGGTGGCACAGCATGTAATTTCAGGGGGGGGGGAGAGTAGACATGGGTGGAGCATGGGTGCCACTTAGGCTTGCAACTTACAAAGTGCTGTAAGTTACCTTCACCCTTGCTTCATTTAGGTGCCCACTATTATACCAGGTCTATCAAGGCCCTACCCAAATAAAGGGGTTCTTTTATTAAGATTACTTAACCAATTTAGGGCTTCTTTTACTAAGCTGCGGTAGCGTTTTTAGTGTGCGCTAACCCCCGCTCTACGCAGAAAATACTAACGCCAGTTCTATGGAGGCGTTAGCGTCTAGTGCGCATGCTAAAACCGCTAGCGGTTTAGTAAAAGGAGCCCTTAGTGTGCGCTAAATGCTGACATCCATTATATTCCTATGGGCACCATAGCATTTAGCGCATGCTAAATCGGTTAATAAAAGGACCCCATAGTGAGGAGGTTTAACCACCATTACCTTTTGACTCATCCAGGTTAAAGCACTGCAAAAGACCCAGGATAAAACATATGTTTCCTGCCCTAGACAGCACCAGAAACTGCTGGAAACAATAGTTTTAGAAAGATTAGGGAAGTATGTAATTGCATTTTGCTGTATGAAGTAAAAAAGGCGGAGGAGCCTATTTTGATATATCACTTGTTTTCCCTATAACTTCAGCCGATGAAAATTATGCTTCTGGAATGGGCTCAGTATATTAAATCAACTTGAATTTCATAGAATAGTCATGCTTGTCTTATTCATATAAAGAAATAAATTGAACCGTATGGGTGGGCATGCATTTTGAATCCTAAAACGGCTTACTGGTGCCATCCCAGAGACAGATGCTTATGGTACGCTCTGTGCCTCCAAATGTTCTCTGCTGAAAGAAATGCATGGAAATTCATTCATATGGGCACTAGAGCAGGAAAGACTAGGAAGGAGGAGGTGCATGCTATTTGTCTACTTTGGTCTTTTGGATAAACAAAGAATCTCACTAAACCTGATAAAAGAGACAAATTTAATACAGTCTCACAGAGGCTGGGTCCAAGCATGCATGCAAACAGCAGGTCGTAAATATCTAAGCATCAGCTCTACACAGAATTCTTAGGGGTACATTTTCATATCTATCTATACCAGTGATCTCAAACTCAAACCCATTGCAGGGCCACATTTTGGATTTGTAAGTACTTGGAGGGCCGCAGAAAAAAAATAGTTAATATCTTATTAAAGAAATACCAATTTTGCATGAGGTAAAACTCTTCATAGTTTATAAAGCTTTCCTTTTGGCTAAGTCTTATTAATAATATTGTCATTTATAGCTAAAGAGACATATGATCAAGAAACTGTTTTATTTTACTTTTGTGATTATAATAAACATACCGAGGGCTTCAAAATTGTACTTGGTGGGCCGCATGTATGAGACCACTGATCTATACAGATGCAAAATGACTGAGTTTTACCTGAGCCTTCTGGATCCATTTTCAAAAGGGAGGGGTGTGTGTGTATGCCTTCGAGTCGACCACCGGTCCATGGCTGCATGCACAGTGAGGAATCCTCCCTGTTTTGTTTCAAGGCAGAGTACAGGATTGGTTTGCCAATGCCTTCTCACGCACAGTGTGTGGGCTCCACTATTTTGCTGCTCCCAGCCTACAGCACCTGGTATTCTCCAGTGGTCTACCATCCAGGTACTAGCTGGACCTGACCCTGCTTAGCTTCCGAAAGCAAGAGTGGGCCTACCCAGGGCAGCCAGGCCATTGGCCAAAAGGGAGGTACAAGTATCCATTCCCTTTGAAAATTCTCTCATGGAGTAAAATACCCCTTGGAGTTCGACATCTGCTGCTGTTGCTACGGTACCTTTACATAATTATTTCTACAACTGATATTCAAGTTTCAAGTTTTATTAAAATTTGTTGTGCACGCAATGTCAAATATTCCAAAGCGTATTACAAGTTTAAAAAATTGGGGGAAAGCCATGAGACATTTTGCCACAAAATAATAATATATATACGTACAAATTTAGTACCGATACAGAAGGAGAGGGGGATGAACTACAATCGTTAAAGAAAATGGAGAAACATTTATGGGTAACACAAAGGGGGCAAAAAGTGAGAATAAAGAAAGAAAGAAAAAAGAACAACAAGTTTTTGAGTCCTTTAAATGAGGACTAAATAAAACTGGGTATTAAGATATAAAATAAGATTTTAATCATAAACTGGTTATCTTGTCGATGTCTCAAATGCGTCCTTGTACAGGAAACCTTTTTTAAAAACCTTTGAATTTTTCTAATGACGTTTCACCACGCAAATAATTTGGTAGATTATTCCAGAGCAGAGGAGCTATAACCGAAAAAAAAAATAGTAGATCTCCTGGTGCCTATTACTTTTAAGGAGGGAATAGTCAGAAGATGCTGTTCTGTTGATCTGAGTATCCTAGATGGGGTGTATGGTATCAGGAAGCACTCTAAAAATACTGGTGCATTAGATTGTCGGATTTTAAAAGTTAATAATGCAGGTCATTTGCCAATATTCAGCAGCACTTAAGCCAGGTAATGTTGCTGATTATTTCCTGTGACCACCACAACAGTCTGTTAACTGGTCAAGTAAAGGAATTAGGACAGTAGAAAAGCTAGTCTAACTTTATCTAATTAATTAATCAGGCATCAGTCTGAATATCAGCTGGTGCCTTGGTGACATTCAATGCTGGAGCTCAGCCATGGGTTAGCACTGAATATCTGAGCTGAATTTAGCCTGCAACTGTCTACAGCTTAAAACCTGATGACTTCTGAGGGTTGAATATCACACCCTGATCTTTTTGTTACAAATGCATAGTCCACATTAAACTACTTGCTAGATTTGAATTTGACGTAGGAAAGAGTACAGCTGTTTTATAGTTCCACCTTTTAAGCCTGCACTTCAGATGAAAAGTACAAAAGTTGTCAGAAGTTTCTAAGAAGTCTTATTTTAAAATTTAAAAGATGCCTTTTTAAAGTATAATTACGCATTACTTGATAACTGTTGTTCCTTCAGTCCTGACAGAGTAGGTCTACTTTCCTTCCAGCAGGGGGAGACAGAGCAAATCCCTGCTTCCTTCACTATATATTCTGGTGCAGCAAGCAGCTTGTTAATATTCTTTCAGCAAGTTGTCTTTTTAGCCATGCCTCTAGTTCTTTTATTGTTCTTTTATTGCTTATTGTCCAATATTTATACTTGTATTTTCACATATTCCCTTTTTTTTCAAGTCATGCAACCCATGGCATCTCTCCTCTCTCACAATCTCTCTTTCTCTCATTCCTAGTAACCCAGGATACTTTGGACAGGGTTTAAACTGGTTTGGCAGAACTCAAGGAACAACAGTTAACAGGTACAGCATAACTGTACCTTCTTCTTTATCCATACCAGATTGGAGGATCCTCCTCCACTGCCATTCCGCTATCAGTTGGCATACCTCAGGGCTCTGTCCTGGGTCCTCTCCTTTTCTCCATCTACACTTCTTCCCTCGGCGTCATAATTTCCTCCCACAGCTTCCAGTATCACCTCTATGCTGACAATGCACAAATGCTCTACACCTGAAATGTCTTGGAAATCCAGGCCTGAGTATCAGCCTGTCTGACAATGCCACCTGGATGTCTCACCGTAATCTAAAATGGCCAGGACTGAACTCCTTATCTTTCCTCCTAAACCTGCTTCTTCCCTTCTCAATTCCATTTATTGTCTTCTGTTCCACCTTAACCTTTTGGTTCTAGGCATATTACAATAAGAGGTTTGCATTTGCAGGGAATTACATTTCAAATCTTATTATTAGACAGACATTGGATTAGCATTGCAAGACATACTTCCTAAACATCTTTTTGATTTCTTTCCGGAATATTCTATAATCCAATATGGCACCTTTATCTAGTTTTGCTGCTTGGAATGACGGTCTAACTTTTTTTTATTTTGGTAAATAATACTCTCATCCACCCAGTCTCAATTGGCTTGAAACCTTGGGTCATCTTTGACTCGTCTCTTTCCTTCTCTTCACATATCCAACAGACTGCCAAAACTTATCCATTCTTTATCTACAACATTGCTAAAATCTGACCTCTTTCCTTTCTTATCACGCTGCCAAAACCCTCATCCACACTCTCGTCATCTCTCGCCTGGATTACTGCAATGTGCTTCTCACAGGTCTTACGCTAAACCATCTCTCTCCCCTTCAATCTATTCAGAATTCTGCTGCGTGCCTCATATTTCACCAGTGTAATTATGCTCACATTACCCCTCTCCTCAAATCGCTTCACTGGCTTCCTGTCCATCTCCGCATATGGTTCAAACTCCATTTACCGTATTTTCGCGGATATAACGCGCGCGTTATACGCGATTTTACCTACCGCGCATACCCCTCGCGCGTTATATGCCTGAGCGCGGTATAGAAAAGTTTTTAAACATAGTTCCCACCCCGCCCGACGCCCGATTCACCCCCCCAGCAGGACCGCTCGCACCCCCACCCCGAACGACCGCTCGCACGCGCTCCCACCCGCACCCGCATCCACGATCGGAGCAAGAGGGAGCCCAAGCCCTCTTGCCCGGCCGACTCCCCGACGTCCGATACATCCCCCCCCCCGAAGGACCGCCGACTTCCCGACAATATCGGGCCAGGAGGGAGCCCAAACCCTCCTGGCCACGGCGACCCCCTACCCCCACCCCGCACTACATTACGGGCAGGAGGGATCCCAGGCCCTCCTGCCCTCGACGCAAACCCCCCCTCCCTCCAACGACCGCCACCCCCCAAGAACCTCCGACCGCCCCCCCAGCCGACCCGCGACCCCCCTGGCCGACCCCCACGACCCCCCACCCCCCTTCCCCGTACCTTTGGAAGTTGGCCGGACAGACGGGAGCCAAACCCGCCTGTCCGGCAGGCAGCCAACGAAGGAATGAGGCCGGATTGGCCCATCCGTCCTAAAGCTCCGCCTACTGGTGGGGCCTAAGGCGCGTGGGCCAATCAGAATAGGCCCTGGAGCCTTAGGTCCCACCTGGGGGCGCGGCCTGAGACACATGGTCGGGTTTGGCCCATGTGCCTCAGGCCGCGCCCCCAGGTGGGACCTAAGGCTCCAGGGCCTATTCTGATTGGCCCACGCGCCTTAGGCCCCACCAGTAGGCGGAGCTTTAGGACGGATGGGCCAATCCGGCCTCATTCCTTCGTTGGCTGCCTGCCGGACAGGCGGGTTTGGCTCCCGTCTGTCCGGCCAACTTCCAAAGGTACGGGGAAGGGGGGCGGGGGGGTCGTGGGGGTCGGCCAGGGGGGTCGCGGGTCGGCTGGGGGACGGGCGGAGGTTCTTGGGGGGGGGGGCGGTCGTTGGGGGGGGGGGGGGGTTTGCGTCGAGGGCAGGAGGGCCTGGGATCCCTCCTGCCCGTAATGTAGTGCGGGGTGGGGTTAGGGGGTCGCCGTGGCCAGAAGGGTTTGGGCTCCCTTCTGGCCCAACTACACAAAGGTATGGGGAAGGCGGGTGGGGGTGTCGTGGGGGTCGGCCAGGGGGGTTGCGGGTCGGCTGGGGGACGGGCGGAGGTTCTTGGGGGGGGGCGGTCGTTGGGGGGAGGGGGTTTGCGTCGAGGGCAGGAGGGCCTGGGATCCCTCCTGCCCGTAATGTAGTGCGGGATGGGGTTAGGGGGTCGCCGTGGCCAGGAGGGTTTGGGCTCCCTCCTGGCCCGATATTGTTGGGGAGTCGGCGGTCCTTCGGGGTGAGGGTGCGAGTGGTCCTGCCGGGGGGGGGGATGTATCGGACGTCGGGGGGGGGGCATCAGGCTTTCAGGATGGGGACAGACCTTCAAGGGGGGACAGGACTTCAAGGGGGGACAGTGCACGGAAAGTCAGGGGGGGTGAACGGAGAGTCAGGACAGCGCACGGAAAGTCAGGGCAGTGCACGGAAGTCAGGGGGGGGTGAACGGAGAGTCGGGACAGCGCACGGAAAGTCAGGGCGGGCGAAAGGAGCGTCGGGCATCATGCGCGTTATATGCCTGAGCGCGGTAAAGAAAAGTTTTGGTACATATCATCGTGATTTCTGCGCGCTATACCCCTGTGCGCGTTTTACACAGGTGCGCGTTATATTCGCGAAAATACGGTACTGACCTACAAGTGTATTCATTCTGCAGCTCCTCAGTATCTCTCCTCCCTTCTCTCTTTCTATACTCCGCCAAGGAAGCTCTGTTCATCAGGTGAGTCTCTCTTGTCAATGCCCTTCTCTACTGCCAACTCTCGACTCCATCCCTTCTGCCTTGCTGTGCCTTATGTTTGGAACATCCTGCCTGACTCAGTACATCAAGCGCTGACTCTCATGGTGTTCAAATCCAGGCTACAAACCTACATTTTTTTGAAGCTGCGTATATGCCCTACCTTTCCAACTTGCATATCACCCATATCTGTTACCATTCCCTCTTTACTCCCTATCCCTAGTCCCTTATATTTCCTCACCTATGTAACATATATAAGCCTTTATCCCAAGTCCATCTTAATTAGATTGTAAGTTCTTTTGAGCAAGGACCGTCTCTTGTGTGTTTGTTGTACAGCGCTGCGTGCATCTTTATAAATAATAAATAGCAGTAGTGGGATGTACAAAAATTCTCTGTAAGGGGCAGGAAGAATCTATTGTACTTAGCAGGTCTATCACTCCAAAAGCAGTTTGCTTTGTGAACTCCCCACCCCTCCCCGATTCTGTCTTTAAGGTAAAAAAAAAAGAGGACAGAGAGATGTCTATTTTGCTGCTCTTCAGATATCTTCCAGCAGTACCAACCTACTTTTCTGCACAGTTCTTCTGAGATCCGCATTTCCTTGCAAACCATATACCAGGCAGGGGCCGGGGCCGGCAGACACCACTACTTTAAGGCCCACATCCCAAAGAGGGAGGAAGACCCTACTCAGGTGAAATTTCAGTATTTTAGACAAACCAGAATAAGATGACACGGTGTTTATTCCACACTGTGGACAAAAAGAAATATCAACAAAACAGCTTTATAGCATATTGTCCAAAATGGCCTTTGCAACATAGTTCTAGTACCCTAGCACAGCAGGGTCTTAAGGCTTGACTATCAATATTGTTCAAAGGATCAAACTATTGTGGCAGTAAGGCCTCTCCGAACAAAGTTCATAAATTTGCTTCTTTCCTAAAGACATCCTTAAAACAGTTTAAGCAAAGCAAAAGATTCCTCTTTGGATTTTCCTTCTTAGCTGGACAAAAGTTAAATGCAGCTGATCTTCAGCTCCTGGGAGCTGCAGGAGAGAGAATTAGTGAATCCACCTTAAGTTAGCAGTTCACAAAATGCTCACCACATTCCCACACCTAGGATGTCTGTTAATTTTCCACAAATTCTCTAATGCCTCCTCAGTGTTACACATAAAAGAAAAATGCAAAAAAAAAAACCAACAACCAAAACAAACCCCAAAAAAACTTTCAAGCAGTTCAGTAACCAGATCTCTACTTGTCCTGGTTCAGTCCTTAGCTCTCTCAAATTCCCAAACTTGTAGGCCCCGCTGGAACTGCCATTGCACTCAGGGAAAAAGAAGGCAAAAAAAGCTTACATAAAAACAAACTGTAGTGCTTCTGTGCCACACCCAGGTAGTTAGTTTCACTAGCTCACCCAATTTTCATAAAACTAGATTCACTAAGGCCACAGATCGTTTCCGATCCGTGGCCAGGGGGCTGATTCACGAATCACCCTCATGCAAATGAGGGCGCTCGGAATCATACCCCCCACAACCGACTGCATGGATCACTCTCCAGCAATCGCGATGCATGCGTAGACCATCTGTACATGGCCTGCGCCTGCGCTGGCCCTCCGTGCTGTATACTGGAAAGAAAACCTTTTTTTACTACTTTTTTGTTTTCTTTTTCTGGAGCCCGTGGTTTTAACCCGCTTTAAAACCACGAATTAAAACCACAGGCTTGCACTGCGGGGGAAGGCAAGGAGAGTCAGGGCTGTGATCAGGGCAGAAGTACAGCGGTGATTGGGGCAGAAGCAGGGTGACGAGTTGGGGAGAAGCAGGGCGGCGATCGGGGCAGAGAGCAGGAAAGTCGGGGCACATATCAGGAGAGTCAGGGCAGAAGCAGGGCAGCGATCGAGGCAGAGAGCAGGAGAGTCAGAGCAGAGAGCAAAGTCAGGGCAGAGAGCAGGAAAGTCGGGGCAGAGAGCAGGCGATGCAGTCGGAAAGAACGTGAGTGACTGGTCCCCAGCAGTCGCTTCTTTTGTTGATCGGCCAACCCAGTCGGTGTTCCTGATTTGTTTAGTGAATCGTTGCCTGCCTACATTTGTATGCCGTTCCCCCTCATTTGCATGCGTGGATCGGATCGGAGGTTGCTCAGCACCATAGTTAGTGAATGGGGTCGTGGAACAATCGGGTCGCAAAGGGGTCAGGACATGATCGGTGTCCAAAATTAGAGCTCCCAAAAACCTCAGCATTGCCTTACCTCAGCAGTAAAAGAAAAACTTAAACCAAAAAAGAATCATCTCACTTCCATTGTCTCATAATCCTGCTGCTCAGGAGTGCTCATAACCTCCATTGGTTCAATACCATTCTCCTGCTCTGGCAGCACAGAGTCCTCATGTTCCAGCATGGCAATGTCCTCTGGCTGTGCTATATCAGGAGCTTCTGCAAATGAGTCTGTTCCCTCTGCCTGAGGCTCCCAGTCTTCAAGTTGCCTGTGTATGTAGGTGCCCTGCCCAGCTCTACGTGGGGGAGGGCTGCAGCTCTGGGCTGCTGAGCTCTTCCCCTGCTTAGCCATCAATTTCATAAGTGTGGAATTTAAAGGGGACAAACTCTATTTCCTAAGTGAGTTTCTATAGACATTTCCTGGCAGTTTATCAGGCAAACTACTGCTCTCTGGCTCAGTTTAGGGGTTAAATTCAGATGACTGGGTTTCAGACCTACATTGATCAGCTCATGTTAACTTAACATGAGTGTGTTTAGCAGATTTACCTGGCACAAGGTTGCTATTAGTGACAATAGGCAACCTATCGAGGTATGCCTGAAAATTCTTCTTAATCAAAATTCTGCCTTCCAATATAATGAGAAATATTTATGTATCCTTCTGCCACATTTTCTTGTTCTCTGACTGCCTTTTTGAGTATTTAAGAAACTTTTACCTCTCTACCTGATTTACACAATAATCACTTGGAACTGACACCTCTAGGTTCAATGCCATTATGGTATTTTTCTCATAGGAGCGGCTTAGGTATATGACTGGGTGTAATATTTGCAGAGTCGACTTTTCATAGGTAAAGTTGTTGCACTTTGGGTTCTAGGAGTTACTGCTGTTTTTGGTATGATGTTCCCTATATTGGATCCGAGTGTCTTTTTCAAAGAGATGATGCCACTTCATAATGCGTCAGGCCAGTGAAATGTAAGCTTGCTGTTCCTGAGATACCACAGTTTTAATATCTATAATATTTTGCTGCAGTGAATTGTGAGAGAAAATGCCCTGGCTCCATTGTTCAGGGAATGCGGAGAATATGTTACAGAACCAAGAGTTGCATGGTCTATATTGAGTCTCTTCAAACTCGGGTAGGTTCCAGGCTTCTCTCTCAAATAGGAGAATCCATTGATGATAGTTTTTCTGGATGGCTGAAACTGATTGAAGGATTCTTTTACATAAACTATTGCTGGAACCTTTATGTGGTATCTTTTGTAGCTAATTTAAATGTGGGGAGGCCGTGCTATGCCCCCTTCCTGACGACGCCTTGAGCGAAACTCGAGTCGAAGGGAGGCCAGTAGCCCAATGAATATGGGGTTGTAAAGGTTTCACAGCACTTGAATGATTGAGATTTCAATAGTAAACTGTCCAGCATTACCGTTAAATTCCTGCCTCCATAAATTTTTTTATCCGATTCAGATAAGTAACGTTTATATTTATCATTATCTACTATATGATACATCCAATAGTTTATGTCATGTTACTTGGAGGGCAGTAAGAGGTACTCTCTATGTGCTGTGATGGTCCCTCTACACCAGTGGTTCCCAACCCTGTCCTGGAAGAACACCAGGCCAATTGGGTTTTCAGGCTAGCCCTAATGAATATGCATGAAGCAAATTTGCATGCCTATCACTTCCATCATATGCAAATCTCTCTCATGCATATTCATTAGGGCTAGCCTGAAAATCCGATTGGCCTGGTGTTCCTCCAGGACAGGGTTGGGAATCACTGCTCTACACAACCATTGCTGGCATTTTTATGACACTATTTGGTTGGTGACTGAGCACTATATATAATTTAGTATTCCATTAGCAAATTTTCATGTGGCATTCGTAATTGAATGTTTTTTATTTCTTTTTGTCTTTCATGATATTTTTTTTCAAATATTTGAAGAATTAAACTTGTGGAGAGATTTTTGTATGATTGCAGAAATACAACAAATAGTAACACCACGACTGTTAAAATGTAACTCGCTCTGAGCTCTTTGTGGAGGACGGGATATAAAACCTTACTTGCTTCTTCTGTTGCCTCTCCAATGATAAGGAACAGTTGCATTGATGTCAGCTCAAGGGGTACAGCGGA
Source organism: Geotrypetes seraphini (assembly GCF_902459505.1). NCBI lineage: Eukaryota > Metazoa > Chordata > Amphibia > Gymnophiona > Dermophiidae > Geotrypetes > Geotrypetes seraphini. The sequence goes on along the minus strand of NC_047088.1, from coordinate 83,913,768 downwards.
TGCTGAGCACCCCCAACATTAAGCAGTCTCCTTCATTTTGCCTACAGATGGGTAATTTGTGTTGCGTTCAGCACCCCAATCATTTTGAATAGCTGTCACCTAAGGCAATGAGTATACATTTAGAGCAGTTGTTTTAAGAGACTTTTGTATTATTATTATTATTGAGATTGATCCTTTGGTTGACGGTTTCACTCCATATAAAATAAAACTAAAATTCTATACCAATTCACTTTTGTTTTGCAACAAAGTTATAAAGACGTGATAAATGCCTGGACATGTTTTTTTACGCCATATAGATGGTACGTGTTACTGATTGTTATTCACTTGTTCTGACACAAGATTTGAGAACCTCGTATATTATATTTCCTAATAAGTGACATTTTTTAATGAAACATGAAAAGTTCACTATGAAAGGGCTCCACTTACTGTTTCTTTATAATCAATCATGGCAGCTTTTTTTTTATCTTGTGCTCAGCTTTAAGCCTTCCTGGAAATGCAGAGTGGTTATGTTAATATACCACAATGACATTTCAATGGCATCTACAAGGCTTTAAATCCATGATCATGGCTTGGTCTATGTGCACTTTCTCTAGCTCATATAAAATATAGGAATAACAACTGGATTTGCTTAAAGGAGGGATGGGGGGCATAATATTTTATTACATGTGCACAAAAATAAGAAGATTAATATATTCAAAGGCTAAGTTGTGTTAGCTGTTTAACGTGGGAAATAATATGTGCTGACAGAAAGGTCGATGGAGGGAGCCATGTGGTAGAGCCACACATGGATGGCTGAGTGCACAACTTCTATTGTAAGCTTAAAATCGCACCATGCAGAAAGCTAATTTTATTAAGCTTTTATGCATGCAGAACTTGTGCACTATCACCTATCGCTTTCTTCACTTCTTTGGTTATCCATGCCAGGTCTTTTGTTCGATTCTTTTTGCACCCTTTTCTGAATCTTGGGATACATTGATTTTGCGCCTCGATCACTGGGTCCTTGAATAAAAACCAGGCTTGTTCTACAGTCTGCCATTTTTTTGAGGTGTTTCTGAGTTTCTTCTTTACCATTACTCTCATCGCTTTGTAGTCTCCTTTCTTGAAGTTGTCGCTATGGTTCTTTTTCCCTTCGGTATTCCTACTTCAACTTTGAACTTGATCATATTGTGATCGCTGTTTCCCAACGGTCCCACTACTTCCACTTCCTTCGCAGGTCCCCCTAGCCCATTTAGGATTAGGTCCAGAGTGACATTCCCTCTCGTCGGTTCTCTAACAAGTTGATCCATGAAGCAATCCTGTATAGCCTCCAGGAATCTGGTCTCTCTGGCGCATTTTGAGCTTCCACACACACTTGCACACAAAGGTTTGGCGGCAAGCATAGCTTCTGTCCAAAGAAAACGATGTTCCGGCACAAATCTGCCGCTGTTCTTCTGCATAAAAACACCTGGCTCCCCAAATGTCTTGCATATGACAGTTTTACAAGGCTAATATTTATGTGCAGGACAACAGCCGCAGATGTGTACTGACACTTCCATTTTTGTTCAGACACACCCACATTATTGCTGTTACCTCCCATCTGTAATGTAAAGTTATAGCTACGCTACCGGCTAGACAAACACCGAAAATGAGGCATTTTAAATTGCAAAAAGAGCATGAAATCCTCTCGTTCAACCGTTTGACACTGCCCTGGACCTGGTGAAAAAATTCCTACTTTGTGCGCACACTAGAAGACACTGTTTTCTTCTGTACATTGCAGCAGAATACTTAATGGCCTTATTTGGGGGAGGAGGGGATGGGGGATGGGATTTGATATCTTACCTTTCTTTGGTTACAATCAAAGCAGTTTGTATATTATATACAGGTACTCCTTTTGTACCTGAGGCAATAGAGGGTTAAGTGGCTTGCCCAGAGTCACAAGGAGATGCATTAGGAATTGAACAAGATTCCTTTGGTTGCACTATTGCCACCTATGTTAATGTTATGCCCCTATGTCTTCTGTTTGAGTTCAATTCCTCTCTGCATTGCTTGCCCAAAAACATGCACGGGAACAGGGATCGCGGGAATCCCGCGGGTCCCTGCAGGAATCCCCCCCTAACCCATGGGATTCCCACGGGGACCCCCCTCTGGCCCACGGGACTCCCACAAGGACCCCCCTTTAGCCAACGGGACTTCCAAGGGGATGGAAGGCTTTGGAAGCAGGGTTCGTCCAAATAATATAATGGCCTTAGTAAAAGAGGGGGTTTATAAGTTAATTACCTACACAGAAAACACAAAAAGGTTCCACCAAAGAGATTCCACAAGGAAAATAGTAGCGCAAACACAAAAGAAACTGTGGAATTGATGATCCTGTCAGAAGTAATTGCTGCTTTTTATGGGGACGGGCGGGAATGGAGGTAATTCCTTGCTGGGATGGGTGGGGATGGAGAGGATCCTGGTGGGGACGGGGACGGGGATGGATTTCTGTCCCTGTGCAACTCTCTAATATAGAGGCCACAGTCATCATACAGTAAGGCTGGCAGTAACTTTCTGCACCAGCCTCTGAGATGTTCATTAAGGTAGAAATTGTGATGGGGGAAGTGCCTTGCAGTTAGCTCAAAAGTTGTTACCTGTGTTCCCCCCTCTAAACTGTGTGTGTGTGTGTGTGTGTGTGTGTACACAGGTCAGAAAAAAATTGCACACACCTAGCAACTGCACAAAATGTTTGTTGGCTTTCTTTATTGTGAATATAGGCTATATTGCATACATTCAGTCAAGGCTGAAAACTTGCACATAAACCTCCCGATATTCCGGCTGGCCATGGTCAGCATCACCAACTAGATTAGCCCCCAGTATTCATCGCCAGGCCATGTCCAGGCACCAACACTGAATATTGGGGACTAAATTACACGGGGATGACTTCTGGAGCCTATGAGGATCCCAGTTAATATTCAGCCGGGATCTGCATGACTATTTTGGCCTTTAAAGCCCTCCCAATTCCTCTCCTCGCCACCAACATTACCCCCTCCCTCCTAACCCCTTTCCACAGCCCACAAGTATCAGAGCACCTCCCCTCTCCCCGAATGAGCCCCCACCCCATAACCCCTGTTGTCTAAGTAGGGCTCCCCAGGCCTACCTGTCTCCTTGGTGATCCTTGAGGGGTCAGCTGGGGCAAGAATAAAGCTCCCCTGAACCCCTATCCCTTACAGGTACACTGGCAAAAATTAAATTGTGGTACTACAGGAATCATTCTTTAAAGAGCAGAGCTGAGTGTCGATTTTTCCTGGCACCTATTTTTCACACCATTTAGTGAATCTGGACCTATGTGTCCCGCTACTAATGCATAGTAGCGAACTTTGCTCCAAATTAGCAGAATGGTTATTCTTCCAGGTGTCTAGAGAATGCCCCAAACATTTGCCCCAGAGGTTTTCCACCTAATGCCTCTAACTTTTGAGTTAATATATTTGTCTGACATCTCTTTGAAGAAAAATAAAAATTAGGAGTACCATATTAAGAGGGAAGCTTATCCATGTGTGCTACTGTTAAAATGCTTATATTAGTGTAAGCTGAGTTATTTATAAATGTGGATCTCTTTTATCAAGCTGAATAGTGTGGGTTGGCGCGGTAAATGCACCGAAGCCCACAGGGATTGAATAGACTTTGGTGCATTTGCAGCATGGCACTCGCTACCAAGGCTTCGTAAAAGGGGGCCTAGGTCTCATTACATAAAACGGAATCTGTACTAAAAAAATAATGAGTTAATGATAGCCCAAATTGGTAACTTCTCCTCTAAAATGGTGAAAATACATTTTAAAGCTATTTTTAAAGTAGATTCCCAGACTCTCTGGTATAGTTTCATTGCATTCCATAGACAGAAGGGTGGTAACTGGGGCCACATTAGATATGGTGCATTACAAACTGATCTTTTTCCAAAGTCACTCTCTTCATCACATCCCTTTACCTCACTGGGCTTCAAGGTTATTGCCCTCAAAGAGATCACAATTAACCGCAAGATCTGAACTTTTAGGATATAGCTGAGCACAAGGGTTTCAGCTTTATTCTAGTTTTACCAGCCAAAGAATATATTTAATGCATGGGATGCGGTCTAGTTAGCAGCTACATTTCTAAACTTAAGCCAGAAGGATACCAAGTTAGATTCAAGTCCCTTTTTCTCTCAGAGTGATCTTGGACCATTAACTCAATGTTTTTACATTACATTACATTACATTACTGATTTCTATTCCGCCTCAACCTTGCAGTTCTGGGCGGATTACAAAAGAGACAACTGGACATTTCCAGGATAATTACAGAGAGAATTCTGGTCATTTCCAGGAGAAGTTACAAGAATAATGGAGCTGTATATTTCAAGAGCTACAAGATGCTGTACAAATAGGAAATAGTGCAGATCCAGTATATATACCGTTAGGGAAGCAGTTGACATGCTTGAGGCTAAGAGCAGGGAACTGGTGAAGGGGGGAGGAGGGGGGAGTTGCGTTGAGGGGGGGTCCGGTTGGGGTTAAGCCATCTGTATAAATTTTTTGAATAGGTGGGTTTTGATTTCTTTGCGAAAATATTTGTAGTCGTTTGTTGTTATCAGCAGGTTGGAGATAGTGTGGTCCAGTTTTGCTGCATGCGTCACCAGCAGACTGTCAAATATCTTCTTGCGCTGGGTGCCTTTGAGTGGGGGGTAGGTAAAAGGGGTCTTAGTTCTTCTTTGCCTAGTGGTGGCGTTTTGGTACAGGCAGTTGTTTAGATAATTGGGGGCTGTGCCATTTATTGCTTTGAATAATAGACAGTATAGTATGAATTGAATTCGTGCTTGCATTGGCAACCAGTGTGAGTCCAGGTAGGCCGCGGTGACGTGGTCAAATTTTCTCAGTGAGTAGATTAATCTGAGTGCAGTGTTTTGGATTGTCTGTAGTTGTTTTATCATTGTTGCCAACTCTAATAGTAAGAATATATCTTCTCTTTGAAAGGTTCTATATAGTCTGACCATTAAAAAAACGTGCTGTTGACTTATGTATTAAGTTGCAACAGCCCTGGAATCCTGATTGCATGAAATCAGCGTCATGCAAATAATAATTCTATTAATCCATTCTGTTTACTAACGATGTCAATGCTGACAACACTCACATATGAAGCCAGTATAATTGTACGAAATTACTGTAGCAGCAAACTCTATACCAGAATGAAAATGAAATCAGCAGGGCATCTGAAAGAGAAAAACCCTTTTAGGCAGTAAAGAAGCAGTGGCACAAGAGTTAATTCCTCTAACATGGCAGTGACATAAATTCTGCCCAACTGGCCTCTGTGGAGTAGGGGAAAGGAGGACCCCACACACTTGCTCAAAGATCTTCTGAGGTGGTTTCAAAGCCGTTTCAAAACTACTACATAGGGGGGGGGGGTTGTCATAATTTGAACATCTGCTACTTTAATGTTCTCATATTCTTTAAATCCATTTTACATTTTTGATGCATTTAGTTGAAGATGAGGAGCAAGACAGCCAGAGATCTCCACAGTTATTTTCTAGGTTTTAAAAGGATAATTCTATAATGCAGTGCCAAAATTGCATTTATGTTCTCTGCATGCATATATTCCAATATTTCACCTGTTATTCTGTAAGTACACATGTATCTTTGATAGTGCATAGTTTGCAGGTAGGTATACACAGGGGTACAGTCTGTGCAGGTTGCAGGTAAGCCATACAGGCCTGAGTACCATGTAGAGAATACTGTATCACTAAAACGTAAGCACAAACACACCAGATTTAGGGCTGACATGTGTTTGTGCCTATGAGCTAATCTACCCTGTTACATTTAGTATTCTAGAAAGGAAAATAGGTGCCTATATTCCATTTATAGCACAGTCTCCTACCAGGCCCAGTATAGGTACCTAATTAGAGTTACACAGTTATAGAATTACCCTTCACAGACTTAATACACCCTGCAGTGCCTATCCAACAAAACTCAGGCTATTAAGAAGTTTGATATGCAAGTCGGTAAAAATTAAGCATGCACGGTAAAACAGCAAAAAGATTTACTGTGTGTATGTGTTAACATTTTTACCACACTAGCGTGACCATCACAGTCACAAGCATGGTAATTAAAAAAACAAGAAACCAGTGCCATGCATGCTAATTCTGTGCTACCTAGCTTTTTCACTGTGGGCTGGTTAACATGGAGGATTCCATCCATCTCTTGCCTGCAGACAGAATGAAGAAGCTATGGTGCTTTTTTCCCTAAAGGGTCCTAGGCCTGAAGATACAGGGGCTACATATACCCCTGTATCACCATCCCACCTCTTCAAACAGAGGCAGAAGAGGTTTGCAAGCTACAATTTTACCTCCCATCCCATCTCATACAGATATAGAATCCACAAATTCAAAGTCACATAGCTTGATTAACACAATGTTTCTTCCCTCCTTGTCCAAACAAGTCCTATCCCTGCTTAGATTTATTTTGCTTTGTATAATAATTAGTGTATTGTAATTTGTTGTCTTGTTTGGTTAGCCTATATTGTCTGTTTGTGTTTAATTATATTCAATGAAAAGTGATAAAGTAAGGATATTAATAATTCAAATTAAACTTGACTCACTGGATGAGATGCTGAAGAAAATCTTACCGACAGGATCGGTAAAACCCGATGCTAAATAGCCAAGCGATGTTAAGTGAATCAGTCACTTGGCTATTTTGCATAGGGTTTTACTAATTTGCATGGTTGGATTGGAAAATGGATGATCAAGGGGGAAAAACATGCGGCGGACCGTTTAGTGAATCGGGTCGGTTAGCAGCGATCGTCGCTAATCCTGTGACAACAGGTTTAGTGACGATTGCTGACTTTAGTGAAACTAGCCCATAGAGTGGTATAACCTGCACAAAATAGCAGGTGAAACCCTAGAATGTGGTCTTCACGGAGTGACAGACACAACCCTAAACAAAGGCATAGAAAGGTATAAACTGCACAATTTTTGGTGGGCCTAGACCCCAGTTGGGTGAGCAAAAGTTCCCACCTCTCCGTCTGAGGCGATTGTTTGCCCCCCCCCCCCCCCACTACCGCTGCCTACCTTTCGAAGGGCTGATCTTTGCCGGCAGCGAGCAACATGACTCATACACACTTCTTGTGCCAGCCCCATAGCCTTCCTTCTGATGCAACTTTCTGTTTCTATAGGACCGGACTGCATCAGAAGGAAGGCTTAATGGATGATATGAGCAGCGTGTATCAGTCACACCGAGCGCTGCTGGTGAAGATTGGCCCTTTAAAGGTACGCTTTTTAAAGGTTTTGGGGATCCCCGCCGGCTTCCTCACGGATGGGCTCAAAGTGGGTATGCTCTTTAAAGGCCCTTCAAAGGTTTTGGAGATCACCCCCAGCTGCCTCACAGATGTGCTGCTACTGGGTGGGCCTGAGCTCAAAGTGGGTGGGTCTCAGCCCACACTCGACCACCTGTAGCTACGCTGCTGGCATGGAGCTGCAGGTACAACTCTAACCACCTTATAATGCAGTCTAAATGGACCATGCTGGTGTTTTCTGCTGTCATTTAGCACGTTGTTACGCTGCTATAAAGGTGTGCTTGTATTCTCTGGGGTAATTTTATTGCTTGATTTATTGAATATACAATTAAGAACTCTCAGTCTCTCCACTAGCACAAAAGATGAAAAACTATCAAATAAGTGAGGAGGATACAAGGACTGACTACAGGCAGGTACCGAAGTCCAGAACTAGGACCCCCCCACTCAGTTGAGCTCTCAGGAAATCCACAATGAAGTTATGATAAATTACCACACACTAGCAACCTAATATATCTTAATTTTATCTCATTCATATACATTGTGGATGTCCTAAAATCCTGATGGCTAAGGGATCTCCATGACAGCAACTTGATTGACAGCAGATAAAAGCTATCAGACTTATAGAATCTGTGCCCACTTTCCTACCTACTGCTGCTCCACTGGTTCTCCTTTCCAAATTTAGTTTCATTTTTCTTACACTAAAGTGCTGGTGTGCGTGTCCAATGCCTTTATAAATTCTTAGTAATCTTTCTGGACAACTCCTGAAACCCCAATAATTTACAGAGTGAAGGAAACAGGTAATACAAAATATATTTTAGAAAGGATTACCACACTATAGCTCGCTTCTAGAAACAGATTTCCTTATATTTCTAAAAGTTCTTATAGCATAGAAGTCGTGACCACCGGTCTACAAGACTGGCTCAGTACCAGCTGCTACTAATTAATTCCCTAGCCTTCTCCTTTCTGAAACAATACTAAATGAACACATTGATTTGGTCAATCAGGGATGGAGATGGACATGTGTAAAAGGATTTGTGGTAAAAGTAAAATACTAAATTCTAGGTTTTATAACTTTCAGAAAAATCCATGGAAAGGTCTACTTCAGCGAATCGCTCCAGTCTACTTTTCAAGAGTAAACTAGCTAACAGACCAAAGTCCTAATTTCCCACATATGCTGGATTTCACAAATGTTGTATTTCTCCTCGTGTTTCTATGTTTAACCCCGTCAAAACCACATGGAACTGGCAAAATTCTATCCTTCTCTGCTATTTGCGAGAAATTTTCCAGTTAGTCCATGGTAATTATTTTAAAATTTTTGCAAAACATTTGTTCAATAGAATTGTTATTTTCACACATCCTTACTTGGGAGATCTCTTCTTCCTTGACCCTTCGGTGAACCTATTCCACAGCACATGATTCAGGGCATTAGGCAGCCGTGATTGTTTTCTTTGTGGATGATAAGTTAAACGCCCTATCTACTCTAACCGACTTAAGGACCTCCTGGTGCGTCACACAACAGGAGGCATGTTAGTTCTATTACCCTGGCTAAGTTCCACTACAAGCAATCCAGTAACTGCCAACATTTCCCTCTAGAGAGATATTAAAGGGAATCACTACTCATTTCTGAATCATGTATTTCTTATTAATAACTACAGCATCTCAGATATGAGAATGCTAAAAATAAATAACAACCATGACAACATAATACACTGTCATCTTTAGGATTAAATCATGCTATGTTTTTAAACCTTCTCCATAGTTTCATCGCTGAAGGTTTGGGCAATGGGTAGTGAGTTCTGTCATTGGCTTCTTAATTGAATTTGTTCTGTTGAAGGGTGAATGGCTGCCCCTGTCAATCTCTGGCACACCTTCATTCATCATCATGCAAGATGTCAAAACCCTGCCTGCAGTGAGAAATGCAAACTCATTTTGGCAAACAGCAGGACAGCTGAAACTTAAATGGCTATTTGCACAAGGGAATGACCCTCCCGCTGGGACTTAATAGGCTGAGGTATGGTTCATAGCATGTCCATGCACATCAAGAAAATTATCCAAGGAAAGCACAGGCAATTTTTAATTCTAGGAGGTGATGTAAGCATTGGGAAGAGGCAACATTTAGGAAACCAGCACGTGGTTCTGTTCATAATTAAAAGAGATGGGGCAAAACTCACCTATATTCAACAATAGTTATACTCTGCTCAAAGGCCAAAATCTAGCAGATAAGGAGAATTGCAAAACAAGAGATATGACAGCTAGCTAATCTTAAGTAGAACAAACAGAGGCTTCGTTAGCATACAAGATGAAAATGAATAGAATAATATGCAAATTGTAGTGACAGATAGAAGGGAAATGATATACTGTAAATATAGAAATGAACAAGACCCCATTAAAAGCTTGCTCTCATTACCTAAGCATTCAGAGCTGTATTTGGTGGAGGGAGGCTAGCTCGACAAAAATTATATTTGGAGGATAAAATGATGGCTCAGCTTTAGAAAGCAAATATGAAACTGTTGTTCTACATCTAAATTAGCAATCCAACCTTTCGCCGCTCTTGTTTAACATTTATTTTCAGCTTCTGGGTAATTTACTGAGGAAATGTAATAATATTGAGGTTTATTTATATGCTGATAATATACAATTGAGTTTGATGCAAATTTGGCAGTAGAGAGCTGAATTTATGTTTGGGAGGGGTAAAAGCGTGGCTCCAGAATAGTAGCTGTTTAGGAATGAGGGCCACTGGTCAGGAAGACTTGATATCTTAGGTTAATTCTGGGGGGTTCATCCTGGAATTTGAAAACCAGGGACAGGAACAGATTATGGGCTCCTTTTAGGAAGGTGCGCTATGGGTTTTACCGCACGCACCGGATTAGCGTGCGCTATAGCGCACGCTAGCCAAAAATCTACCACCTGCTCAAAAGGAGGCGGTAGCGGATAGCGCACGTAGCATTTTAGCATACGCTATTCCACGCGTTAAGGCCCTAGTGCACCTTTGTATAAGGAGCCCTATGTCTGTGACCAGAGGGGCTTTTCCAAAATAATAATAATAACAGTTAATTTATATATCGTGAAGTTCTATGTGGTTTACATAATTTAAAATACATTTAGCCTTTTCCTATTGTGTGTCTCAGCTGACGGGACATTCCAAAAATGTCGTTGCCATCATATGTCCCATGGCATGGGACATAGAGTACACGACAGGAACACAAAATATTTGAATTTACAGACTTATGATTATTTACATTGGGGTTCATAATAAAAAAAAAAAAGTCTAAAAAGTGTCCTAAATAGCTACTTGGACGATCAAAAAACCTGATCGTCACAGTATCCATAACCAAAGCTGGTTTTAGACGTTTCTAAAACCAGCTTAGGCCTTTCCCCTGCCACTAAACGCACAGAGAGAAAAGAGCCGTGTTTAGAGGAGGGGAAAGGGCGGGCGGTGGGCCAACCTACACCTAGGCATGCAGCAGTTATAACCAAAACCTTAGGCAGGTTGCCTACTTGGCACTTATACTTTTTTGACTTAGACAAAGTCAAAACAGGTCTAAGTGCTGAAAAAGGGGCCGCTGAGCTGATGGTGGCTGCTGCAATCAGCTTAGCGGCCCCAGCAACCTGCCTACCCCCTACAGCAATGATCACGGCAGGAGAGATGCCTCATCTCCCCTACCACGATGCCATCACTCCTCTACCCGAACTGCCGTGACCCGCGGCAGGAGAGATGCCCTATCTCTCCTGCCGTGGGTCGCGGCAGTTCGGGAAGAGGAGTGATGGCATCGCAGTAGGGGAGATGAGACATCTCTCCTGCCGCAACATATCACCCCCGACACACAACATCGGGGCAAGAGGGATCCCAAGCCCTCTTGCCCTGCGGCACCCGCAGCACCCACCGATTACGATCAGGCTAGGAAGGAGCCCAAGCCCTCCTGGCCTCTCGCCCCCTACCCCCCTACACGATCAGGCAGGAGGGAGCCCAACCCCTCCTGCCCAGGCGGACCCCCTACCCCCCACTACAATACGGGCAGGAGGGATCCCAGGCCCTCCTGCCCTCGACACAACCCCCCCAACGACTACCCCCCCGAATCCCGGATTGGCCCCCCCGCCAACCTATGACCCCCCGCCGACCCTACGACCCCCCATACCTGTAACATGTTGGCCGGACATATGGGTGCCAAACCCGCCCGTCCGGCAGGCCAGCCGGCTGCAGAATGGGGCCTGATTGGCCCAGGCGTCTGAAACCCCGCCCACAGGTGCTATATATAGCGTGCGCTAGCCAAAAATCTACCACCTGCTTAAAAGGAGGTGGTAGCAGCTCGCACGCGCGGCAATTTAGCGTGTGCTATTCCGCGCATTAAGGCCCTAGTGTGCCTTTGTAAAAGGAGCCCTAAGTCTTTGTCCCATGCTGCTGCTTGATATGAAAGAAGATGCTGATGATATTTTTTAAGTTTGTATCCTTTAACAAGCGGAAAAGCAAAAATCAAATGTGAGCTTCTTTTATGTCTATTGGTTGTAAAAGAGAAAAGTTCATTTATATATTTGGGAGTCAAACCAAATAGAACCTTAAAACAAAAGCATTTTTAGAAGATGCTGCATTGCCTACTGTGGTCCAATCAATTGTACTAAGTATTTTAGATCAGTGCAGGAGGCACAATGCTGTGTCTTGATAGTAACAACAAGGATGTGGCTAGACACAAGTGTGGTAGAGTGGAAGACTAACCTCATGATTAGATCAGTGGGCTGAGATCCAGGGAAGCCAGGAGTCAAATCCCACTGATACTTGGGTGAGTCATGTAACTCTCCAGTGCCTCAGCAAATAATCTGCTCACTACAGAGGCTAAGAAAGAAAAATAGAATGTTAGGAATTATCAGGAAAGGAATGGAAAAAAAGATGAAAATATTATAATGGCTCTATGAACCCTGCAGGGAACAGAGTAACATAGGAAATGCTGGATACAAAAGAGTAGAGTATAAAGACAGAAGGGATAAATTGGACATGGACAGCAGGAGAAAGATGCTGGATGGAAAAAAAGAGAATATGCCTGCTTAGGGTGGAGGGCAGATAATGAATATGGAGGGAGTAGGGGGTTAGAAGGGAGATACTGGATTAAGATGATGGAGAGAGGGGAGGTACTAGAATGGGATGGGGGAAGGTGGGAAGACTGGCTTAGAAAAGGGGGAAAAGAAAGCTGCTAGATCAGATAAGGAAGGAAAAAGGGATATGGGAAGATGCTGGACAAGGGTGTTGTAGGATAAAGAAAAAAAACAGACATGGGGTGAGTAGGATGGTTGATGTGAGATGCTGGACATGGGGTGGAAGCAGTAAGAAGACAGAGGGTTCTGGGCATTGGAGGAATAGGCAGATAGGGAAGATGCTAACACAGAAAGGGGGGGATGAACACAGAGGGATGTTGTAGAGACATCTTGGATGGAGGTGGAGAGAGAGAGTTGAGTGTTGGACGAAAGAGGGAAGAGAATATGCTGGATAGAGGGGACAAGAGAGGAGATACTGGTTAGAAGAGTGAAAATAGAGAAGGGATATGGTGTATAGGGAAAAGAGAGAAAGGAAAGATACTGGAAGGGGGAACAGAGGAAAGAGTTAGCAAAAAACTGGAGAATAATAGGATTAGGGATAATGAAAGCTGTAAGCAGAAGCAGGTAGAGATGCAGAAAAATAAATAGAGGAAAACTGAAAAGAAAAGGTTAAAGTAGGAGAGGAAGTGAAGAAGACAGGAAGGGAGAGAAGTGGCAGATGAAAACCCTGGAAAGAAAATTAAAGAGAAGACAGAGGAAAGCAGAAACTGGAAATTGGGATAAACATGGATAAAATGGCCAATCATCTAAGGTAGGATAAAAATTATTTTATTTTTAAGTTCATGAATAGAAAAAGCAGTTTTAAAGTAAATTTATACTGCTTTCTTTGTATTTTCCAAAGTGTAGGGTATTGTTTCTATTTCTCTAGTGTTATACTGCATACAGCATATGGCTTCTTGAAGTTTATGTTTAAATTTGGCTACATATTTTAAGATTGTGCTTGCTTATTCTATACTTGGCAAGGGTCTGTCTATGTTCAGTGTTTGTGACTAAGGCCAGGCACTCTGTGAAGGGTCTGTTCAGTTTCCCAATAGACATGTTGATGTTCTAGGTCCTACTGAAATATTTATGCACAGTAATTGCATTTTCCAATGCCTTGTGAATATACTAGCTTTGGGATATGTGCACCACAGATCTTTTTATTTTGTTCAGTGGCTTACCAGATAGCTGAGGGAAGGTAGGCAGTGGCTCTGAGCCCAAAGTGTGTGGGGGGGTGGGGTTTAACAAATTTTCTTCCCACTTTCCCCCTGCCCAAAAATATCTAAGCTGGTGGGAGATCTCAAAGCACTGCCAGCTGAAGACCTCTTCCTCCAGTCCGGCATCCAAAACTATCCAAGCTCTGCAGCTGATGGCAGCTCAGGGACACTGCCTCAAGCTGCAGAGCTTGGAGATTTATGGTTGCCAGACTGGAGGAGGTGGTCTTCAATTGACAGAACTTTGGGATCTCCACCAATTTGGAGGGTACCTGGGCCCAGGTCCCTTTGTGTTCTGTACAAAATGAAGTACTGTATATATCTGGTTTTATTTCTCCAGTTTTGTAGAACTCGTTGAGTTTAATTTCTTGGGGTTCCCAGTTCCATTTCTATTTGTGATCCCTTGTTTTTTATTTGGGAAAAGTTTTGTGACTGAAGAAGTCATTCAAAGTTGTTTTATGTGCAGTAGTAATGGCAGATGGAGAGAGAGGATCAAGGGCCCCCTCCTTAATTTCTGCCCTGGGCCCCAGCATGTCAAAACCGGCCCTGTTCAGTATTATTAATATTAATGAGTGCTTTGTGGTTTGGTGGACCTTGGTAATTTACCCCAGTCAGAAAGGACAGTTCCCTAGGATTTCTGTGCTCTAAAGAGCATAACAGCTGCCATACTGGGACAGCCCGCAGGTCCTTCAAGCCTAGTATCTTGTTTCCAACAGTGGTCAACCCAGTTCACAAGTACCTGGCAAGATCTCAAGAAATGACTTTTACAATGACTCCTGTTCGCTTACAAAAATTAGATAGCTCTAAGTCTAATAGATGCTGGCATTGTCATCTTGAAGCTGGGACATTAGATCATTTACTATTCTATTGTCCATTGATACATATTTTTTGGAAATCCATATGCAGTCAAGTAAATAATTTATTGGAAAATCCAATGGCTTTATCATATGATAGTGTGTTATTTGGTACATCAATGAGAGCAAAGAGCCAAATTTCATCTAATAGTAATAAATTACTACTTGTTATGACAGGGGTTGCCATACAGCATATTATAAAAAATTTGAAAAAATGGGATCAGCTGAGTTATAATTTTTGGTGGAATTCTTTATGCCACATCTTTAAAATGGAGCGTGCTATAGCTATTCAACAGGGGCATTTTAAGAAATTTAGGGACGTTTGGAAGCCATTAACAAAATACTGTAAAGAATGAATATTACTTTTTCCCTTTGAAAATACACTTCTAAGATGGGGGTGGGAGTGGAGATAATTTTTTTTTGTTATAATTGAAGATAATGTTGGGTATTTGGGGAGTTGGGATATTTGATTTGAATTAGTTTCTGATAGATTATTAAGTGATCTTAAAGTGATCTTGTATTGCACTTACTGAAAGTTTTAAAAATTAATAAAGAATTTTTTTTTTTTAAAAAAGAAATGACTCTTTTATTAACATCACATCTTAGATGCCTAGTATGCGTCAAATCCACTAGAATTCATGCTGTACTCTAGCCAAGCAATTAGGATGCCGACGACAATCACAATGGAAACCATCCGAATCTGTATTTAAAACCTTTATAGATGTTCTTGAAAACCGCTCTGAATTGACTCCCCAGTCATTAGTGGCGGTATAGAAGCTTTCAATAAAGAAAAAGATGCCACACTACTAAACACTTCTCTGGATTCCTTAAATCTTTATTCATTCTTTCTACTTTCTCTGCAATGTCAACTCTATTGCAGATCTTAATGTCCTGGACACAATCCAGTCAATAGTCAAAACGGTTTAACCAACTGGGAACAGCTGCTAACTGGTTAATTCGCTTATCGTTGGCTATTTGATTATCTTCAGCGGCACTTAACTGGTTATCTTCGCCAAAGTGCAAGCCAGCTATGTCAGGAGTGTTCTGGGAGCAGAATCTGATTAGCTCCTAATATTTAGAGCTAATTGGTCAGCTTTAGTACATAAATAGGACCACAAAAATAAGAATTAACCGGACATGTACTAGTCAGCTTAAAGAAATGGATATTCAATGCTGGCAACCGGATACAGAAAGGCATTGAATACCCAAATTAGTGCCAACAGCAGATATTAACAGTGTCGAATATCAGGGGGAATGCATATCTTCTCTTATAGTATGTCTACAATATTGCTGAAAAACACATGGAGGGGCATAATAAAAAAAAAAAAACGTCTAAGTCCGTTTTGGGCCTAAGTCACTAGTCGCCCAAAGTCGGCAGTGTCTAAAGTCCATTCCCGAAAAATACGTCCAAAATATTTTTCTATTTCGAAAATCGTCTAAGTATACATCCATTCTCAGCCAAAAATTTGTACATGTCGAAAACGCATAGACCAAGTCCTTTTGGACATGGGAGGGGCCATCAAAGTGATGGAATGGACACCCAGCCATGGCAACACAGTAGTGCAGCACTGCTGTAAACTTCACAAAAAGGGTGCCATATACATATTTCACCACAACTCCCTTATAAGTCATGGTAAGACCCCCCCAAAACACCCCCAAAAACCTACTAGACCCACCTATCTACAACCCCAATAGCCACAGACTACTTAAGCCACCTCTGTGCTGCTCTACTATGCTTTCCTATGCCAGGTGCTGATGTTCTGGAGGCAGACATGTAAAGTTTTTATTACGATTTTTATGGCGGTGGGGGGGTGTCAATGATCACTGGGGGAGTGTTGGGGGAACTGTACTTTGTGTTTGCAGTGGTTATCTGGTCACTTTGGATACCTTCTGGACATTTAGACCTGGTTTTAATCGCCTAAGTTGCTACGTATAAGTTCCATTTGGGAAGCCTCGTTAAACTTTCGGTTATACTTGAAGTACGACTAAGTCTAGGTCAGCCCACATCCCACCCAAATCCCATCCTCACCACTCCTCCTAAAATGCTCCTTTTAGCTCTGGGCATACAGCAGCACTGAAAAGGCCTAAGTCATTTTTAGATACATCTAAAACCCGGTTCGATTATCGGCACTTGGATGTCTTGTCTTACTGATCGTCCAAGTGCCGATTTAGATTGATTTTTAGACCTATTTCCATTTCGTTTATAAGCACCTTAAGCTCTCATTTACTAATATTTAGCATTTAATAATATCATTATCATGCATTATCTAACTTAAATCTTGTACTTTGCTTTTTAAAATAAATTTTAGACTGCCTCTGACCCCATTTTCTTGTCCAACAAAACATATATTCACTCTGAATAATGTTCAGACAACATGATTCACATTTAAACTGACCTAATATCTCAGCTTGTGGACCTCATAATATCACGCATGACCCTGCTGCCCAGCCAAACACAATAGTATCATCAATAATTCAATCGTGTGTGCAAGAGCTGAGGCTAGCCAAGTAGAATCAGAAAAGTTTGCGATGCTCAGGAAAACTAGAAGTAACCAATGCAATTCAGACATTATCCTCTTTTTTTGTTTACAATGTTATGTTATTAATATTGTTATTCTCTTATCAAACTATTTATTTAACTTTAAATCATTTTAAGAAAGGTTTTAAACTAAACTAAACTAAACTAAACTAAACCTTAGGTTTGCATACCGCATCATCTCCACATTCGTAGAGCTCGGCACGGTTTACAGGAGATGGGATAGAAAGGAACTACAATGAAGGGTTAGAAGTCCAAGTATGGAGAGTTTTTAGAGGGCTTAGAATGCCAGAGATGAAATAAGTATTAGATTTTTGAGAATAGCCAGGTCTTAGAAACTGTTTCCCTGCTGCATTATTTTCTAGCCTACAGAGCAGTCACATATAAAGAATACTGACTGTTTACTGACTTTTAAAACACTTTTCTCCAAGGCCCCATCTTCATTGACAGACTTCTGATACCCTATGCCCCCACTCACTCACTCAGATCAAACAATAAGCATTTATTAAAGAGAGGAATATCTTCTCGATAGGTTCAAGAGTAACCTTAAATATTTCCTACGGAAGGATGCCTTCAATCTCTGTCTTTTTGAACCAGGATGAGTTCCTTAGTCATTTGATTTCTATATTATAACTCTTTTTTTATTCTTCTGTTTTTATTTTTAACTTTCTTCTTTTAATTCCCCCCCCCTTATATTTTTTTTTCCTTTATTTGTTTCTTTCCTAGTTTATATTGTATTTCTTACCTTTCTTCCCCATTGGCACTATAAGTCTTTTTACATTGTCTGTATTTTATGTTGTACTCCCTTAAATGTTTTTAATCTTTTTATCTTGCACATCGCTTAGAAGCAAGATTAAGCGATTTAATTAAATTTTTAATAAAACTTTAAACTTGAAAACTTGAATACAGACTGACTGCTTAATGGATACAGCTGTTATATTCCCAGAGACAATAAAGAAAGGCCAAAGGGATGTGATAACCATGTCCAAAACGGAAACCTTTTCATTCAGAATTAGATTTTAGTGGAAGAAGTTTCATATGGAAGGCAGAGAATTTGTAATCTCAAATGGGGATTTCACAGGGTTTTTTTGCTCATTTCATGGGTAAAAGTTGCACTTTTGAGTTTGTTGGTTAAAGTCTTTGTGATGTCACCGATCACTGTGTCACAGGTAACTGTGTGACATCAGTTACATCTGCCTGACCTGAAACTTCATTATAACCTGATTCCAGAGGCTATGAGAGAGGTTCAAATTAAGGGTCCCTCAAGCAAAACATCGAAAAGGATCTCTAGAACAGGAAGTATCCGCCTCAGAAGGTAAGGAAGCAGCTGTTAAGTGGGTCTCTTGCAGGTGCTGCTTGGGTAGAATTTAAGCCACTATACATAGGAATTGAATAAAGTTCAGCAGGAACCTAGACAGATGGTAGAATCATGAATTAAAGCAAGATGAAACTAAGTCTGAATGCAAATTTATAGTGACTGAATTTTTTAAAATATCAACTATCAAAGAAGTTAACTTAAACATCAGTGGCAAAGCTGGCTTTCTTCCGCTGAATAAGGCTTTTAAATAATGAGTCTGACACAGAACTGCGTTCATTAAGGTTCAAACAATTGAGAAGCTGGTAGTTCAGGTCATCCAGCTGCAAACCTGAAAACCCAGTTCAATATCCTTTTCTACAACTTGTCCTGTGACTTTGAACAACCCACTTCATCACAATGTACTCAGCTAGATTGTAAGCTCTTTCCCTCTAACTCCCCGTTGGGCTGTTCAGGAATGGGTATGGATGGGAAGAGGGTTTCTTTTTTATGGGAAAGGGCAGGAGTGATCAGAGTGGGAGCATTTGTTCTACCCTCACTGCCCCTTTCATGACTTAGGGTGGAAGGGGAGTTTTTCAGTCGCACCTGGGAAGGTGATGGCCTAGTAGGAAATGAGGTTAAGTTTGGGCTTTACTGGGCAAGCAATTTTCAAGAGATCTGACCCTGCAGCACTGCGAGTCGTATATTTTGAAATGAAATGTAACAGTCTTTGGTATTCATAAATGGCTTGTTGGGATGAGAGAAAACATTTTAGAATATTTGGGAAGTAATTTGCATTCTTTGGCTATTTGGTGCTGGAGAAGACTTTTACGAATCTCATGGACAGCTAGGATCACCAACAAAGATGTTCTTGATCATATAAACCTAGAGTTATCCCTCGAAGGCAAGATTACCAGACAGAAACTGACCTATTTTGGACATGAGATGAGGGCAATTTCACTAGAAAAGGCGGTGTTAGTCGGAATGGTCAGTGTTAAAAGGAAGCAGGGGAGATCAAAGGCCCGTTGGCTGGATACCATCAAGAATGACACGGGAATAAACATCAAGCAATTGAAAGAAGCTGTGGTAAACAGGGAAGCATGGTGAGGAATGGCCTACACAGTATCCAAGGATCAGACATGACTGAATGGACAATAGTAGTAACATAACTATTTATGCAATAAAGCTGCAGCCAATGTTTCTTGATACCCATTGTTTTAATTTAGGTTATGAGTGTTTGTTTGTTGTCTCACTGCAAAGAGGTAATGCGAATGCCAATGTTTCTGGCACTAATTTGCAGTCAATGTGTAAATAAACTCTGGAATTCATTGTCAAAGAACGTGGTAAAAGCAGTTAGCTTAGCAGAGTTTAAAAAAGGTTTGGATAATTTCCTAAAAGTCCATAAGCCATTAATAAGTTGGATTTGAGGACATTCACTGCTTATTTCTAGGAAAATTATAATCAGCATTAAATTTAATCTGCAGCGATTTGATCATGTCACGGGTTATTATCAGAAGTTACATTGGTTGCAGATCGAAGCAAAGATATTCAAATTTGGGTGTATTTGTTTCAAGATACTACATGGTTTTACTACTTACCTATATATATACCGTATTTTCACGCATATAACGCGCGCGTTATACGCGTTTTTACCTACCGCGCATACCCCTCGCGCGTTATATGCGTGAGCGCGGTATACCAAAGTTTTAAAACATAGTTCCCACCCCGCCCGACGCCCGATTCACCCCCCCAGCAGGACCGCTCGCACCCCCACCCCGAACGACCGCTCGCACGCGCTCCCACCCGCACCCGCATCCACGATCGGAGCAAGAGGGAGCCCAAGCCCTCTTGCCCGGCCGACTCCCCGACGTCCGATACATCCCCCCCCCCCCCGGCAGGACCACTCGCACCCCCACCCCGAACGACCGCTCGCACGCGCTCCCACCCACACCCGCATCCACGATCGGAGCAAGAGGGAGCCCAAGCCCTCTTGCCCGGCCGACTCCCCGACGTCCGATACATCCCCCCCCCCCCGGCAGGACCACTCGCACCCCCACCCCGAACGACCGCCGACTTCCCGACAATATCGGGCCAGAAGGGAGCCCAAACCCTCCTGGCCACGGCGACCCCCTAACCCCACCCCGCACTACATTACGGGCAGGAGGGATCCCAGGCCCTCCTGCCCTCGACGCAAACCCCCCTCCCCCCCAAGAACCTCCGACCGCCCCCCAGCCGACCCGCGATCCCCCTGGCGACCCCCACGACCCCCCCACCCCCCTTCCCCGTACCTTTGGTAGTTGGGCCAGAAGGGAGCCCAAACCCTCCTGGCCACGGCGACCCCCTAACCCCACCCCGCACTACATTACGGGCAGGAGGGATCCCAGGCCCTCCTGCCCTCGACGCAAACCCCCCTCCCCCCCAAGAACCTCCGACCGCCCCCCAGCCGACCCGCGATCCCCCTGGCGACCCCCACGACCCCCCCACCCCCCTTCCCCGTACCTTTAGTAGTTGGCCGGACAGACGGGAGCCAAACCCGCCTGTCCGGCAGGCAGCCAACGAAGGAATGAGGCCGGATTGGCCCATCCATCCTAAAGCTCCGCCTACTGGTGGGGCCTAAGGCGCGTGGGCCAATCAGAATAGGCCCTGGAGCCTTAGGTCCCACCTGGGGGCGCGGCCTGAGGCACATGGGCCCAACCCGACCATGTGCCTCAGGCCGCGCCCCCAGGTGGGACCTAAGGCTCCAGGGCCTATTCTGATTGGCCCACGCGCCTTAGGCCCCACCAGTAGGCGGAGCTTTAGGATGGATGGGCCAATCCGGCCTCATTCCTTCGTTGGCTGCCTGCCGGACAGGCGGGTTTGGCTCCCGTCTGTCCGGCCAACTACTAAAGGTACGGGGAAGGGGGGTGGGGGGGTCGTGGGGGTCGCCAGGGGGATCGCGGGTCGGCTGGGGGACGGTCGGAGGTTCTTGGGGGGGAGGGGGGTTTGCGTCGAGGGCAGGAGGGCCTGGGATCCCTCCTGCCCGTAATGTAGTGCGGGGTGGGGTTAGGGGGTCGCCGTGGCCAGGAGGGTTTGGGCTCCCTTCTGGCCCAACTACCAAAGGTACGGGGAAGGGGGGTGGGGGGGTCGTGGGGGTCGCCAGGGGGATCGCGGGTCGGCTGGGGGGCGGTCGGAGGTTCTTGGGGGGGAGGGGGGTTTGCGTCGAGGGCAGGAGGGCCTGGGATCCCTCCTGCCCGTAATGTAGTGCGGGGTGGGGTTAGGGGGTCGCCGTGGCCAGGAGGATTTGGGCTCCCTCCTGGCCCGATATTGTTGGGGAGTCGGCGGTCCTTCGGGGGGGGGGGGAGGGATGTATCGGACGTCGGGGGGGGGCATCAGGCTTTCAGGATGGGGACAGACCTTCAAGGGGGGACAGTGCACGGAAGTCAGGGGGGGTGAACGGAGAGTCGGGACAGCGCACGGAAAGTCAGGGCGGGCGAAAGGAGCGTCGGGCAGCATGCGCGGTATACCCGTGAGCGCGGTATATCAAAGTTTTTGTGCAAATCATCGTGATTTCTGCGCGCTATATTCGTGTGCGCGTTTTATACGGGTGCGTGTTATTTGCGTGAAAATACGGTACTTGATTATTTTATTTTTGTAACAGAAGACAGTTCGCCTGAGAATTTAGATTTTTTGCATTCCCGTCAGTAAAGGGTTGCCTTTACAAAAGATTTTTAAACAAAACTATAGCTTATTAGGCTGCCTTTTGGGATAAGAGTTTTAGTAAGTTGATCTCCAGTTCCAACTCTTACTTAAATTTTAGGAAACTTAAAAACTAATATCCCTGTGTATGTGCAGTTCCCGTTTTCTTTTTTATAAACCGCACAGAACTGCGAGGTTCTCGTGGTATACAAGCACATTGTTATGTTATGTGCTTTACTCTTGAACATGGGTACTAGATTGGCCACTGTTGTAAACAGGATACTGGGCTTGATGAGCCAATCTGTCCCTGTATGGCAATGCTTTTCTTTTCTAGTCTCTATTCTAGAAACTTAGCACACAAAAGCTATAGAATGTAAGTCCGGCGGGGGTTGGGGGGGGGGAGATGCATATACATGAGGCATGGCGGATCAGGGGCTCACCTAGCACTTATGTGCTAAGATTCTAAAATACTGTCATTTACGTTCAGAATTGCAACATTTAGTTGTGGTCAGTTGTACCAACCATTGATATATATAATCTTTGCCTGCTCCTAAACATTGATGTGTACATGCAAACTTACGCTAGTATTTTATGATGCAAGTAACATGCATTTCAATACAGAATTCACACTTAGCTCACAGCATCCTAGCGCCTAAATGTTGATGACCTTTTCAGAATAATCTATTTTCTTAATTTGTCAGATTTACTGTATATCCTGCATTAGAAATACAATCTAAGCAGGTCATATCAAAGTCAAACACAATAATTTAAAATATGACAATGGCATAAAAAACATATAACAAATCATTATAAAACAGATAGACCCGGATTCTGTAATCAATGCCGTTGCTGGCGAGCGCATTAAAAGTGGCCACTGACCGCGTGTCAATCACGCAATGGCGCCAGGTACAGAATCATGCCTCCGGCAAAGGTAGGTCCCGGAAATGTAGGTCAGGGTTTTCCTGGCCTACATTTCTGGTGCCTACCTATGATGTGAGTCACGTCTACGTAGGTGCTTTTGGCCACCTAATGCCACTTCCAGCGTTAGCCACACCCACCGTGGCGTTAGGTGGTGTAAAGTGCCTATGAAGACACGATTCTGGCACCAATTCTTTTAGCCATCAGTAGGCACCTTGAAACTCAGTTAAAAACGTTTCAACAGCGTGATTTTACTGAGTTTGGGTGCCTACAAATTCGGTGCCGTTTAGAGAATCTGGATCATACTGTGTAAGCAATACTATAGAGAACCTTTAAGATAAGATATGCATCGTGTCCAGGGGCATCTGAATCATGTTACGTAACCTGTACGGTGCTGTTGTGTGCAGATAGTGCAATATAACTAATGCATGCTATTAATATTGTTATAATTAACGCATGCTATTGTTATAGTCAGATGAACTGAAATTACAGTAAGAAAAAGGTCCACAAGGTTCAAAAAATTTCACACAAGGAATAGGACCTTCTTCTTGGTACCTGATCATTCTCTCTGATTTCCAACAGAGCTTCAACAAAAAGAAGCTGCAAGCTAAACTCAGAACAGTACCTAAGAAGGTAATTATCTGAAATAAAGTAGTTAAGCATTGATGGTCTATGCAGTCTAAATTACAGCATCATTTGATATCAAATGATCTGGGTTATCACAATTCCGCAAAAAAGGTGCGCTTAATTAGTAGACATCTGTCGCAGATTGGACAAACTGCATATGACGAGACTCTTCCATTAATAGAGATTAGCACAATGGGAGGAGGAAAAGGGGACTAGGTAGCTTGGACCATATCACTCTGCTTATAATGGAAGTTGCCTAGCTTTGTAGAGGGTAATTTTAAACAGAGTGCTTTGGATACGTTGATAAGCAGGCATCAGTTTCAAGTCTGCTTCATAAAGAAAAATAACCGCCTACTTTTCTTTATAGAATACTAGCACCAGTGGCAGAAAACATGCTTACATTTATCGATCACTCTCACTAGCCCTATAACTGGTGAGAATGTTAGCCAGAGTGCACAGTCATAGAATGCTACAATTTACTATGGATGGAGAGGCAGAAAATTTTCATTTTGTGTCATTTCTAGGAATGTTCATTTTATTGGTCATTTTGGGGGGGGGGGGCATGGCAGCAAATTCATTGAGGGCCTTTTTTATGAAGCCACACGAGCAAGTGCTGCGCAGCAAATGCACTGAAGCCCTTTAAATCCCCATGTATTTGCTGCGCCGGCCCACGCTAATTTGTTTGATAAAAGCCCAGAGTGTGTGATCTTTTTCTGAAAGTAAACACACGCATGAGCTATTTGCACATGCCTGTGCAGGCACAATAGAGGCACTATGAGGAAAAGAGTGCACCCTCTTTTCAAATAGTGTGCATGCTTTTGCAAGAGTTGGCACTTTTTCAAAAGAGCATGCACTACTATCAGCAACAAAAACCCACAAATTATCATGGATTTTTCTGCTCATTAATGACATGCATGTCATTGATATTTCCTGAGTTTTTGCAAATAGCCCATCCCTATAATTTACACGTATTATTTGCACTTTTTGCCCATGCTTCATCTAAACTCTGCCCATGCGTATGCTGCCTGGCAAAATATGCAACTTCAAAACATAGGGTCTGATATTCAGCCAGTGGCACTCTGCATTTTGTTAACCTTATTGTGTTCTTAGATATATTAGCAGCTTTTGATACCTTTAACCATGGAATACTGGGGTGTTCAGGGAACGGTTTGGGAATGGTTTTGATTCTTCTTGGCTGATCGCTATTTCTGGGTTTGTATGGGAGGAGAGTTCTACTTGGACATCTGTATTAACAGGTGTAGATCAAGATTCAAATCATGGTTCACTGCTAATAGACTAAGACTGAACGTGGGGAAGACACAAATATAATTCAGTTCTATTTTCCAGTGAAAAGGTCTGCTTCAGAAATTTTGTTGAATATTGTCATGCTTTGGAGTTCAATATGTCAATGATATTCAGTTCTATTTTCCAGTGAAAAGGTCTGTTTCAGAAATTTTAACTTTTTTAGTAATGTGTTTGCAAATCATCAAATCGTGGTTCACTGCTAATAGACTAAGATTGAACGTGGGGAAGACACAAATATTATTCTTGTCAAATCAAACTGACCCAACACAATTAACCTTCTTCAGTAAAATTTGGTGATGAAGAGATTGTGATTTCATCTGAGTGTAAATATCTTAGAGTCATGTTGGGGACTCCACACAGATTAAAAATGTCATTCAAACAGCCTTTTTATAGGCTGAGATTACTGACACCTCTTAAGAAATTATTATCAGAAATACATTTTTGTATAGTTCTACAGACTATAAAACTGTCTTAGATTACTGTAATTCTCTCTATTCTCCTCGATCTTTATAGATTGTTCAAAATTCAGCCGCTAAGCTTTTGATGAGATAGTCAAAATTTGATCTTGCCTGTTCAGTTTTTAAAGAGTTGTACTGGTTGCCTCTTTTTTGGGGCACATTAGATATAAAATGTTAACATTGATCTAAAAGGTTTTGTGTGATAATGCCCCATTTTTTCTGGCTTCTTTTCTTAAGCTCTATACAACAATGAATAGTGTTGGACATATCTTTCAGGAGAAAAGCAAAAGAAACTCTGTGGAGTGACGATGTTCCTTAAAAGGACTTTATTTGTAAATGACATGCTAACTGGGTCCCCAGAAGGAACAATGGCTTATGGACTCTGACTGAGGACTGCTGTTAAAATGATTGAAGCAATCTAGGAAGGAGATTTTAAAATAGGGTTTAAAATAGGGAAAAACCTAAGACACTTCTAAATGAAGACTCGTGGAGCCATATCTGTTCCCCCATCCCAGAAAAAAAGCCAAACTTGAAAAATATTATCAACAATGCCTATTCAATAGGTGCTGATGTCTTACTGGTGAACTCCATCAGAACTTACTGGCATGAGTGGGAAAGCCTGATGTGGTGGGGGGAGGGGGGAAGTGGGATATTATCTTCCTCTGGCCATGAGGTGCATCACAATCTGAACCAACTGCTGATTCAATTCTATTCACAGTTCTAATCTGGATTGCAAATCTTGAAAAGGGCAGAAGACTCCCTTAAGTGGCTGATTTCTGCCAAAAGTCACAGGTAAGGAGCTCCTTAGATCAAGAAGATAATTATTCCCTGCCCGCACCTAGCCTAAAATTGTGAGCTAGCACGCATTGTGGGCCTTGTTAAACCATTTCCAGTAATATTCTGTGAGAGTAATCTTATAAACATCTTTCCATCTGTAATGTTGTTTACCAGGCAGAAAAGAGTTTTTATTAAATTGCATGACCAATTACATGTGTAAAATGTGCATATATGGAAAGATTGTGCCCATTTCCAATTGATCTCTGTGTAAGTACTCCCAGGAGAATCGTTTGCACTAAGCAAAGCTTAGAGTTGCATATTTTATAATATGTGGGTAAACGTGTTAAAGGCAATGGATGTGTGCAGGAAAACGTGGAATGTATGCATATAAGAGCATTATGCACATTCTAGAAAATATTGCATAAGTGCTATAGCGCATAACTGAAAGGGTGCATATGCATGGCCAGAGTATAGGAAGGGTATGGACGTGTCTCCAACTTAGGGCTCTTTTTACAAAGGTGTGCTAGCGTTTTTAGCGCACGCACCGGATTAGCGCGCGCTACCTGAAAAACAACCGCCTGCTCAAGAGGAGACGGTAGCGGCTAGCGTGTGCTATTCCGCATGTTAAGGCCCTAACGCACCTTTGTAAAAGGAGCCCTTAGTCACATACCTTATTGGTAAATATTATAAGTTACGAACGTTGCATGACATTCTAAGGCTTGTCCATTTATACCAGTCATAAGCCTGGTGTAAGTGGCCATGGCTAAATTTAGGTGTGTCAATGCAGTTATACACTAGTATTCTAAATCAGAATCGTGGCCACTCCCCACACAACACTGGGGCATTTAAATGAAGGTACCTTGCCCCCATAGAGTACTGCCACACATTTACTCATTTTTGGGAGTAGGTGTAAATTTGTGCGCTACTGGGCTGGATCTGGGACCTTGTTTTATAAAGGCACATAAGCATGTTTACCCCCCTGATATTCAGCGGGACAGCTAGCTGAGTACGGTTTCTGGCTAACTAAGGCCTAGATGAACTAAGAGGATCGGTAAGACAGTGTGGGTCTGGACTGATCGGATTTTTTGGGCAGATTCAGAAAGAGCTATTGATGCACTAAAAAGTTTGCATGAAAAAGATTCACGCAGATATTCGTCCACTCCCTCCTGCTATCAAAGGCTCACCCCCACCCCCAGGCACCTCCTCACACATGTCCTACCATCCCCCTTCACCCCCCCCTAAAAAAAGGCACTCCTTCATGCCACCGAAGGCCAACTCCCACGCCAGGCGCCCCCCTTAAACATCCCTTACCCTCTGAAAAAAAGGCAAGAGGAATGATTACTGCCTCCTGCCACCGGAGGTCCCCTGAAACCCCACCCCAGCCTCCAAACCTCCCCCATACTTTTTTAGAGAAGTTGGAATGTGAGGGAAACTCAGTCCATCTTGCTCATAGGCACGCCAGTTCAAAATGGCGGTATTTTCCCTCCCCGGTGCATCATGTGATGCACGGGGAGGAGCCTAAAGGCGTCTGAACCAATAAGGGCCTTAGACCCCTCCCTGTGTATCACATGATGTACCAGGGAGGGAAAAGCCTCCTGCTATTTTTGCTTCTAGGGGGGAAGGAAGTCACCATGGCAGGAGGCAGTGGGCATCTCTTCCCTTATACCATTTTTTCTAGCACAAACATTTTGTAAGGCTAATACAAGTGGCGTGTCTAATAGCAAACAGTTTTGTTCAGATAGTATATTGGTAAAACTGATGTCGGTAACCAGCCAATTTGACAAGTGGCAATTTTGAATATCAGCAGATCGCTGGCCAAGTGGGACTTAGGCCCAGATACACTAAAGCCAGCGATCGCCGCTAAAGCCCAGGCTCTGAATATCCAGGATTGACGCCAACTGCAGGAGGTAGCCAAGCTGCCTCCTGCAGTCTCAATATTGGGGCCCTTATGGATTTCTCACATAGATGTCACTTGTTATAAGTACTTTGTAGTGTACAGTCTACAGTGCATAGCAATAGTTCCTTACCTTGGTTTCTTTAATTTTGACAGCAATCACCTGCTTCCTTTGACGAATTATCTCCACCAATTCATCGCACTCCTCCAGCAGTTTAGCTTCGTGCATTGCTGTGTTCACCTGCCAGAAATAATAACCCAGAGTTTTACAGAGGATATAACCTGGTAGTGCAGTCAGCACAAAAATCAGTTTAGTACAATCTATGTGCTTTCAGTACACTATGTTCATTCCAAATCAGTGCCAGACACCAATAAGATTCTGAGAAGAGTAAAGAGGGGAGTAAACAAGACAATGAGAATTGTGGCAGGAAGTGTGTGTGAGATAGGCAGACTGACGAGGGGTCAATGCAGAACAAAATCTAAATCTAAACGAGTAAAAAGGCGAAAAAGCAGGACAAGGACAGCCAGGAGATCGGCATGCAGAGTGTGCAGGGCTCGCAATAAAGCCAGGAGGCGATCATGCAGAACTAGAAGAGCAGCCAGGGGACAAGCAGCCAGGGCTAGACGCAGGACCTGTAGATCAGCACGTAAGGCTAGCAGCACGGCCAGGTGGCGCTGTTGTAGGGCTAGCAGTACGGTCAGAAGACGCCCATGTAGGGCTAGTATCACGCCCAAGAGGTGCCAGCGTAGGGCTAGTATCACAGCCAGAAGGCGCCAGTGTAGGACTAATATCACAGCCTGGAGGCGCCAGTTTAGGGCTAGTATCACAGCCAGGAGGCGCCAGTATAGGGCTAGTATCACAGCCAGGAGGCGCCAGTGTAGGGCTACTATCACAGCAAGGAGGCGTCAAAGTAGGGCTACTATCACAGCCAGGAGGCGCCAGTATAGGGCTAGTATCACACGCAGGAGGCGCCAGTGCAGGGCTAGTATCACACGCAGGAGGCACCAGTGCAGGGCTAGTATCACACGCAGGAGGCGCCAGTGTAGAGCTAGTATCACACCCAGGAGGCGCCAGTGTAGGGCTAGTATCACACCCAGGAGGCGCCAGTGTAGGGCTAGTATCACACCCAGGAGGCGCCAGTGTAGGGCTAGTATCACACCCAGGAGGCGCCAGTGTAGGGCTAGTATCACACCCAGGAGGCGCCAGTGTAGGGCTAGTATCACACCCAGGAGGCGCCAGTGTAGGGCTAGTATCACACCCAAGAGGCGCCAGTGTAGGGCTAGTATCACACCCAGGAGGCGCCAATGTAGGGCTAATAGCATGCCTAGGAGGCATCAGTGTAGGGCTAGTATCACACCTAGGAGGCGCCAGTGTAGGGCTAATATCACGCCCAGGAGGCGGCAGAGTAGGGCTAATATCACGCCCAGGAGACATCAATGTAGGGCTAGTATCACACCTAGGAGGCGCCAGTGTAGGGCTAATATCATGCCCAGGAGGCATCAGTGTAGGGCTAGTATCACACCTAGGAGCTGCCAGTGTAGGGCTAATATCACGCCTAGGAGGAGCCAGTGTAAGGATAGTAAAATGCCCAGAAAGCGTCCATATAGGTCCAAAAGCATATCAAGGAGGTGCCTATGTAGGGATTGCAGCAAAGCCATGAGCCGCCCATGCAAGTATAGAAGAACAGTCCAGAGGTACCCTTGCAAGGCACGTGGAGCCATCTCAAGGGCAGCAGCTATGAAGAAAGCATACCAGGCACGAAAGGTGAGAGAACAGAGAAAACGCTGTGAGGTCTGGAGAAAAATATACAAGACATACTGCAAGGCGGGGAGCTAAGCAGTAAGGGAAGACACAGAGCAGACTTTATGCAGAATAGAGAATGCAATAGCATAAAGAACAATCTAACTAACGAATCTGAGTGTTTGAACTGTGCACAAAATAAAGCTGAGGTCATCAGTGTTGCAGTCTTCATTTTCACTCCTAAATTCATGCAACTCTAAAATCTTCTGGAAATATCTACATCAAGCTTGTCCAACCTTTTTTGATTGGGGGCCACAATTTTCATTTTGTAGCATGCAGAGGGCCAAAATGCATGTCCGCATGCATACTCTATGTGAATCACACACTCACAACACTTTAAGAAAGCCCAGTCAGTCTTTCTCTCTCATATATATCCCCATGTTTTCATAGTAACATAACTTATTGAATGACAGCAGATGAAGACCTGAATAGTCCATCCAGTCTACCCAATAGGTACATGCATTATAGATTCATGATTAAATTAATTTGTCTTTTCTCTTTGATATTTCTGGGCCATAGACCTTAGAAGTCTGTCCAGTACTATCCTTAGGTTCCAACTACTGGAGTTTACGTCAAAGTTTACTCCAGCCTATCTAATCCCTCTCCAAGTTAATGGAGTTCCTGTTGAAGCCCTCCCCAGCCCCATCCTAAACCAAATAGCCATACCTGGGACATGCAAGTCTGCCCAGTACTGACCATAGTTCTTCAATTTATACCCTTCATTTTCTGATTAGAGATCCTCTGTGTTCATCCCACATTTTTTTGAATTTCGTCATCGTTCTTCTCTTCACCACTTCCCTCGGAAGGGCATTCCAGGCATCAACCACTTGTAACTGCACAGGCATGGGTGCATATGAAGGGGACCACACAAACACAAACTGTCAGACTTTAGAAGAAAAGAAAACCCTTTTTATTCCTCAGTAGTATGGAGTCTGTTTCTTCACAGGTCTCCTTTTTAAAGATGAAATCTTCCAGCAAAGTTACACTATATTTTAAGGCTTAAACCAGGAGTGTCCAACCTACGGCCCCGTGAAGTATTTTGTGCGGCCCCAGTCGAGGGCGATGCAGTGTTTTCCTCTGCTGCCCCAGGGTGTTTACAGTCTTACTGGCTCCCTCCTCTGTCTTGCTGCAGCATTTGCATGTTTGTGTGGCCCCAGAAACATTTTTTTCGGCCAACGCGGCCCAGGGAAGCCAAAAGGTTGGACACCCCTGGCTTAAACTAATTCAGTCCAGATCCTTTGTGTGACTGCTCTGTCCTGCCCAGTCAGCATTAATGCTCCAGTTACCAGCTTCAGAGATTAACTTGTTATAAATTTCACTCAGGAACAGAAATAAAGGCAAAATTCCTTTAAAGCAATCCCTTGCCACAGGCAGAAGCATTATAGAGCTCCTTATCAGTTTTCCCCCTTCCCTACCTTCAGTTTGGGACCTCTCTCTCTGACTCTGGCTCTTCCTTTTTAAACCTCTTGAGCTACTTCCTTTTTTTCCCTCCCCCCAATCTGGGGCGCTCTCTCTCTGGATTGTACTTGCTTTCAGCTTTACCCTAAACTGGACAAGAGGTAGAGTTTCGATCTGGGGAGAAGTACATGCAGGGGAAGGGGCAAGGTTACATAATCTCTGTCACATCCCCTGCTCCTCAGCTCTACCCTACCTGGCCAAGTGCCTGCCTTTCAGGGTTCCACCACTTGAGATAAAAAGTCAGTGTTCATGTTCTCTTGGCCCGAATGATGTTTTATCTCATAGTTAAAGGCTTGGAGATATAGGAACCATCTCATAATTCTAGAATTAGTATCCTTATACCAGGCTAGTCATTACAGACAAACGTTTTCTGTGACCAAGTGAAATCGTCACTCTAGGAGATAGTGTTGGACCCACTTAGAGCTTCCTTTTCAATTGCTGCATAATTTTTTTCATAGAGTTTTCGACTGATGAAGGTGATTGGGATGCTCTTCCCCATTTCTTTCTTGGGAAAGGACCGCTCCCAGACTGACTTCAGAGGCATCCGTATGAACTGTATACGGACAGTGGAAGTCAGTATTGATGAGCAGGGATTCTGAGCAGATATCCATCTTCAGGGTTTGAAATGCTTTTGCCTGCTCCGAAACCATGGAATGGCATCCGGAGCCTTTTTTGTAGCAGTCTTGTAGCAGTTCGGCCTTTTTGGTGATGTCAGGAATAAATCATCAGTAGTACTCTGCCATGCCTAGGAAGGCTTGGATTTGTTTGTTTTTTTGTTTGAGGAATTGGGGTCCACTTGATGGCATCTACCTTATCCATTTGAGGTTTGATCTGTCCTCAACCCACAATGTATCCCAGTTAGTAGACTTTCTGACCTCTCAGGAAGCACTTTTTAAGGTTGGCGATTAACCCTGCTTTCCTCAAGCTGTCCAGGATGACCTCGAGTTGGATCAAGTGTGTCTTCCAATTAGTATTGTAGACCACAGTGTCATCAAATTAGGCCGCCATGTAGCCCTGATCGGGTATTAAAAGGCAGTTCATCAAGTGCTGAAACATACTTGGAGAGGGTGTAAACTGAAAGAGGCCCTGAGGAGTTGAAAAGGCTGTTTTCTCCTTGGCTTCGGGTGCAAAGGGTACCTGCCAGTACCCCTTAGTCAAATCTAAGGTGGAGATGAATTGAGCCTTCCTGCGTTGTTCAATTAACTCATCTACCCTAGGCACAGGGTAGGTGTCAAATTTGGACATAGCTTTTACTTTCTGAAAGTCGATAAAAAAATCTTATACTACCGTTGGACTTAGGCACCAATACTATTGGAGAGGATCAGTTACTGGTAGACTCCTCTATCACTCTCAGATGTAAAATGTCATCAATCTCCTTTGCTATTGCTTGTCAAGACTCGGGAATCCGGTAGGGCCATTGTCATATGATTGTTCCAGGCTCCATCATCTCATGTATGCTTAAATGGGTTTGCCCTGGTTCTGTGCAGAAGAAGTCCTGGTTCTGATATACAAGTTGGTCTAGCTCTTTCTTCTGGTTGGGGTGAAGCTGGTCTGATATTGGTACTGGGTGGAAAGAGGGTCCCCCCTACCCAAAACCGTGCTTACCAACACTATGATCATGGAAATCCATTTTTTTTAAAAAAAGATTAATATGGAATATTTCTGGTGTTGTTTCTCCAGTCGTACTGAGTCACTTTTGGCCCTGTCTGGGCTATTACTTCATATGGGCCTTGCCATTTACACAAGAGTTTACTTTCCAAGGAGGGTAGAAGGACCAGGACCTTGTCCCCTGGCTAGAAGACTCTCGGTACTGCTCTTCAGTTATATGCATGGGCTAGTCTCTTGGGCTTTCTTTAAACATTGTCTAGCGGTTTCCCCTGCCTTTTTCATCTAGTCTTGCATTGTGAGGATGAGCTCAGCCAAGTATCTTCCTTGGCTTGGCTCTTCCTCCCAGGTTCCCCTGACCACATCTAGGATTCTGTGTGGTCTCCTCCCGTACAGCAGTTTGAAGGGGGAGAACCCCCTCGAGCTTTGGGCTACCTCCCAGACAGAAAACATTATGTAGAGCAGCAGGGTGTCCCAATTTTTCCCATCTTCGGACACAATCTTCTTAAGCATTTGTTTGTTTGAGGATCTTGTTGGGGCCGCACAAACACAAACTGCCAGACTTTGGAAGAAAAGAAAACCCTTTTTATTCCTCAGTAGTATGGAGCATGCTTCTTCACAGGTCTCCTCTTTAAAGCTGAAGTCTTCTAGCAAAGTTGCACTATGTTTAAGGCTTAAACTAATTCAGTCCAGATCCTTCGTGTGATTGCTCTGTCCCCCCCAGCCAGAAGCACTGCTTTGGTTACCAGCTTCAGAGAGTAACTTGTTATAAATTTCAGTCAAGTACTACAGTAAAGGCAAAATTCCATTATAGAAATCCCTTGCCTTAGGCAGAAGCAAGCTAGAGCTCCTTATACGTTTTCCCCCTATCCTACCTTCAGTCTGGGATAGTGTTACCAGATTTGACACCTGACCCCACCCATTCCCCACCCCTGGCCTACCCATAGTATCCTGACCCATGCCTGTCCACCTCTATTCACCTCTAAACCACCAACACCTCAGCACAGTCAGTCTCTCTCCAGCCCCCCATCTGGGCCACCCTGGAGTCAGGGATGGCACTTTGAATCTCCTCCAATTTTGGGCAGTTGACAGCATTAGCGACTGATCCTGCTGCCTTTGGCCTGCCCTGGAAGCTTTCACTCTGCAGCACTTCCTGTAGGTGGATGCTGCAGAGTGAAGGCTTCCAGGGCAGGCTGATGGAAGCAGGATCACTCGCTAATCCTGCTGGCTACCTGAAGTTTTGAAATTGCAGCACCAGAGGAGGTACATGGGGACAGGAGAGTCTCACATGAGTCATCCCCAACTCTGAGGTTGGGGCTGGACTGGAGACAGTGAGTCCAAAACCCGGACAAACTCCCTCCAGTCCAAGAAACCGTCCGGACACTCAGACAGTCCTCTAAAAAGAGGATATGTCTGGGTAAATCCGAACATCTGGTAACCCTAGTCTGGGATCTCTCTCTCTTGACTCTGGCTCTTCCTTTTAAAACCTCTTGAGCTACTTTCTGGTTTTTCCCTCTTCACCCCCCCCCCCCTCTCTGGGGCTATCTATCTCTTTCTCTGGGTTGTAATTGCTTTGTCCTAAACGGGCCAAGAGGTGAAGTGCTGGATTTTCCTGAGGAACAGCTTTGATCTGGGGAGAAGTACTATACAGGGGAACAGGGAAAGTTGCATAATCTCCATCATACCACCCTCTCCGTGAAAATAATTTAACATAGAAACTGACGGCAGAAAAGGGCCACGGCCCATCTAGTCTGCCCACACTAATGACCCACCCCCTAACTTCCTCCGTGAAGAGATCCCATGTGCCAATCCCATTTTTTCTTAACATTACTCCTAAATCTACCATCCCACAACCTCAATTTATGCTCCCTAGTTTTACCATTTTCCCTCCTCTGGAAAAGATTTGGGTCTGTATTAATATCTTTTAATGTACCTTTTATTATGTATGTTTATGGAAACTATAGTTATAAGTATATATTTCTAATTATTGCTAGTTAAGGGAAGGGGGGAGAAAATGATTTGTTTTAAAATGTTTGTATGTGTAAAGTGCTTTTTCTGATTTGCTCTTGATAATTCATTGTAGTGTACTGTTATTATTTAAAAATCAATAAAGAATTAAAAAAAAAAAACCTTTTAAGTATTTAAATGTCTGTATCATATCTTCCTTTTCCCTCCTCTCCTCTAGAGCATACATATTCAGGTCTTCCAGTCTTTTGATGCAAACCCCCTACCATTTTCATCCCCTTTCTCTAGACCAAGTTCTTTTATACCCTTCACCGGATACGGTCTCTAAAACTGAACACAATACTCCAAGTGGGAGCATCAACATCTCATTTCTTCTACTAGTTATGCCTCTCTCTCTACAGCCTAGCATCCTTCTGGCTACAGTCACCACCTTGTCACACTATTTATTCGCTTTCAGATCCTTAGACACTATTAATTACCACAAGGTCCCTCTCCCCATAAGTGCATATCAGCCTCTCACTTGCCAGCACATATGGCTCCCTCAGATTTCTACTCCCCAAATGCATCACTCGGCAGTTCTTTGCATTGAATTTTTGTACCTAGACATTAGACCATTCTTCTAACTTTTGCAGATCCTTTTTCATGTTTTCCACTCCCTCTGGGGTATCCACTCTGTCACAAATCTTGGCATCATCTGCAGAAAAAGGCAAACCTTACCTTCTAACCCTTCAGCAATGTATTGAACAGAATCTTTGGCAAACTTATTGAACAGATCCCTGAAGCACTCCACTAATCTTTCCTTCCTCTGAGCGAATTCCAATTAATCACCATCTTCTGGCATCTCTCCATCAAACAGTTTCTAATCCAGTTCACACTTTGGATCCTAACTTTAGTCCATCAAGTCCTTAGTGCCCCCCAGTGCCTCCTTCCTATGTCCCCCTCACTGCCTTCCAGACTTTGACCCAACCCCACCCCCGAACCTGCCTGCCTCCCTCCCATCACACTGTGTAGTAGACCCAATGAGCATCTTTAAATTTGTACCCCCCCATTCCCCCTGTACAGTAGATCCTGGCATTTTTATTTCCCTCCCTCCCATCCCCCCTATGTAGTAGAACCGGTGATCAGCCTGTTTCCATCTCCCCCCGCCCCCGCCACCCTGCTTCCGACCCCACTGACCCTCCCACTGCGAAACGACCTACAAACCTTCCGGAACCAGCAATGTCCCCAGCACTTTAAAGACGCTGCTTCGCGACCTTCTAATGCCGATTTCCTCTGCCGCTCCCTGTCTCTGATGATGTCATCAGGGATGCGGCAGAGGAAATCGGCATTAGAAGGTCGCAAAGCAGCTTCTTTAAAGTGCTGGGGACACTGCTTCTAGGGAAGGGGGAGATGGAGGGAATTTTGCTTGTCTTTTATATCTGAGGGTTCTGATTTTCTTTCAGTTGGAGTGAATTTAGACAGTCTACCCTATATGACATCTGCATTCAGAATAGTAAGTTTAAATGATCAAGAAGCTGTTATCCTTTAAAGGGATGCAAAGGCTACAAAAGCACATATTTAGTTCACCCCTATGCAGTTTTTGCATCTAACACTATGTAAACGAAGAAGAGGAAGCTGTAGCTTTTTCTTTAAGCGTTTTCCCTTCTCCGTCGCTGAAGTTAAAAGGGACAGGAAGAGTCATTTCCTCTTTCTGAAGATAGCCATTCACAATACACTAGAAGGCTCATGTTAAATATAACTCTGATATAGGAATTCAGAAATCCAGGTTGGGATGTGCTCAATTCTGGTGGTATTTTACAAAAGGATCTGAAGGAGTGCATGTGTATTTTGACTAGAGAATGACATGGGGACAAATTTGTCCCTGTCCCCGCAGGAATTGTTGGGCCTGAGGAAGTAAGAAAGGAAAGAAAGAAAGAAAGAACTATCTAATGCAACCAAAAATCACCAGACAACAAAGGTAGGATTTCAATTTAGTGATCAAAATCTGTCTGCTGCAGTATATTTGTCTATTTTTCTAGGGGGCTGGGTTCAGAGGCACAATTTGGTTCAGAACATTTTTTTCTTGAGTTTTCCTCCTCTAAATTTAGGGTGTGTCTTATGGTCAGGTACGTCTTATGGAGCGAAAAATATGGTACATTTCTGGCATCTGTATTTGATATGAATCACGTCAACGGAGGCGTCTAAGGATACCTAAAGTCATTTCCGGTGTTAGCCATGCCTACTTCAACATTAGGTATTCTAAGGTGCTCCCACAAATACGATCTAGGTGCCTACATTTTTGGGTTTTTAAAATAATTTTTAAATGGTTTTGCCATTTAAGTTAGGCACTGGTAGGGCACCTACTAGTACCTAATCTAAGGCGCCGTTTAGAGAATATGGGCCTCATTGACTATTTATATACAGACAATAATTACAATCAAACAAGGCACAGATGTGGATATGTGGAGGGGCATAATCAAAACAAATGTCTAAGTCCGTTTTGGAACTAGGGTGCTAGTCACCCAAAGTCGGCAGTGTCCAAAGTCCCCCAGGTGGGACCTAAGGCTCCAGGGCCTATTCTGATTGGCCCACGCGCCTTAGGCCCCACCAGTAGGCGGAGCTTTAGGATGGATGGGCCAATCCGGCCTCATTCCTTCGTTGGCTGCCTGCCGGACAGGCGGGTTTGGCTCCCGTCTGTCCGGCCAACTACTAAAGGTACGGGGAAGGGGGGTGGGGGGGTCGTGGGGGTCGCCAGGGGGATCGCGGGTCGGCTGGGGGGCGGTCGGAGGTTCTTGGGGGGGAGGGGGGTTTGCGTCGAGGGCAGGAGGGCCTGGGATCCCTCCTGCCCGTAATGTAGTGCGGGGGGGGGTTAGGGGGTCGCCGTGGCCAGGAGGGTTTGGGCTCCCTTCTGGCCCGATATTGTCGGGAAGTCGGCGGTCGTTCGGGGTGGGGGTGCGAGTGGTCCTGCCGGGGGGGGGGGGATGTATCGGACGTCGGGGAGTCGGCCGGGCAAGAGGGCTTGGGCTCCCTCTTGCTCCGATCGTGGATGCGGGTGTGGGTGGGAGCGCGTGCGAGCGGTCGTTCGGGGTGGGGGTGCGAGTGGTCCTGCCGGGGGGGGGGGATGTATCGGACGTCGGGGAGTCGG
Organism: Geotrypetes seraphini; assembly: GCF_902459505.1. Taxonomy (NCBI): domain Eukaryota; kingdom Metazoa; phylum Chordata; class Amphibia; order Gymnophiona; family Dermophiidae; genus Geotrypetes; species Geotrypetes seraphini. Next base: position 83,875,936 of record NC_047088.1, on the reverse strand, counting down.
CCGGGCAAGAGGGCTTGGGCTCCCTCTTGCTCCGATCGTGGATGCGGGTGCGGATGGGAGCGCGTGCGAGCGGTCGTTCGGGGTGGGGGTGCGAGCGGTCCTGCTGGGGGGGTGAATCGGGCGTCGGGCGGGGTGGGAACTATGTTTTAAAACTTTGGTATACCGCGCTCACGCATATAGCGCGCGAGGGGTATGCGCGGTAGGTAAAAACGCGTATAACGCGCGCGTTATATGCGTGAAAATACGGTAATGGGGCACCTTACAGGGCACTGCTGTGAACTTCACAAAAAGGGTGCCACATAAACATCTCACCACAACTCCCTGCTATACTCACCTGTCTACTATGCCAATAGCTCTTATGGCTGAGGGTACCACCTATATGGCAGTACAGTTGGGTTGGGGTTTTTTTTGGTAGACTCACATTTTCCATCATGAATGCAGTGGTTATAGTGGCTTATGGGCCTGTGTTTTCCTCCTCTCTATGGTTCACTAGCTCACTCCCCAGACTATTTAAGCCACCTCTGTGCAGCTCTGCTTCCTTTACCAGGTGCTGATGTTCTGGAGGTAGGTATGTATGTTTTTAGTCAGATTTTTATGGTGATGTGGGGGGGTCAGTGATCACTGGGGGAGTTTGTGGGGGGACTGTACTTTGTGTCTGCAGTGGTTATCTGGCCACTTTGGATACCTTCTGGGTACTTAGACCTTTTTTTAAATCGCCTAAGTCACAATGTATAAGTTCCATCCAGGCAGCCTCGTAAAACTTTTGATTATCCCTACAGTACGACTAAGTCTAGGTTGGCCCACCCTAATCACTCCTTCAAAAAAGCCCCTTTCAGCTTTGGGTGCACAGCGCGATTCAGAGGCCTAAAAAGTCTCTGGATACGTCTAAAAATCTATTTTGATCGACACTTGGACGCTGCCTTTTTGATCGTCCAAGTGCCAACTTGGGCGGGTTTTTAGACCTATTTCTGTTTTGATTATAAGCCCCACTTGAGAATATATTATGAGCCCAAACATTAACAGATACATAAAATTTTGATACATAAAAAATGTGTAAATACAGTTATTATGATTACTAAAGGACACACACAATTCTGTGATGATAAATTGCTTCACCTGACCAATATTCATAAATTAAAGAATGGTGTTTTGCTGGATCACTTTTATATTTTCCATAAATTATACACATCTTACAAATTCTGCCAGGGGTGTGTAAACTTAAGAGCACAATTGTAACTATGAAAATCTGGTAGTGGCATTGTACTGCACCAGGGGAGTTGGATTAGTCTAAAAATATTCAGAACAATAAATAATTGTTTCATTATGGGTTGCATAAATCTATTACCTTCTGAAAATGAAACCTACATCCAAGTTCTGATGCATATGTATTAAGGTTACATCAGCCATCAAGAATATATTTTTACTAGAAAATGATGATTAAATAGAATCATCCTGACTAGTGATTTAAATCAAGATCACCCTGTTTCCTGATTAGTGGTTTAAATCAAACCAGTCCTGCCGAGAACTATGTCAAAATCCTAAAATGCATCACAGTATGCATCATCAAGAAGGAAATATGGTACTGAGTGACAGAGGTTCATGGCCTGTTAAGAAAGATGGAGGAATGAATTATTGCTGCTGCAATAGCTTTTACCTAAAATGCTATAGGTCAGTCAAAAAACTCGAAAGCACCTTGTTTGTCAAAATGACATCATCTGAATAGCTATCCAGCATCACATTAATGAGTAGCAGAAAATGGGCTGGATAATTTCCATAGGCCATAGTCCATAGGCCATTATTGAGATTGGCTTGGGAACATCCACTGCTTATTCCTAGGATAAGCAGCATAAAATCTGTTTTACTACTTAGGATCTTGCTAGGTACTTGGGACCTGGGTTGGCCACTGACAGAAACAGGATATGGGCTTAATGAACCTTCAGCCTGTCCCAGTATGAGAATTCTTATATTCTTTCTGTGTGCCAGAGTGTCCCTCCATATTTAATATACATAAAATTAACCTGCTGATAAGGGCAAGTATATTCTATTATAGAAGCATTCCAATGTGTAAACAGCAGATTTTATATGTGTAAAAGTCTTTTAGAAAGGAGGCTAGATATATACATATCAGGGGAACCTCACCATGTCTATACCTCAAGAGAGAAAGGCTAGCGCAGGGGTCCTCAAATCCAGTCCTTGAGGTCCACAACCCAGTCTGTTTCTCAGGAGTTTCACAATGAATATGTATTAGATTTATCTGAATGCAGTGGAAACAGAGAATGCAAATAAATCACATACATATTAATTGTGGAAATATTGAAAACCAGGCTGGGTTGTAGACCTGGGGATTAGATTTGAGGTTCCCTAGGCTAGTGTATGGAGAGGAAGTGTTTGGGGTAGGTCAAACATACTAATGTGTATTCCCCATTTTACAAGGAAAATACACATGAATATGAAAAAATATCCATGTCAGCATTTAGACTTGCCCCGAGGCACAAATAAGTGCTTGCTGGAAGGCCAGGTTCAAAGCCGGAGGGCGCTAACCACACCCTTATCTCCTCCTACATATCCATACTTTCATCTGATCCTACCCAACATGTCCACAATTCCAATTCCTCCTACATCCAGACTATTTCCAAATCTCCCCTCTCCCAACATGTCTACCCTTCTAATTCCCCATGACATCCAGACCCCCTTCAATCACCCTCCCCCAAGAGAAGGACCTCCCAGGAGGGATAGAAAAGAGTTGAATATTGGGAGGGATGAGAAGGTGGATTGGTGCTATTTTGGTTGGGAATTGGGGAGGAGGGAATTACTGCTGTTGGGAGAAGCAATTTGAAAAGCTGCTCCCATGTCTAAGTGGGGTACTGCGGCACATCCCCCCCTCCTCCCCATGTGCAGACTTTTGAAATCCCTGCTCCCACTGCACATGAAGGGACATACACATGCACACTATACCTACGTTACTAGAAGCTCAGCATTTGACAGAACCTCTTGTACAATACATGGGAATTTGTCATGTCCTGACCTGGATGTGTGAATGACTTTCTCTACATACCTTCTAAAATCTTCATCATGCTCTTAAGGATTAATCAGATTGTTATTTCTATTGCATCTGTATAGTGCTCTTACATTTTAGCAGTGCCTGAACATGGGACCTTTTCTGAATCTAGTTGGGTTCTTCTTACAGAAGAAATTTCAGAAATTAACAGATTCTATAACTGAACTTTATAAACACCAGAATTAACAACCCTAGGAGTTCTTCACTATCCACAAAACACAATAGACTTTACCTTAATACCTCATGTGAAAGACTGAATCTTTAGTAGCACAGTATAGATAGGGCATTGATTCACCATATGCTTAGGGAAAGAGTTCTTCCTTTTGACCATCTCAAGACATTCATTCAGTGCCCACTGTTTCTTAAACATCTCATTCCAGAGCCCTGCTTCACTTCTAAGATTGCTAATGATCAGAGCTCAAAGTGGTATGGCTCCGAGCTATAAAGTCCATGTAATAAAAGAATGCAATCCACCAGAGCACAATGAGGTTAAGTGCTTTACACAGTCTCATAGTAAATGATACATTTTACACGAGAAGGAACAGTCAATTCACTTTGATGCTAAGTTTGATCCATGCCATTGATGCAATGTCTGGAACCTTGGGGCATTCAGTTGATTCGGCATTTGAGGGAGAGTCCTTGATAAAGCCGTTGTCATCTGGCGAAACACGTTGGATTTACTCCCCCAGACAGAATGTGTTTAAGCTGATTGATTAAGATAAATGATTAAGCTCTTTATTCACCTTTATAAAAGTGTAATGAGGAGTTTGGGGCAAAGATTTATACTAAAATATTTATTATTTCATCGATTTTTATATATTTGAGATTAGTAAAATTAAGATTAAAATTAGTACTAAAAATAGTTTTTTTCAAAACTCATGAGGAGGCTGGTGTGTAAATTTCTTGGCAATGAGAGGATAGGTGAGCCTAGAGTGACACCTCTGAAGTTTTGATTAAACTTGTTTAAAACTTATTGATATGTTCTAAAAGTAATAAGAATGGTTTGATGAATGTGTTTCTAAAATCTACTTTTCAAAGATTGGGGTATGTTTCTTGAGAATAATATATACACTGATGCAATTACAGCACACCTGAAATAACTTGTTACTGGATTAATGGTCACAAAACTTACCTCCCACCCCCCTTTTACAAAACTGTAGTTCGGATTTTAGCACCAGCTATGGGGGTAACAGCTCTGATGCTCATAGGAACTCTATGAGCATTGGAGCTGTTACTGCCGCAGCCGGTGCTAAAAACTGAGCTACAGTTTTGTAAAAAGGGGAGGGGGGGTTAGTTTCTGTAGACTTAGTACAGTTTAAAGGGCATAAAATTATCTTGCAGTTTCCTAGCACAGCCAACTGATTCTGAACCCAGAAAGGAAAGGCTTAATCCCCTCAAATCAGCCTCACTGCTCAAGAGCTGACCACCAAGGGGATGTGAAAAATGATTGTACAGACAGTCCCCAGGTTAAGAACGAGTCATGTTTTTAAAGCTGTTCTTAAGTTGGATTTGTATGTAACTCGGAACTTGTAGATTTTAATATTCTTGCTGTTTTCCTCTGCTCCCAGCTAACAAAAGGGCCAACTGGCCCTACCAGTGTTCCCTCCAAGATACAGCATGCAAAACTACACACTGCTCTTAATGTGGCCGTGCTTCATTCCTGAATCTGCTGAAGGAGAAGTGTAGGAGTCTAGGCCATTGGAAATACTGCTCAGTGAAATCAAATGAAGCTACGACCGCGCTCTTAAGTATGAATCATACTTAAGTCGGGCGCTTATAATATGGGAACTGCCTGTACTTAATAAAGTATTATTTCTTGTATGCTAAAGTTTAACCAGGAGGGACTCCTACAAGAGCAGATGAGAAATCTGCCTGGCTCTAGAGCATACAAATATTGTTTGTCTTTTTTAAATACCAGGAAAAAAAACACGTTCTGAAAAATGCTTGCCACAGCCGATATCCTTCAAATTGTACAGCAGAGCAGCATCTTATAAACAGCAGATACACACAAAACTAAAAACTGGAGTGGGTTTCTTTGTCAGATTAGCATCTGTTTATGGCCTTTCCAAACAATGATATAACCTGAAATCAGCCTTTTCCTATATATATGTTTATGGTCTTTGTTAAAAAAAAAACCCACGAATACAGGAGATTCTACCTCCTTAGGGTAGAACAAAAGAGGCGATCTGTGATGCTCAATCTGTTTATTCACTACTAAGACCCGACATGTATGTGATTCGGCCATAAGGCCTGCCTCAGGGGTCTTGTTTCCAAAGAATACAACTTATCGCATATGTATCTTATCTAAAGAACCAATTAATGGTAGCTAGTGTTAGTGCTGTGGCCTGGGGAACTAGGTTTAATTCCCACTGTAGCTCCTTGTGACTCTAAGTAAGTCACTTAACACTTCATTGCCCTGACTACAAAATAAGGACCTGCATATAATATGTAAACCTCCCCCATCGTAACAATTTACATTGTTGTTTTTTTGAATGGACCTATTCTTTCTCTTTCATGTCAGTGCTGGGTTGCATAAGCCTCAAAGACAATGCACTACTTTACCCAAAGAAGGAAGTTACAATCCCCAAAAAAGGAACTAATATCAAGCTGAGCATCAATATAAGCAATTAAGAGAGCTAAACATTGACATAACCAGAACACAGCACAGAGCGCTTTGGTATTGAAATATACAATCTTTGTCATTTTCCAGCTAGACATCATCAAATTCTATTTATCAACTCTCCAGGTCTCCCAGTTTAGTTTGGCTCTATGAAGGCCACTGTTTACATTTTTTAAAAATCCTTAAGCCTTTAGGGTGGGGGTTCTCAGCCCAGTCCAGTGGCATAGTGAGGGTAGGAGGCACCTTCCTCTCTGCTCGCCACACCACTCATTCCCTTCCTTTCTACCCCCATATGTGTTTAAATCTTTGCCAGCGTGAGTAGCTTGACTGGCCTGCTGCTCATGCTGGCGCTGAGTTTCCCTCTGATGTCACTTCCTGGTTCCACGACCTGGAAGTCATTTCAGAGGGAGCCAGGCTAATGCGAGCAGCAGGCTAGAATAGCTGCTGGTGCTGGCAAAGATTTTAAAGAGGTACCGGGGGGGGGGGGGGGGCGTGAGTGTGACATGGAGGGGTGTTGAAAGGTGCTGGTGCCCCCACCAAGACAGCGTCTGGGGCAGTTCTCCCCCCCCCCCCCTTTACTACACCACTGGTCCAGTCCTCAGGACACACCTAGCCAGTCGGGTTTCCATGATACCCACAATGAATATGCATGAGGTACAATTCCATAAAATGGAGGCAGTGCATGCAAATTTATCTAATGCATATTCATTGTGGCTATCTTGAAAATCTGACTGGCTGAGTGTGTCCTAAGGACTGGGCTCAGAACCCCTGCTTGAAGGGGGAAATTTTATAAAGAAGGCACTAGCATTAAATTACTAGGAAAGTATGTAAATGACGAGGAATTCTGGCATATAAGTGCATATGTGGGTAAATAATTCTGGCATATAAGTGCCTATGTGCATGTTAATGAATATTCCAGCTATGTGATATCAGCGGTGTAGCCAGAGTGAGCCTGGAAGGCAGAGGTCCACCCACTTTGGGTTCAGGCCCACTATGCACCAACCTTGTTGATGCTGCTGGTAGACATCCCCAAGCCCCACTGTTGCAGAGGTCTTCTGCCGGAACCCCCTAGTGCTGTCTGAGCACCTAGAAAGTTGGCGGTTTGCTTCTCATGGCAGGACACCAGTAGCCCCTGTGCATGTGAATGAACTGCGTGCATGTGTGTGTGAAGTGGGGGGTCCTGGCATTGGTGACTTGAAGTGCATTACCCATTTGCCCACTGCTCAGATGGGCCAGGCATTCTGGTGGCACTCCAATATAACAGCCCAGATAAAATAGCCTCAAAATAGCCTTGTAACAAAAGAGCCCTTGACAAAAAGGCTCCTAACAAAATAACACTTGACACAACAGCCCCAGTCACATACTAGCCCTCTAACCCAACAGCACTTGACATTTCTTCTCTCTCCATGTCTGCCATCCATTTTTTCTCTGCATCCCTATCTGTCCTGTCTAGCATCTCTCCTCTGTGTCCCTGTTCAGCATCTACTGACTTAGTGTTTTTATCCACTCTTTTTCCAGCACTTTTCTGTGTTCCTGTATCTAATAACAAAATAATCTTGTCCCTCCCCTCTCTCTTCTTCCCACATCCCAGGTCCATCATTTCTCCCTCTTTATCCCCTGCCTCCTAACATGGTCTGGCATAACTCTCTCTCTCCATCCTTGGATCCAGCATCTATCCTCCTTTGTTCCAGCCTCCAACCCCCAACCCAGTCTCTGTCTCTTCCCTCTTTCAGTCTGCCTAAGACTGCCCTTGAACAAGTACCTCAGCTTGCAACAACAACAGCAGCAGTAGCAGCATGGGTAGAACAGTCAAGATGAAGCCTTTTTGTAGGGGGCTCATTTGTGGATGGGCCATTTTGTCTGGAGCTCATGTGTATTATTATTAGAAGCTTTTTTTGTCTTTTTTTATTGTTGGGCTTTTTGTCAGGGTTAATTTGACCTGGGTCCGGTTCTGGCAGAGGACAAATTCAGTTGTCAGGGCTTAGGGATGAGGGCAGGGAGAAAATGCATGGACCCACCTAGAAATTCACTTCTATAGTAGTTTGAAGGTGGGCATTCACAAGGGTGGAGTCTGCAGCTATGTGAAAGGTAGGCACAAGAAATGTAGGTCAGGGTTTTAAAGGCCTACATTTCCGGCACCTACCTTTCACAAGAACCATGCCTATGGAGATGCCTTCTGACGCCTAACGCTACTTCGAGCATTAACCATGCCTACAGTTAGTCGTGGCGTTAGGCGTCATAAGGTGCTTCCATAGGCGGGATAATGTTGACCTTTTTGGAGGCACCCTCAGGTGCCTCAGTTTTTTTAAAAATTGCATTTTAATTGGTTTTTAATCAGTATAGTCAATTAGTGCACCAATTAACCCAATTAAGTTAGGTGGCGGTAGGGTGCCTACCACCACCTAACTTTGGGCCTCAATGTCTTCTTGAGATTGGATAAAATTTATGATGCTGTTCAACTCCTTGGCAACAAGGCCTCACTGATTTGCATTTTGTTATGCATAAATAAACTATGTGAAGGCTGATTGAACTTTCCATAAAAAAGGATAGAGACTGATTATTCTAACTGCATCTGAATGGGTTTCCCTGGAGTGAAGCCGCCAGAAAGGTATTAAGATGAAGGTCAACATCAACAGCAAAACTTCATGATCATCACTTTTGATATCAAGAGCTTGCTGCAAACAAGTCAAAGCTTCTTTCAGTTTGCCACACTGAGTTAGTTCCTCCCTTGTTTTACCAAAGTTTCACAATAGCTTGAATTACTCAGCCCATTGCTTTCAATTGCTTTGTTCTTGCATAGGTCTTTTTTCTGAGCAAAGCAATCCATTTGTTTTCCAGACTCTCGTTCATAGTCAGCAATGGATTTGTCAAGAAAATCTTCAGGCTCATTGGAACTCTCGACCACAGATTTCTCAGGCTCCTCTTCATCCAAATAACAGGGTTCAGTACCTTCTAATGGAAAAGTGTCTCTAAGTGACTGCTCTTCTGCTTAATTGACATCTAAGAAGGAAGACTACCTTTCAGACAAAACTGTTATTCATTTATTCCCCGCCTCATGAAGTGCCAGAGTCCTCCAATAGTTCCTTGTATGGAAACGGCTCAGATGAATGTAAAACAATTTGCTATACTGCCTTTACTGAACAAAAAGAACATGAAGGTGTACAGTCAAAAACAATAAAAATAAAAGAATCTCCAATAAAGATAGGAAAGCACAAAAATGCAACAATCCAAAACTAAAAACTATAAAATCATAAAAAGAAAAAAAAAATACCACTCCATCATATAGTACAATTAAAAAAAATAAGCATTTTGTCCAGCTGCTCACAGTCCCTCAAATGCCTGCCAATATAAAAAGATTTTTAACAAGGATTCAAATTTGGAAAAAGATAATTCAGCATGAATTACGGAGGTAAGGCAATTCCCAAATGGCAGATGCAATAAAGAAAAAAAGCTGAATGTTTAGTGGTTTCAAATTAATCAGCCTAGGCCTGGGGAATACAAATCTATGATTGTTTAGCAAATGAAGAACACGAGCAGGGCTGTAAGTGATTCTGAGCACCGAGGGGTACCCATTCAGATGAGGCTTAAGGATAAAAGCTCAAAGGTATTAATATTTTCCTCTAGTGGCCATTTAACATGATCCTAACCTTTAACGGCATTCTATTACACAGTTCTTTGTGACTTGTCAGGTATCTTGACATTCTCTATAACTGATTAGGAGTAGTATTTAATCCCAAAATGTCAATATTTTCCCCATTTTCTCCTTACCTCAGTCCATTTTATGAAAATTCTCTTTATTGAATGAAATAAAGGAAAAGATTTTCCAAGTTTAACATTGTCATAATTCATTCTAGCTTAAATACAGCTTTACAGCAAGAAACTTCTGTCTCCTCTACACATTAACTTCCCTTGGAGCCCTACTCCCTCCTTTTTCCTCCCATGTGCAACTCTCCTTTTGTCCCCCATCCCCCTATTCACCCCAAGTACTGTATTTTCACGCATATAACGCGCACCCGTGTAAAACGCGCACACGAGTATAGCGCGCGGGAAACCGAAATTTATGTAAATAAATTAACAGATAGCGCGCGCACGCGTATACCGCGCATGCCGCTCATTGAACTAAAACCTCCTCCTGCCTTGCCGTCCCGACTCTCCTCTTGCCGCTCTGCCCCGAATCGCCGCCCTGCTCCTGCCTTGCCGTCCCGGCTGACGTCAGAGAAGGGGCGGGACCGCTGGCAGAGGAAGCAGCAGGGCTCACTGGCATCGCGAACCCACGGTAGGCTGCTTCTCCACCGCAAACGGTGCGGGGGGGGGGGGGGGCTGGGGGATGAATCGGATGTGGGGGGTGTGCGAGCGGTCCTTCAGGGTTGGGGTGCGAGCGGTCCTTCAGGGTGGGGGGGGCCAGCGGTCCTTCGGGGTGGGGCATCAGGCTTTCAGGGCTGGGGGATGAATCGGACGTCGGGAGGGGGAACCAGCAATGTAAAAAACAAATTGTAAAACGCGCTCACGCATATAACACTATACTCAGTTTGTAAAATCGTGTATAACGCGCGCGTTATATGCGTGAAAATACGGTAATCCATTTTATTAAGTAATTCCATTTTCTTTCTTCCTTTCAGATCCAGTTTAAGATTCTTTGTTTAGATTGGAAAAACAAAAACTGAATGCCAGCCAGATACATTAGTTTTGCATGACTATTAACTTGGCCATCGTTTGTGCTTAAGTAGTCAAGGTCTTTTGCATTGACCCTCTCCATGACTGGCTTGTTTAACTACTTCTTGTTCTAGGACCTTTTTTTGGTGGCATAGCCTTACAGAATCAATTGCCATTGGAGATAAAGACATAATGAGAAGAAATTTCAGGAAGAAGATTAAAACATATTGTTTCATATAGCTTCTTGGAACTGATTTTTAATTGCAGTTTGGATTAGGTCCTACTATCATCATCATTATTATTCTTGGAAGCGGGACATTTTTCTGGAACCTATTATACTGGAAATATAATTTCTGGTTTCTTTTTCATTGCTTTGTCCAAGACAACCTGTGATTTTCTATTGCCTCTAAGAGGATCATTTTTAAAACAGAAAATGGTGAAGTTTCTGGAATCCAGTGGATTACAGAACCAGAGACAATATGGATTCACTAGAGGTAGGTCTTATCAGACAAATCTGATCAATTTCTTTGACTGGGTAACCAGATAATTGGATAGAGGGAGTGCACTAGACGTGATGTATTTAGATTTTAGCAAAGCCTTTGACAGTATACCACACAGAAGTCTAATAAATAAACTGAGTGCTCTTGGGATGGGCCCCAAAGTGACGGGCTGGGTCAGGAACTAATTAAGTGGAAGACAGCAGAGGGTAGTGATCAATGGAGATCACTCTGAGGAAAGGGATGCTACCAGTTGTGTGCCACAAAGTTCTGTTCTTGGGCCTGTTCTTTTTAACGTTTTTATAAACAATATTACTGAAGGGCTGTCAGGTAAGATTTGCCTCTTTGCGGATGATACCAAAATCTGCAATAGAGTAGACATCCCGGATGGTGTGAATGACATGAAGAAAGACCTAGCGAAGCTTGAAGAATGGTCTGAAATTTGGCAGCTAAAATTTAATGCTAAGAAATGCAAGGTCATGCATTTGGGCTGCAAAAACTCGAAGGAACAGCACAGTTTAGGGGGTGAAGAATGTATGTGCATGACAGAAGAGCGGGACTTGGGTGTGATTGTATGTGATGATCTTAAGGTGGCCAAACAGATTGAAAAGGTAACGGTGAAAGCTAGAAGGATGCTAGGGTGCTTAGGGAGAGGTATAGCCAGTGTGGGTCATTCAGCATGGCTCTCTATGCTACAAACTACTAGCACAGTTTATTAGAAGAGGGGGTTAGTAGCCTTCCTCTGGACTGACTCCATCTGTTTTTTTATATCTTTTTGAAGGTCTGGTCTTCAGAATTGTACACAATATTCTAAATGAAGTCTCACCAGAGTTTAATAGAAGAGGGAGTAAAATAGAAACATAGAAGATGACAGCAGATAAGGGCCATAGCCCATCAGGTCTGCCCACTCTACTGACCCACCCCCAAGTCTACTATCCTAGGGATCCCACTCCTGGTGACAGGTTCCCTTGGCTTAACCCTCTAAGGGATCCCACATGGGCATCCCATTTGCTCTTAAATTCTTGCATGGTCTTCATCATAAGGCGTATAGGGCAGACTTAAAGATCTCAATATGTATACTTTAAAAATAATAATAATAATAATAATATATTCAGTTCAATTAGCTTTGAATCTTGGCAATATTTTTAATGGCACCTTCCCTCTGTGAAGCTAACTACAGTGCACAACTAATATCTCACTCTGTACCTTTGGCTACACTTCTGCAGGGCATGAAACTCCGATGAACTTCTGCAATTTTCCTGATCATAGACTGCTACTTATCCAGGCTGATATGAGAGGAGACGTGTTTTTAAAAAATCCTTCTGGTTTTCTGGCATTCGCCCACCGCAACTACTCCCGTAGTCCCAGCGCATGTCCGATTAGATGACTGCTGCATCCACCGCTCATCACCCTTTCCAGCTGAAATTCAACGCGCCTTCGCTGGCATTATGCCAGGAGTACTACTCCGCTCCCCCTTGGCTCCCACGCAGCGGAACAAACACTGTCAGATCCTTTCGGTTCTCACTAAACTCCACTTGCAAAGCCTGAAGCCCCCATTCCCATTCATTGCTTCATTTGAAAAATCCTGATTCAACCATCCCTCATTTACTGGAATTGATCGATCGTTTGGGAAAATTTTCTAGATATAAGATAAATTGGAGGTTCTTCCATTGAATGTACACTGTGTAAAAGATTTGATCCATTCCCATTCCTTTGGAAGGAAGAGGGAATATAATATTTGGGTATAATGATTCAAAAAACACTGGAAGACACAATGACAGTAAATGAAAAATCCTTATTATTGAAAGTCAAAGATCTTTCTTGGTGGGGGAGAGTCCAAACCAACAAAATGATGATTTTGCCTGTGATTTGTTACCAAATGAGTATGTTACCGGTTTATTTTCAAAGTTCTTTTTATAAGAAATTAAATGGGATTCTTACAAAATTTCTTTGTCTGAGTAACACTGCTAGAATAGCCTTAGTATCTTTGCAAAAATCACAATCGGCGGGAGGGGTAAATTTTCAAAATTTTTACAGGTATCATCAAGTCTTTATTTTGCGTCAGGGTATGTATTGGATCCTTCCTGAACTCATGGAGAATCTACCAGATTGGTTGATACTGGAAATTCATCTCTTGGCCCATTACGTCTTAACCACATTTTGCGTATTAAGCTTTCTCGAATATACAAGAGCAATATTATTCTTCATTCTACCTGGAAGACATTAAAATATATAAATACCTTAACTGTTACTCCAATACAGCATGTCAATCCCTAGGGTTAAACTCCAAGATACAAATCGGCGAGTCTAAAATCCTCTGGAAACATTGGTTGCAGGCAGGCATACGTACTTTAGATGATGTGATTTCAAACAAGAAAATGATAAATTTACTACAATTGTAACAATCATTTGGCATATCAAAGTCTCAAGGTTATAAATGGTTGCAGTTGAAACAGGCCAAGCAGAAAGGGTTCCCTGATTGACACAACTTTAAAAATTTGTATAGCTTGCCGGGCTTATGTTTCTAGACAGATTTTCAAGGACATCAGGCTGCTAAGTGGTATAAATTAATATCTGAATATTTGGCAAAAAAGCCTAAAATAAGCTTAAAAGACATTTGAAGCATTGAAACACAGCAGCATATTTCTGCTACACAATGGCCACGGATTTGGACTTGGAGAATGAGATGTACAGTGTCAGCATCAATGAGACAAACTTGGTTCTTTTTGTTATATAGAATTTTTTTGGACCCCCAGTTCGTCTACAAAAGTTTCAAGTTTTATTAAAATTTTGATGTATCGCAATATTATTAATTCAAAGCAATTTACAATTTAAAACTAAAACCAACACAAACAGACCTGACGTACCAATACATAAGGGAAGTAGGGAGAACTACAATAAGTATAGTAAAGGATACAAACAAGGAAAATACAAATTGGATAGTTCAAAGTCTACTAGATGCTGGCACTGTCATCTTGATGTAGGGACACTGGATCACTTGTTGTTTTATTGCCCCTTGATACTCAATTTTTGGAAATCAATATGGGGAAAAATTAGTATGGTACTCGAGGTCTCGATACCATTGGCTTATGATGTAGTCCTATTTGGGACATTGTTGAAAGCTAAGAATCCAAAAGACATATATAAAAGCAGACGTCTTCTGATCATGATAGGGATGGCCGTGCAGTTGATAACCAGAAACTGGAAGAACTGGGATAGATTAAATTATTCTTTTAGGTGGGAAACACTTTGTTTGTATAACAGATATGAAAAAATGTATGTAGAACAAAAGTGAAATAATATAAAGTTTTAAAAAAATATGGGGTCCATTAGAGACATTTGTTAAACAAAAGACTGACTAATTGATGAACCTTTAATTCCTTGATGGTCTTTACGTACATCCAGAGAGGGTAGGGGGGGGAGAAAAATATTTTGTTTAGTATTTGTTTGAAGATAAGTGCTGTTAGATGTTTTTTCTGATTGTATACTTTGTTTGCACTTTGTATAAATTTTGAAAATGAATAAAGATTTACAAAAAAAAAAGCAAAGCATACTTTACAGGAGAGACAGAAGTGGGGAGTTATGATAGAGATGTTTAAATACCTACATGGCGTAAATGCGCATAGTTAAGTCTCTTTCAATTGAAAGGAAGCTCTGGAATGAGAGGGAATAGGATGAAGTTAAGAGGTGTTAAGCTCCAGAGTAATTAAAGGAAATACTTTTTTATAGAAAGGGTGGTAGATGCGTGGAACAGTCTCCCAGAAGAAGTGATGGAGACAGACTGCATCTGAATTCAAGAAGGCATAGGATAGGCACATGGGATCTCTCAGAGAGAGAAAGAGATAATGGTTACTGCGGATGGGCAGAATAGATGGGCTATTTGGCCTTTATGTGTCATCATGTTTTTATGCTTCTATGTTTCTATGTAATCTGAGGTTAGTGAATAAGGAGCCCCTAGCTGAATTACTAACAGTGTTTCTGGTGGATTTATCTGATTCATCTTTAGGTTTCTAGTAGATGTGAAAAACTGTGCTTTCCTCAGTCCTGAATTCCATCATTCTTAATAGAGAGATTTCTGCAAGTGCACACTTTCATCTAGCTTCCGTTTACTCAAAGAACAGTTCGACCATGCAGAGAGGCAACAGAGGAAAGGTCATTCCTCCAATGCTCTTATCTTGGTAGGAAAGGGAGTACTCCTGGACCGACTTGGGAAACACTGGTCTAGACTATTACAATAGCTGAAAAATTGTCTATAAAAAGATTCAGCTGATACTGAACACCACTTCTTTATAATGCTCAGATTTACCGTAATCATGCAGCCTTTCTTCCTTGTGCCTGTTTCTTGTAGGTTTAAGTTTAAGGTCAGACATTCAGATTGTTACTACTTTAAAACTTAGCCCTGAAAATCACAGGGCTTACTGATTTCTCACACAAGATCCCTATACTTACACATCCTATCACTATTACAGGGTCTCTTTTATCTTTTGAATCATCTTGCAACATTTTGGTGTTATCTTTGATTCAACCTCCACTTATCACTCATACAATTCCAATATTGTCAAGTGCTGTTATTATGAACGAAGAATGATTTTTTTCAATATGTCAGCTATTTACCCAACAAGTTTTTCAGATGTTTATACACTCTTTAGTAATCACCAATATGAATTACTGTTAACAGTCTCCTTTATGGAACACAATCCTCCAAATTTAGATGTTTATAATTGGTTCAGAATACAGTAATCAAACATCTAACTGATTCTAAGAAACTTGATCATATAACTCCATTGCTCCTTTGTGAGGAACATTGGTTTTCCATCACCCATTGGATCACATTTTAGATTCTTACCTTGGTTCATAAAGTTATTTATGTTGGAATTCTATTGTATGTCTTGTGACACCTAATTTTCTATATTCTTTCTAGAGCCCTAAGGTCCTCTCAATTCGATTCACTAGTCATCCCTTTATTCTATCAATTAAATTTTGATGCCATCTGATCCAAAGCTGTTAGTATCATTGCCTCAACCCTATTGAATGCACTCCATTTAGAGCAATCCCTCCAAGCCTTCTGAACATATTTTAAAATGTTCCTATTCTTTGATGCCTATAGCCCCTGACCCTTTCTTGTTAGCCATTAGGAAATCTCAGTTGCTGAATGTTGCAGTTTACTTTACTTCTAAGTTTCCAAGTTTATTTATACTTGATATAGTGCCCATCAATAAATTATTCTGGGTGGTTTGCAATCATTGTTATAAGGGAGGGAAAGAAAGAATGGACAAAATATTAACAAGGGATACCAAGAAAACAAGGGTGATATGAATGAGAATGGCAGGCTCAGCAGACTAGAGGTCAGCTGACCAGGGTGACCACAGTCGAGGGCAAAGTCATAATCATGCACCATATGTAGTGCAGAAAAGCTGAACTTTCAAACCAGACTTGAACTTTGGTAAATTTGTTTCAAGTCAGAGATCTGGAAGAGCATTCCATATAACGTGAGTTCTACTACATTGAAGACATGAATTCCCAGCATACAACAAGAAAGGAAGGAATAGTCAAATTGTTAGTCTATGAAGAGAGTATTGCTCATGATGGAGAATATGTGAAAAGGATATTAGAAAGGTACCCAAGTGGCTAAATTTGTGAATCAATGTTTACCGATCTTTCAAGGGAAACTCAAAGGTGTCGTAGAGAATTTCTTCCTCTGAGACCAGGAGTCACTTCACTGGGGGCAACATTCTACTTGAGACACCCTTGCACCATTCAGTTAAATATGTTTTCTTTGAACCTCAACAATTAAATGCTTTCTTGCCAATGTCTCGGCTGGATGAAGGAAAATTAAGTGCTCAATAGTTATAGAGATGCTCCTACCTCAGCACTATCTGTAGTTATCTTGCTAAATTATAATATATTTTCCTTTATTTTTCATCTGTGTGTAATCTTGGAATCCTAGGTTGAGGATTTGAGTGTCTTAGTTAATCCTCCTTTTTTCTTAATTTTAAACTTTCTTTGTAAATGGTATTAAGGTATGATTTACAATGTATGTGGTATTATTTTCACTAATTCACTTTCTGTACAAGTGCCTATTTACTTGGTTTGTAAATTATGAAACTTATAAATTAAAAAAAAGAAAAAGAAAGAGGCAACCAATGTTCCTGTCTCACAAGAGGTGTAAAATGATCAAATCTGCTTGAATGTGTGATTAAACAAATGGCTGAGTGCTGGACAATTGACAACTGATAGATATTTTGTGCAGTAATATCATAGAAGAGAGAACTACAGTAATCCAATTGTCACCAGATAACGTACCAATACACAATACTTCTGTGGGCTCTACTTTAACCTTTTCTATACATATATGAAGGTTTCTTTCCCTTCCCTCTTTTTTCCTCCTTTAAACTTGTGTTTTTATACTGTGTAAACTACTTTGAAAGAATTTTTCTCTAGGGCAGAATGTGGTCTAATTTTATGCTTCCTCTTTTTATTAATATTACCATTGTCTTCTTGACAATACCTTTTTGTTACCTTACCCTAGTCTCTGGAATTACTTCCAAAGGAACTCAGATTTGAGCCTTCCTATTAAAAGTTTAAAGCCAAACTGAAAACTTAGTTCTTCAATAAGGTGTTCAATAAATGAGACAAAAACAACATGAATTTAGTCAAGAGAAATCTTGCCTCGCCAATCTACTACATTTCTTGGAGGGGGTGAATGAACATTTGTATAAAGGTGAGCCAGTTGATATTGTGTACTGTATTTGGATTTTCAACAGGCATTTGAGAAAGTACATCATAAAAGACTTCTGAGGAAATTAGATTGAAAAAACAGAGAATAGGTTTAAATGGTCAATATTCTCAATGGAGAAGGGTAAATAGTTGGGTTCCCCGTGGATTTTTTGCTGAGACTACTGCTTTTTAATATATTTATCAATGATCTAGAGATGGGAATAATTAATGAGATAATTAAATTTGCTGATGAGATGTACAATGTCTGCTTCTATGAGACAAACATGTTTTTTCTTATTACATAGAGCATTTTGGACCCCAAGTTTGTTTGCATAGAGTAGATAGTTCCAAGTCTAATAGATGCTGGCATTGTCATCTGGAAGTTGGGATGTTAGATTATTTACTATACTATTGTCCCTTGATACTAAAATTCTGGAGATCTATTTGGGATCAAGTTAATAATTTATTAGAAAATCCAGTGGCACTATCATATGATACCATTTTATTTGGAAACCTAGGCACTTGCTTCACCTATATTTTGAATGAAGAGTACTATCATAAATCGATCCGTTCATGCAAGACGTTACCTCGCAAGTCTTCCCCACTTCATTCGACGAGCATTAGTAATGTTAATTTTTATGAGTCCTCAGAGGGCCACCACGCACTCAAATGTATCTCATAGTGCGGGGCTTTATGCACCCTTTCGTCACTGGACCTATATTTTTTATATGTCTCATAAATGCTATTAACATAACTTAAATATAAATATGCTAAAAGTACTTAGCTTAGTGACGCTAGTCGGGAGGGTAGAAAACATCAGTTATCCAACATGTTTCGCCCAAATGACAGGGCTTTATCAAGGCTCCCTCTCCCTAGAAAAATAAAAGATATGTGTATTTTTCCTAAATGCCTAGCCTTTTACCATATTACTTATATCAAGTGTACCATATTCATTATAAACTTTCAACCTCTTACCGTTTGAAATCATATTCTCCCACCAATGCGTCAATTCGTCTCTGACGAGGTTGAAAGTTTATAATGAATATGGTACACTTGATATAAGCAATATGGTAAAAGGCTAGGCATTTAGGAAAAATACACATATCTTTTATTTTTCTAGGGAGAGGGAGCCTTGATAAAGCCCTGTCATTTGGGCGAAACATGTTGGATAACTGATGTTTTCTACCCTCCCGACTAGCGTCACTAAGCTAAGTACTTTTAGCATATTTATATTTAAGTTATGTTAATAGCATTTATGAGACATATAAAAAATATAGGTCCAGTGACGAAAGGGTGCATAAAGCCCCGCACTATGAGATACATTTGAGTGCGTGGTGGCCCTCTGAGGACCCATAAAAATTAACATTACTAATGCTCGTCGAATGAAGTGGGGCAGACTTGCGAGGTAACGTCTTGCATGAACGGAACCATTTTATTTGGAACATCTATGAGGGCAAAAAGTCAAATTTCGGCAAAAAATAACAAACTTTTGTTTAGGACGGGGGTTGTCATGCAGCTTATGTTAAAGAATTGGAAAAATTGGGATAGATTAAATTATTCATTCTGGTGGGAATCCCTATGTTATGTCTTTAAAATGGAAAAGTTTATGGCCATTCAGAAGGGATAGTATAAAAAATTTATGGAAGTTTGGGAATCATTAACTAAATATTGTAAGGATTGATTTATTTAAATAAATGAGGAAAACATACACATCCTGAGAGGGGGGAGAGGGGGGTGTTTTGGCATTGGTTAAGAGATATAGATAGGTTGTTTACAGGTATTTTTATGAGGTGTTGGTTAATTGGAAAATGGGTGGGGGAAAATAAGTCTTGTCTTTATTCTATCAAGTTTATTGTGCTGTAATGCATCATCTTTTGTGCACAATTGAAGTTTTAAAAATGAATAAAGAATTTTAAAAAAAATTTGCTGATGACATAAAGTTGTTCAAAGTTATTAAGTCGCAAAAAGATTGTGAAACATTGCAAGGGACCTTGTCAGACTGGGAGACTGGGCATCAAAATGGCACATGATGTTTAATGTGAGCAACTGCAAAGTGATGCATATGGGAAAGAGGAAATCGAGCTATAGCTATGTGATGATGGGCTGTATGTTAGCAGTCACTGTCCAGGAAAAGGATCTAAGAGTCATCCTTGAGGGTAAATTCAAATCCTCAGCTCAGTGTGCAGCAAAGGCTAAGAAAGCAAATAGAATGTTAGGAATGATTACATTCCATTACACTAGAGATTTCTATTCCGCCATTACCTTGCGGTTCAAGGCGGATTACAAAAGAGTTAAAGAAGGTGGACTACAAAAGAAGAACATTGGTCATTTCTAGTAATGGTAAAGAATAGATCAGGTAGTATCGGTAAGTAGGGAAGAAGATGGGAAGAGGAAGGTATTCGTGGTATTAAGACTTTTTCAGGGATTTCTTTTCTGAACATCTTGTAGTCTGGGGTAGTTATCAGTAGATTGGAGATTTGGTTATCTAGTTTTGCTGCTTGTGTGACCAGGAGGCCACTTCTTTGATTGGAGGATGAGTGAATGGAGTGTGTGTTTTTCTGCATCTGGTGCAACAGTGGGAAAATTCAAATGTCATATCTGTTGTAAGAACCATCTTAATTTTACCAATTTCTCCTTTTCTGTCCATTCACCCTATTAAACTTAAAGTTGACAACTCATATTTCCAAATCTGAATGGAATGACATCATCATGCCACTGCTCTCTCACAGAACCACAGTCAATAACTCTAACACAATCAATAACACTACTTCAGTGTTTAACCCATAAGGCATAAACCATGTTCCATGAATAAATATAGGGGTCCTTTTATCAAGCTGCGGTAGGGGTTTAATGTGCGTAATACTGCGGGTTAAACCACCGGCTGCGCTAGCCGCTAATGCCTGCATTGAGCAGGCGTTAGTTTTTTAGCCAGACGCGGGGGTTAGCGCATGATGAAATGTCCGGCACGCTAACCCCGCTAGCACGGCTTGATAAAAGGACCCCATAATGTTGTTCTTTATAAAGCAAAATACGGGACACGTCACCCGCTAGCGGCAAAACTACTTGTTGAAACACTAGATATCGTAAATCTGATATCCTTTACTCTTCTGATCTGGCTTTCTGTGGTTTTCTAAGTATGAGGCACATGGTGATCATACTTCCATGCTATTCTTGGGACATGCTTGACTGGCTTACCACAGCTTAAAAGGGCTTGCAGTAGGGTGCACGCAAGCGTCCTTTTGTGAGTCACAGATTACCACATTGCACATCATGCAGTAAAAAATTATTTTTATTTTTACTGTAGATGAGGTGTGCCTAGGGGTACAGAGTGAGCATGTCATAAAAACATAAAGAGTTACCATACTGGGACAGACTGAAGGTCCATCAAGACCAGTATCCTGTCTTCATCGGTAGGTAAGTGTCTACACCGAGGCGCCTACCAGCAAGTAGGTCTGGTGGGGCAGATTTTGAGCGTGATCCGATGTACCCTTAAGTGAACTCCATGAAAAGCCTGGCCTAAATGGCAGTGAACCTAAGGATTCAATGTTTACCAATGCCTAGGACCGTTTAGGCACCACTAAGCACGATTCTATGGCGCCTAATGGTGCCTTTGAGTTAGGCATCGTTTATAGAATCAGGACCTTAGTATCTACAAAAAAAGGTGGCGGTAAGAGCTCACGTGCTAATGGCAATATTTGCATATGCAAAAATATCCAATTTGACAAAACCAGAGCAAGAACTATCTATACACACAACGTTAAAGACACATTTTTCTTTAGTGCTCAGAGATGCTTTGTAGCGAGTGCGGTCAGCTGTACATGTTGGTTCACTAAGGAGAGGTGTTCTATAGAATGTGTTGAAAATTTTGTGGATTTTGTTCGATCTGATTGCCACATGACACCTGAGGCAGGCCCTTGTGGGCCGAAACTCGATCGTGTCGTGTCTATCGTAATAAAAGAGACTGAGCACCAATTGGTCACCTTTGTTGTTTTGTTTGCTTTAAATGTAAGCACATGTGGGGCCACATACTTTGAGTATTCTATAAATAAAAATAGGCATCTACTTTTCTTTACTACTACTAGTTATCATTTCTATAGCACTGCTAGACGTGCACAGCACTGTACATGAAAGCAATCAAGAAACAGTTCTTGCTCAGTAGAGCTTACAATCTTATCAAACATACAAACAGGATGAGTTGGGGTTTAGGGAGTTTCTCAGGCATGGGTACTTTACAAACGGGGAGGAGGGGAGTTGTTAGAAGGCACCATTTTACAGAGCTACCCTCATGATGTCTTCAGTACTTTTTTCTCTATCACTGACAATTTACATTCCGCTAATCCTAAATTGCTTGCCCGCAATGAATCATAAGCTTAAAGGAAACCATTGCAATAAGATGTCATACAAGATAAATGTGACATGAAACCAAAACAATATATCTCAAAAAAGAATTAAAAACTGAAGCAGTGGCTTGGGCCTCAATGTGACACAGAAGCATAAACAAATGACAACAGATATAGACCCTATGTATTTCCTTATTTTTTAAAAAACCTGATTTACCTGGGCCCGTCCTAGTCTCAAGCCAAAACACGCCCCATTGCATATGGGTATGATTCTGTTTTAGATGTTGGCATTCAAGCCCTGTAAAACATGAAGGGGAAGAGATTTGATATACAGCTCTCCCTCCGGATTCGCAATTTCCCTACTTGCGAATTCGGTTATTCACAATTTTTTATTTTCTTCTTTTTGTAGGCTGCCCGAACCTTCCCGGAACTCACGGCAGCCATTTTGATAATGGCTCTGCATGGGGCAGGAGCATAGGAAGATGGCTCCTGCCCCGCGTCACCACTAGACCACCAGGTAAGGTCGGGGAGGCAGGAGGGAGGCGAGGGTAGGTCAGAGCTGCCCCCAAAAATTATTTGCGATTTTCCCTAGTCGCGGGCCGGCTCTGCACCTAACCCCTGCAAATACGGAGGGAGAAGTGTACTGACTTTCTGTAGTTACAAAGAGGTTCACATATTATATGCAGGTACATATTTTGTACCTGGGGCAATGGAGGGGTAAGTAACTTGCCCAGAGTCACAAGGAGCGGTAGTGGGAATTGAACCTAGGCCCGATCCGATCCATGGGTGATCCATGGCCGAGTCTTGCTGGGCGACCAATTCACTAAAGAGTCCTCATGCAAATTAGGTGATTGGAAGCATGCCCCAAAGTGACCCCCCGGATCACTGCAGAGCAATCCAGACGCATGCGCAGACCATCCTCTATGACTGTAGATGTGGTCCGCGCATGCTCCTGCTCTCCGCGCAAGCTTGAGGTAAAAACGAAAGGGGGAGGGGTGGCTGCACTTGCTGGCCCCACAATATGTGGATTGGAAAAAATTATTGATTTCTAGCTAGTTTCTTATTTTCCTGTCTTAAGAAAAGTGAAGGGATGAAACTTCAGTTCAGTTGACGTGCTTAGTGGAGTCTGGGACCCTACAATCGGATACGCTGCAGAGAAGGGCAGGAAGCGAAGGTTGCCGGTTACTCACGAGTCCGTGGTTTAAACCCATGGGTTCAAAGCGGGGCTGCACTGGAACAGAACAAAACACGCCGTAGTGCAGGCCCGCTTTAAACCTGCGGGTTAAAACCACGAGTTTGCACTGCAGGGAAGGGCAGCAGAGAGCAGGAGAGTCGGCAGGGACAGGGCTTTAGAGAGCAGGAGAATCGGCAGAGAGCAGGAGATGTGTTTAAAATGTTTTATTTTGTTGGTTTTATTTTTTTTGATACTGGGATTTCAGGGCAGCAGAGAGCAGGACAGTCGGCAAGGACGTGAGCGACTGGTCCTCAGCAGTCACTTCTTTTTGGATCGGCCAGCCCAGGCGGTGTTCCTTCTTCAGTTTAGTGAATCGCTGCCTTCCTACTTTGTATGCCATTTCCCCTCATTTGCAAGTGCAGATCGGATCGGGTGCGGATCGGGCAGAAACTTAGTGAATCATGTTGGGTCGTAAACAGGTCAGGACACGATCAGTGTGCATAATTTCTTAGGTTTTCAGGCTATTGCACTAACCAGTAGGCTACTTGCTAGTTTATGGACATCCAAAACGCGATTAGCACGTCTGAAACAAGCACCATTATCTACTAAATTCTAAAATGCAGAAAAATAAAAAATCCCTATTCTTCCTGAATCCCCTGCACTAAATATGTCTTTCCTGTTTAAGGAACTTGCACAAGAAACCACTGCTTAATTTTGTAACTGAAAATCAATGCCTATTAAGGAGAAACTAATTGTCTCCTTTCAGTGCATCACCTTGGTAAACAAAGTGCTAAATTCATTTGCAATTAATTGCTTGGCACTTTGGAAGAATAATGAGGTATTAACCACTTTCTTCCTTGAGATTTTTTTTTTTTTTGAGGGCTCATTACTCATTTGCTCTTGAAAGTAACAGCCAGGGGGAAGAATTAATCTGTTGGCATAGGTTTTAAATGACTGTACATTATCCAGAAACTCTCCCATAGAAAAAAAACACATAAAGCTTGTACAAATTGCTAATCAAAAAGGACAAAGAGCCACAGGAATCAACTGGTCACCGTTAGCAAGTGAGACCAATCAACTTCCCCAGCCTGATTAGATGGGTTTCTATTTCCTGCAGCCCCCGATGACAGGGAATGCAATGCAGAGTTCTATGGGCCATTCTGGCCTTGCAGGGTTTCTTTGTGGGCTGCGATACCTCCTGCTGGATGAATAAAAGGCTTTATATTGGTCACTAACATTAACTACTGGCCATTCGATCTAAGTATCAACTCCAGTAAGCCAGATTCTAATCTTCAAATTGACTTCACTTACCCCCTCCCCCCCTTTTTATAAAACTGTGCAAGAGGTTTTTAGCGCCGGCTGGCACAATGAATACTCTGCACTGCTCTAACACTCAGGAACTCTATGACTGTCAGAGGAGCACAGAGCATTCAGCGCGCCAGCCGACGCTAAAAACCTCTTGCGCAGATAATGAACTGGACTATGTGTATTGATATCTCTATTTAAGAACATTACTTCAGTCTTAACATTTTCATGAATTTGTCATAAGTACATTTATTTAAAATTTTTCAGAACCTTCAGGAGCGGTACTGAAACATAAAAATTTCTCTGTTCAAATTTACACCCGCTAAGCTTCCTCATCAGCTCAAATTTATATAATTTTGGTTAAACTTTTGTCATTTTGGGGTTTTTTTTATCTCATATTAACGTCCTCACCATAATTCATAATGTAAATCTTCAATTCAGTCTCCCGGAAGAAGTGGTGGAGACAGAGATTGTGTCTGGATTCAAGAAGGTGTGGGATAGGCACGTGGGATTTTTTAGAGAGAGGAAGAGAAAATGGTTACTGCGGATGGGCAGACTGGATGGGCCATTTGGCCTTTATCTACCATCATGTTTCTTTGAATCTATGATTCTATGTTTCATTAAATGAGGTCAATTTGAAGATTAGAATTTGGCTTAGTGGAGTTGATACTATTTTTGAGATTTTATTTGTCTTTTTCACATTTTGTTTGCATAATCTCCACTTATTCACCTATCATTTTACACCTCAATTTAAGCATTTATATACCACTAAGTACATGTTCTCCTATTCAGTTCTGGTATCACCCATGGTTCATTCAAAGTATTATTTATAATACCATTTAGGATTCACTTGACACCGACTTGTTCATTTTATCACTCACATCAGTCCACAGTTCTATTTAGGAATTTTGCTTGTCCTCTCTGTCCCCTCTTTTACAAAACCATGAAAGCAGTTTTTAGCACAGGCCGATGCGCTGAATGCTCTGCG
This sequence comes from Geotrypetes seraphini, assembly GCF_902459505.1. Taxonomy (NCBI): domain Eukaryota; kingdom Metazoa; phylum Chordata; class Amphibia; order Gymnophiona; family Dermophiidae; genus Geotrypetes; species Geotrypetes seraphini. The sequence goes on along the minus strand of NC_047088.1, from coordinate 83,850,584 downwards.
CTGCTCTGATACTCATAGAGTTCCTATGAGCATCAGGAGCAGCGCAGAGCATTCAGCGCGCCGGCCTGCGCTAAAAAACACATCTGTGGTTTTGAAAAAAGTGGGGGGAGGGTATATCTTCACCTATTTGCCTATCATTTTACACTTCATTTCATTCACACATCGTTACTAATAGTTTTTTGCACTTACACTTATATTTATATACATAGGACCCCTGAGGAAGGTGAGTTCATCGAAACAGAGACCGTGTTGGATCCTTTTCATTTATGCATACACTTTCCCCTCCTTATTCATAAATTCCGTATCTACGGATTCGCTTATTCGCAGTTTTAAACCAAAAAATCCATTTTCTTTTTTTGAGCTGTTTTAAGCCCTGTAAGCCACCCCCCCCCCCCCCCCAAGCCTTACCTGGTGGTCTAGCTTGTTTTTGGGGCAGGAGCGATCTTCCCACACTCCTGCCCCATGCAGATCGCTCACAGGAAATGGCTCGAGAGACTACAGGAGCTCAAGGCAACCATTTCCTGTGAGCGATCTGTACGGAGCAGGAGCATGGGAAGATCGCTCCTGCCTGAAAACCCCCTACACCACCAGGTAAGGCTTAAGGGTGGGGGCTTTCAGGGCTTAAAATAGCCAGGGGAAGTGAGGGTTAGGGGCAGAACCGGCCCAAATATTATTTGGGGGTTTTTAATATTCGCAGGTCGGCTCTGCCCCTAACCACCGTAAATACGGAGGGGAAAGTGTATGTGGCTTGTTTTTGAAAATTTAAAAATAGACAATAAAAGAATGCATGGGTTTTTGGCAGCATATAGAATGTGCCCATAGAAGGATGGTTAAGTATCAGTTTCATTAAATGTGGTTGTACCTGCTTTGAAAGTGTTTTGATGAGACTTTTTAGCTGTTTAGTATAATCTTTTGTGGGATCTTCAGTCAGTTTCTTATAGTATGTGTTATTTGAGAGTTGTTTGTGTCCTTCTTCAATGTAGTTATGTGTGCCCATAATTACTATAACACCTCCTTTGTCTGCAGGTTTGATCACAATGTTTGATTACAGTAGTTTATTTTACATACTACATAGTAGCTTCATCACATGCCCCCTAGTCTTAGTATATTTGGAAAGCGTGAACAAGCGATTCACATCTACCCTTTCCACTCCACTCATTATTTTATAGACCTCTATTATATCACCCCTGAGTTATCTCTTCTCCAAGTTGAAGAACCCTAGCTGCTTTAGCATTTCCTCATAGGGAAGTCATCCCATCCCTTTTATCATTTTTATCACTCTTCTCTGTATATTTTCTAATTCCGCAATATTTTTTTTGAGATAGTGACCAGAACTGCACACAGTATTCGAGGTTCGGCAGTACCACAGAGCGATACAATGACATTTTAACATTTTCATCTTTGTTTTCCATTCCTTTCCTGATAATTCCTAACATTCTATTTGCTTTCTTAGCAGCCGCTGCACGTTGAGTTGAGAGTTTCAATGTATCCTCAATGATGACACCTAGACACCTAAGGTGTATGGGGACAGACTTACAGATCTCAATATGTATACTTTAGAGGAAAGGTGGGAGAGGGGAGATATGATAAAGACGTTTAAATACCTACGTGGCATAAATGCATGAGCTTAGTCACTTTCAATTGAACGGAAGCCAGTCAAGTACAGGGTACCACAAGGAGAACTACTATCCCCTCTGACATCCAACTATACCTACCACAAGGAGAGAACTATGACTCCCAGATTGCAAAACTTCAAAACTGTCTTTCAGAAATCAAAATCTGGATGTCCTCAAACAAGCTCTATCTAAATGCCTCAAAAACTGAACTCCTTTGGATCCACAAAGAACATTGCACCTACAACTGCCCCTCTCTCCTCTGGGAATCATCTACCAAGACCACTAAAGACCAAGTTTGTAGCCTAGAGGTACTTCTTGATTCTAACCTACCATTTACTGACCATATCTCGCAAGTGGTTTCATCTTCGTTCTACTATCTTCAATAACTACGGAAAATAAGAAACTATTTCTCTGAACCAGACTTTACAAACTTCTCTATGTCTTCATCCTCTCCCGAATGGATTACTGCAGTGCATTATTTAATGGACAGCAAAAAAATATTAAGCATCTCCAATGTGTACAAAAAGCAGCAATCAAACTACTGAAGAACCTTTCCAACCACAATTTAGTATCCTAAGCACTAGCATCAGCCCACTTGCTACTCATAGCCAAATACTGCATCTTCAAAGACTTAGTACTTGCATTGAAGTCCTTACACAATATGGCACCCAGCTAAATATCAGCCAAACTCCCATCCATACATCCCAAACAAACCCTTCTGCTCCCAGGAGGAAATACGTCTTTAATTACCCTCTGGTCAGAATTTCCAACTAGAAAGCACCAGATAAAGGTCATACTCTCACTTCTTGCCAAAGCACTTGAATTAACTTCCTCCTAGCATCAAATCTTTACAAAAGCAATAAAAACCTACCACTTCACCTGATCCTCAGGACAAGGAAGCATTCAGACTGTTACTCCCAAACTACTGTACTCTTAATAGATGTTAAACTGACTCTCTCCCTGTGCATGCTTCAGGCTCCAAGTGTCTGCTAATCCAGAACAATTGAATTAGACACATCTCACTATACCCATATTGCCTTAGTTTTCTGAGCCTTGTTGTTAATTTTTATATGCCTTGTTTGCTAACTGTTATATCTGTTACCATGTAACCCATTCTGAGCTCCTTGGGGAGGACGGGATATAAATCAAATTAAATAAATAAACATAAAGGATGAGCATCTTTTTTAGGATAGTGTTCAGTGCTGATTCCCACACCTAACAATTAGGTGCCAGACTTACGCCTTCTGAAACCTGGTATAAATGCTGGCACCCAAGTTAGGCACACTCAGTAGCATGATAGAAGGAGGTGCCCAGGGCGGTGACACCAGGCTTCAGCGCACCATACGTCCCCCGCACTCTTCCCCACCTCATGTCCCCCAGTGTACCTCTTAAGATGATTGCTGGCAGTGAGTGGCATCTCTAACCTGCTACTCGCACCGGTGTAAGCTCTCCCTTTGACATCACTTCCTGGTCCTGCAACCAGGATATGAGGTCAGAGGGAGAGCTGAGGCCAGAGCAAACAGCAGGTAAGAGATGCTACTTGCTACTGGTGATTATTTGAAGATGTAGGTGGGGGGGGGGGAGGAGAGGTTCTGGCACCCTTGCCAAGATGGTGCCTTGGGCAGTGTGTACTCCCCATCTATTCCCCCTTGCTATACCACTGGGTTCACTTACCCAGTATTCTATAACTACATACATAACTTTTCAGAACACCCCTGACACACCCATGCCCCTCCCATACTCACACCCCTTTTGTGATATCGGCATGCTATCTTATAGAATAGTGCACAACCCAATGTGCAACTTTTAATGAGTGCCAATTAATATCAGTAATTGGTGATTGGCACCAATTACTGATGGTTAAGAGCTTGATAGTCAATTCATTTGCACACACATCTTGGTAGCACACCCACATTTGGGTGCCAAACCTAGAATCCAGGGGAAAACTTACAAAACACTTTAGTTACACATGTCTTTGCCGAACTTAGGCACCCAACATTACACCTGGACAATGGCTGGTATAACTACAAGTACCTATAATCCAAAAAGGGGTCATCTAACAAACCATCTAAAATGAACCATCATTTATGGCTGGTGCTGCAGTAGTGCTGCCCTAATGGCATGGAGAATGCCTCTTACACCCAGCTTTCAGCCCAGAGCCTCCGCTTGCATCCAGCTCCCAGCCCACAACTTTTTCTGGAGTCCCATGGGAGGACAGTCCACCGTTCTGCCATATGAGAGAGGGATGATGGAGCTGCAGCGTTTGGTTCCAGCCTTTCAGGAGCAGGGAAATTGAAATGCAGGAGTCACTTATGTGGTACTGGCCTGGGCTGGCCTGGCTCGATTAGGAACACGGAAATAGAAGCTGACTGAGACTGAAGGTAGTGAGAATAACTGGGGTTTATTTTTATTGGGCTTGTTTAATTTTGAAAATTTTTTTATTGCTTCTATTTTTAAGATTTTTCTTTGGTGTTCTTTGATATTAAAGTTTTCCCTCTGTAGTGCATTTTATACACCTATAGTACTGAATTTATTGTATTTTATTTTCCTTCTTTCTTCTCTTTATATAGGTAAAGTAATAAATTATTTCTTTCATAGGTACTATAGTTAGATTGTGAGCCTTTTGGGACAGAGAGGGAAATTCAAAGTACCTGATTAGATTTTGGCCATAACTTAAACCACTTCAAATCCTTTGGGATATTTAGCAGTATATAACACACCATATTAAATTAATTAAATTAGATTTAAGGAATACTGATACTGAGTCATACTGGTATTCTATAGCAGAATCTGGGCAATCAGATGCTCTTATAGAACAAGCTCTCATTGTGTGGCATTGGGGTGTCTAAAAGGAGGTGCCCGCTTACAGAATTGCCAACTAAGTACAGAACTTGAACACATGTTAATAAGTTGAACACATGTTAATAAGTTAATAAATGGGGAGCTAAACGCATCTGAGAGATTTAAGTATAAAAATACAAAGATCTCTCTTTCTATGCAAACCCCCCCCCCCCCCTGCAAAGCAGTATATACTAATGCTCAAAGTATGGGAAACAAGATTCTGGATCTAGAAGCTGTGATGGAAGAAGATGAGTTGGTAATGGAACCTAGTCTGAACCCATAATCACTCTCTCTGCTATTAAAATTATCTAACAGCATTATTCTTTAATCCATCCTACTGAATAAGAATATATTATTTGTCCTGTCATTAACCCTAAATTATACAGAATGAGGCAGAGATCCCCAACAGAAACCCTCCACATCCAGTTAAAGACCTTAAGAATAGCCCTTACTGGGTCAGACCAATGGTCCATCAAGCCCAGTAGCCCCTTCTCACAGTGGCCAATCCAGGTCACTAGTACCTGGCCAAAACCCAAAGAGTAGCAATATTCCATGCTACCAATACAGGGCAAGCAGTGGCTTCCCCCATGTCTTTCTCAATAACAGACTATGGAGTTTTCCTCCATAATGTCAAAACCTTTCTTAAAACCAGCTACGCTATCCGCTCTTACCACACCCTCTGGCAACACGTTCCAGAGCTTAACTATTCTCTGAGTGTTTACTAGGTTGTTTAACCAATAATGGATCCATGACAGCATTGAAATCTCTGGCTACGATTAAATTAGATATAGCCAGTGATAGAATTAATTGTTGGAGTTTTTTTAAAGAACTCCGCCTGATTAGAATTTGGAGCATAAATATTAAGAAGCGTCAGGGCATCTTTTCCTGAACTCATATCAACTTGGAGCCATCTACCCATAGGATCAGCTCAAGAATTACCGAATACAGCAGAACAAGTCTTATTAACCAAGATAGCCACACCAGCCTTTTTCCCCACCCCCCTTCTAGTTTCATAGATTCGCTTGATGATAAATGTGTTTCTTGTAAAAAGTAAATATGAGCCTGTTGCTGCTTCAAAAAGTTAAGTATTTTTTTCTGCTTAATAGGATGGTTGAGTCCATTAACATTTAGAGAATGCATTTTTAAAGCCATCTTATTTGTTTTACAATTAATTCAAAATGAGTTCCCTTAAATTCATAAAAAATTTGGTTAAATAACCCCCTATACACATCCAGGACCCCATTAAACCTACTTCCCTCCCTACCCCACCCCTTGAAACAAATCATGTGAACTTGGATACGAACTGAATAGACACGTAAAACCACTATCCCCCCATCCCGCAACTTATAGTATATCATTCGTCCCAAATGTCATTAAGTACATTTAAAATATTCTTTGCCAATATTACCTGTATTATTTAACTGCCTATACGCATGCATAATGTATTCTAATGGTACATGAACTAAAACTTTTTCCCATCATAAATATAAATTACAAAAATAAAACAGTTACATCCCTGAAATGTTACTAAATGAGAGGAAGAGAAAAAATCTATAATAATAAAATGCTAAGCGCGCATGCGCACTCTCACCGCATGCTTCCCTGATCCCTGTTCTGTCAGGCTGTGGCGGTAGGAGTGCGCATGCGTGCCAGACAAGCCTCCCTGCTCTCCACCTCTCCACTTCACGGCTGCAGAAATGGTCCCACACTCGCGGCTTCAGGCTCATCCAGCTCCAGCACAGCAGTCGGCAGTACAGACTAATCAGTTTCTCCTTCCTTCCTGTGAACCGACCAGCTCCCTTAGGCCCTTCCCACCTCACTCCCTTCCCTTCCCACAGTCCCGAGTCCAAACCTGCTGACTCCAGCAGCCTGCAGCACTGTTCACACGCTGCTTCGGGGCCTTCTACTGCCCTGATTTACTCTGACACATCCCTGATGACATCATCAGAGATGCGGCAGAGCTGCTAGAATTGCAGGTTTGTCGGGACCACGGGAAGGGAAAGGGGGGGTAGGGGAAAGGCTGCTGCTGCACAGGGAAGTAGTGTGGGGGGAGGGAAATGGAGGGGAAATAATTCAAACAACTTACTCTATGAAACTTCCGTTATTACACAAAAAAAGGTAGGTGACAAAAGGAGAGAGAGACACAGAAAAAAAAATCCACATACAGCAGCCAAAGAGACAAACATCAAAACAAACACAGACAGAGAGACCAAAAGTAAGAAATACAGACAGCAGCCAAAGAGATAGATAGAAGGTGACAGTCAAAAAACCACACAGAAGAACAGGGGTTTAAAGAGACAGATTTAAAAAAAAAAAAAAATTTGGACAAGGAGAGAGAGACAAACAGAAAAAAAAGAAAGGGGCTACAGAGATAGATTAAAACAGACAGACACCAAAATAAAGACAGACATACAGCGGCTAAGGAGACAGCAAAAAAAGACAGACAGACATACAGCGGCCAAGGAGAGAGAGAGACAGAAAGAAAGACAGACACACAAATCTATTCTAGCACCCGTTAATATAACGGGCTTAAAGACTAGTATATATATATACCTATACATATATCATTTAATAATCATCCATAAAATATATCCCAAATGGGAACTTCAGAAATTTATTAATTCCCCCTCTTTTCTTTTTCTTTTTTATCCCCTCCCCCTTTTCTTTTTTTTTCTTCCCTTCCCCTCTTCTTCTTCCCTCTCCCCTCTCCTCCCCCTCCATCTCCTTCTTTCTCTCTCTCCTTTCCTTCCCTCTCCTTCTCATCTTTTCCCTTCTCCTCTCTCCTTCTTTTCTTTCTTCCCTTTCCAACTTCCTCCCTTCTTTCTCTCTTTCCTTCCCTTTTTTCCTCTTTCCTTCCCTCTTTTCCCTTTTTTCTTTTCTTTTTCTTTCCTCCTCCTCTCTCTCTCTTTCCCCTTTAAAAAAGAAAGTAATGATAAATTCATTATGAAGTTTACCATTTTAACTATAAACTTATAAAGCTATAATAGTGTAAAACCGATTTTCATCTTCCTTGTGTAACATTAGTATCTTAGTAACAAAATTCTAAATAATATAAGATGATCTGCATTAAAATATTCCCTCTTTACCATAAATCCATTGTTTAAATCATTAACTAAACAGAAAATAATAACCTAAAAAATCATTTCAAAGTATATTAAGTACAAAAAACATTTTATAGCGCCCTGCATAAAATAAACAATATTCCATCCGATCTAAAAACAAAATATAAAAATAAGTTGCTTACATAGAACCATATTATTTAATATACCCCATCAAATATAGTGAAACACAGTTCCCCTAAAATATTAAATAAATTGATACATATCAATTATACAAAGTTAAATTAACTATTCTACTAAAATGACTATTGCCCATAAAAGAAAAGATGCAAAATCAGAAATATATTAATAATTAAACCATCAAATACAATCTCAGTTTGCAAATAACATATATAATATTGGAAATACAGGACTAATGCATACACCCAAACAAAGTCCCATTTACTAACATTAACAGTAAAATAAGGAAAAACCTCCTTCCTTACATGCTTCTTTATGTTTCATCCATTTTCCATCAATTCATAACCTGTAGCATTCAAAATTTGATCCCTTATGTCTTGTCCAAGTCTCCCATGAAGAAACAGTTGAAGTAATTTAAAAACAACCTCGAGCTCTTTTCTTTCCTCTTTCACAATCTTATACTCCAATGTTAGTTGCTTTTCCATGTTGATGGCTTCACTGGGAGAGATAATCAGATTACACTTTCCTATAACTTTTCACCCTTCTATGTGTCAGGCCAGCCTAACCTCAGCATAATGACAGCCAAAACTTATCACAAAACATGTATATATGATTCCCATTCAGCACTGATAAAATTTCAAGCCATTCAAAAATCCAGGACAGGCCCCTTGTCAGTGAAAATTCCATCAACTGTAATCTCTGCCATAAAAACGAAAAACTGTTCATTAATACTGCTAGGAGTCTTTCCTAATTGGAAACGATCCCTCCATATCTGAAGATAAAATTAGAACAAAGTTCATGTATCTTTAGTGGAGGAACGAAAGCAAATAAACAGTCAAATAATCACCATAGTGTCCCCTTTAAACTGACTTCCACAGTAGACTTGCTCAAATTACGTCAAATGAAACATGACAACTCATAGCTGTTCTATGATTTCTTATACTTCCTTTCTCCCCCTTTTAGCCTATTTCTTTCAAAACATAACTAAAGCATATCTTATAAGGTATCAAAAGTAATATTCAAATATTGAAGGCACAATTAGAAAGCCAGGATAAATTCCTTGCCAACTGCCACATCAACTGCTGTTTCTCTCCCGATTATACTTCCATATGATGATGATGTATGAATTCTTCAAGTTTCTTCGGGTCCCGATAATTAGTTGTTCTATTGTTAAATGTAACCCTCATAACTGCAGGGTAAAATAAACCATATTTTGTCTCTAAATCCCTAAGTTTCACACGAAGATCAAAAAATTACTTTCTTAAAACTGCAGTCTGCCTGGCAAAATCCGGAAGAAAAAGAGGTTTCCTGTCCTATTTCACTACTTTTAACTGTTTAGCAGCCTCAAAGATTTTCATTATATGTTGGAATCACAATACTTTGATTATCATTGGTTTAGGACCCATCTGATTAATTTGAATATGAAAAGGCAGCCTGTGTGTCCTCTCGATTTCGAATGGCTCCAGAAACTTAAGAGACAAAACTTCGGGGATGAGAGTTGTGAGGAATGCAATTGGGTTTTTCCCTTCCATACCCTCCAGAAATCCTAAACTACAAACATTATTCCTCCTGCTTCTGTTCTGCATCTCTTCCAACTCAGAAGAAATCCAAGCGATAGTATTGTGATCCATGCGGCTCTGACCAGCAGTCTCCTCAACAGCTACAACCCGCTGTTAAGAACATAATAATTGCCACTGCTGGGTCAGACCAGTGGTCCATCGTGCTCAGCAGTCCGCTCACATGGCGGCCCTCTGGTCTAAGACCAATGCCCTGAAACTAGCCTTACCTGCATACGTTCTGGTTCAGCAGGAACTTGCCTAACTTTGTCTTGAATCCCTGGAGGGTGTTTTCCTCTATAACAGCCACTAGAAGAGCGTTACAGTTTTCTACCACTCTCTGGGTGAAGAACTTCCTTATGTTTTTGTACGGAATCTATCCCCTTTTAACTATAGAGAGTGCCCTCTCGTTCTCCTTACCTTGGAGAGGGTGAACAACCTGTCTTTATCTACCGAGTCTATTCCCTTCATTATCTTGAATGTTTTGATCATGTCCCCTCTCAGTCTCCTCTTTTCAAGGGAGAAGAGGCCCAGTTTCTCTAATCTTTCACTGTACGGCAACTCCTCCAGCCCCTTAACCATTTTAGTCGCTTTTCTCTGGACCCTTTCGAGTATTACCGTGTCCTTCTTCATGTATAGCGACCAGAGCTGGACGTAATACTCCAGGTGAGGGTGCACCATGGCCCAGAACAATGGCATGATAACCTTCTCTAATCTGTTGGTGATCTCCTTCTTAATCATTCCTAGCATTTTGTTCGCCCTTTTCACTACCGCCACACATTGTTCTAATTGTTTGGTTCGAGCGTTGCACACAGACATTTGATGGTTCAGGTTAGAAACCTCAATTTGAAGCCCATTTAATTTTGATGTAGTTTCTTTCAGTAATTCTTTAATTGTATGGAGGTCCATTATGACTTGTTCCAGGAGTTTGTTGGATTCCTTAGGCAAAGGAATCTCAGATAGTGTAGTGGGATCGGCTTTCAATCTCTTGGCATTTCCCCTAGATGAAAAAGCATTATCCACCTTAGTTTGCTTTCCCAAAGGCAGAGCTGAACTTTAGTATGGCAGTCTTCCAAAAATCCAAAGTAAAAAGATATATTGAACTCCTACAGAGTATTCAAAAAATGCAAGGCAGGGGAGAGCAGTGAAATTACACTGCTGTCTTCACTTGCTGCCAAGCTCCACACACACACCCCCCCACCCCACACCCCCGCTAACCAATTCCTAATTCACAACTGAACTTTGCCACCTCTCCCATGATACTTTAGTTTTCTCAGGAGCTTCTATCAACCGGCTCACCTTTATCCACTTTTTTATTCACACCTTCAAAGAAGTCAAGCAAATTTGTGAGGCAAGATCTCCCTCAGCTGAACCGATGCTGACTCCTTCTCATTAAATCATGTTTGTCTATGTGTTCCACAATTTTATTTTTTATAATTGTTTCTACCATTTTGCCCAGCACTGAAGTGATGCTTACCAGTCTGTAATTTCCCGGATCTCCACTGGAACCCTTTTTAAAAATCAACGTAACATTGGCCGTCCTCCAATCTTCAGGTAAGCATAGAAACATAGAAGATGACGGCAGAAAAGGGCTATAGCCCATCAAGTCTGCCCACCCTACTGACCTATCCTCTTAAGTCTATACCTGGCGACCGATATTCTAGTTCGACCCTCGTAGGGATCCCACATAGGTATCCCATTTATTCTTAAAGTCCAGCACGCTGCTGGCCTCGATCACCTGCGCTGGAAGCTCATTCCAACGGTCAACCACTCTTTCTGTGAAGAAATACTTCCTGATGTCGCCATGAAATTTCCCGCCTCTGAGTTTGAGCGGATGCCCTCTAGTGGCAGAGGGTCCCCTGAGAAAGAAGATATCATCTTTCACCTCGATACGTCCTGTGATGTATTTAAATGTCTCAATCATGTCTCCCCTCTCCCTATGTTCTTCTAGAGTGTAGAGCTGTAGTTTGTTTAGTCTCTCCTCGTACGAGAGACCTTTGAGCCCCGAGATCCTCCTGGTGGCCATCCGTTGAACCGACTCGATTCTAAGCACATCTTTACGGTAATGTGGCCTCCAGAATTGTACACAGTATTCCAGATGAGGTCTATCCATGGTTCTGTACAATGGCATTATGACTTCAGGTTTCTTGCTGACAAAGCTTCTACTGATACATCCCATCATCTGCCTTGCTTTAGATGAAGTCTTCTCCACTTGATTGGCAGTTTTCATGTCTACACTGATGATTACTCCTAGGTCTCGTTTCGCCGAAGTACTAGTTAAAGTTTCTCCATTCAAGGTGTAATTTCTGCACGGATTACCGCTACCGAGGTGCATAACCTTACATTTCCCAGTGTTGAAGCCGAGCTGCCAGGTCGAGGACCATCTTTCTAATGTAAGCAGGTCCTGTGCCATACTATCCTGTGAATTACATTCACTTACTATATTGCATAGTTTAGCATCGTCGGCGAATAATGTTATTTTACCCTGAAGCCCCTGAGTCAGATCCCCTATGAATATGTTGAATAGAAGTGGGCCCAGGACTGAACCCTGCGGTACTCCGCTGGTCACCACCGATGTTTTTAGAGAGGGTACCGTTAACCATTACCCTTTGAAGTCTTCCACTTAGCCAATCATTGACCCAAGTAGTTAGTGTTTCTCCTAACCCCATTGATTTCATTTTGCTCAACAGCCTGCGGTGAGGGACGCTATCAAATGCTTTACTGAAATCCAGGTACACGATGTCCATAGACTCTCCCAAGTCTAGTTTCCTTGTCACCCAGTCAAAGAAGCTGATGAGATTGGATTGGCAGGACCTACCCTTGGTGAATCCATGTTGATTGGGATCCCGTAGATTCTCCTCATACAGGATCGTGTCTAATTTGCGTTTAATTAAAGTTTCCATGAGTTTACACACTATTGATGTGAGACTCACTGGTCTGTAATTCGCAGCCTCTGCCCTGCAACCCTTTTTGTGCAGAGGAATGACGTTGGCTGTTTTCCAGTCCAAGGGTACTCTCCCCGTGCTTAGGGAGAGATTGAAGAGTGCGGCTAGCGGTATCGCCAGGACATCGCACAACTCTTTGAGCACTCTTGGGTGCAGATTGTCTGGTCCCATGGCTTTATTTACCTTTAGTCCTGACAGTTCACTGAAAACTTCACCTGGTGTGAACTCAAAATTCCGAAACGGGTCGTCCGCACTTGACTTAGCCTCTAACTAAGGACCGTGTCCTGGTGCCTCGCAAGTGAAGACCGAGCAGAAGTATTCGTTCAGTAGTTCTGCTTTATCTGAATCTGCTTCCACGTAATTCCCATCCGGTTTGCTAAGGCGTACTATCCCGTCTGTGTTCTTTTTCCTATCACTAATATACCTGAAGAAGGATTTGTCCCCCTTCTTAATATTCTTTGCTAGAGTTTCTTCCACATGAAAGTTTGGCCTCCCTAGTTGCTGTTTTGACCGCTGTAGATCTGGTCCTATATTCCATGATAGCTTCTCTTGTTTCCGTACGTTTGTAGGAAAGAAATGCTTTTTTCTTCTCCTTAACAAGGTGCGAGATCTCTGCGGTGAACCATTGGGGTTTATTGTTTCTTTGTCGTTTATTTACTGATTTTATGAAGCGGTTAGTTGCTTCATGTATGGTTGATTTCAGTTAACCACTTAGCTTCTACATCATCGGTCTCCGCTTGGTCCTGCAGCGTCCGATGGACGAAATCTCCCATACGTGCGAAATCTGTGCCGCGGAAATTGAGTACCTTTGTTTTCGTGTTTGATCTAGGGAAGCCTTTCCTAAGGTTGAACCATACTATGTTGTGGTCGCTGGAGGCTAGCGTATCTCCTACTGAGACCTCTGAGACGCTTTCCCCATTGGTGAGTACCAGGTCGAGGATCGCCCGGGCCCTAGTGGGCTCCATTACCATTTGTTTTTAGCGACAGGTTACAGATCACTAACAGCATGTCAGCAATTTCATGTTTGAATTCTCTTAGTACCCTGGGATACCATCCGGTCCTGGCAATTGATCACTTTTTAGCTTGTCGATTTGGCTTAGTACATCTTCCAGATTCACTGAGATTTCTTTCAGTTCCCATTAGGCAGAGATCAAAACCAGGACATTTCATCTTCATACTATATAATTATAATGGCTGCTATATACAGTAATTCTTACTCCAATGATCTCTAAAGGCCAATACTTAGATTTAAATTTGCCTACAATTTACAGACCTATAATAAGTCTGCCATTGTTAACAAAGTTATCAGAAGCTGTGGAGGCTTCCCAGACAGGTCAATTTTTAGACACCTTTGATTTGTCAGGTTTTCAACCATCTTACAGTACAGAAACTTTGCTTTCAGCTTTAGTATTTGAGATATTGGTATTGCTTTATAGAGGAAATCAGATTATTTTAATGCAGCTGGATTTTACTGCTGAATTGAGCCTGACTAAATGGTCCTCAATTGCTTTAATCAGTTTCTTCGAAACAGGACTTGGAAGATAAAATTTGGAGACAGATTATAGATTTTTGTGATATGCAGGATATAAATGTTTTAAATAAATAAAATAAAAATAATCCTCAGAGAATAATTTATGGTGTTCCTCAGTGCTCCCCTCTATCCCATCTGTTATGCAGGGGCATACTTATCAATGTGGGATACCAATAAGACATGTTATTTTACCACTAATGTGTTATTTTAGCACAGGTCCCATTTCATCCAATGAGACCTAATTACTAATAACTGGGGTTAATACATCTTAATGGTAGCCCACATTGATAATTTCCTCCTTAAGGTTTTATAAATTCATTTAGCAATGATTTACGGGGTTGTGGTACCTCTTTTTACTCCCCTGTACAGGTTGTTGGTGAGGCCCCACTTGGAGTATTGTATTCAGTTTTGGAGGCCATACCTGGCCAAGGATAGAAAAAGACTTGAAGGGGTCCAGAGGAAAGTGACAAAAATGGTAGGAGGTTTGCACCAAAAGAAGTACAAGAGGAGACTAGAAGACCTCAACATGTATATTCTGGAGGAGAGCAGGGACAAGGGTGATATGATATAGACATTTAAATATTTGAAAGGTATTAATATAGAACCAAATCTTTTCCAGAGAAGGGAAATTGGTAAAACTAGAGGACATACTTTGAGGCTAAGGGGTGGTAGACTTAAGAGTAATGTTAGGAAATTCTTTTTCACGGAGAGGGTAGTAGACGCCTGGAATGCTCTCCTGAGGGAGGTGGTGGAGAAGAAAACTTTGATGGAATTCAAAAAAGCGTGGGATTAACACAGAGGATCATTAATTAGAATATAAATGAGCAAACTTTCACAGTCCAAATCTAGCAAATGAGATGGTTTGGATAGGCTGGAGCTTCAACGGCAACTTCAGCAGTTGGAACCTAAGGACAGTACCAGTTAGACATCTAAGGTCTTTGGCCCAGAAATAATAAAGAAAAAATACATTTTAATTTAATCATGAAATTGTAATACATGGGATTACAGGACAGACTGGATGGACCATACAGGTCTTTTATCTATTATAATTTACTATGTTACTATGCTGAAGGTATACTCCTTATTCTTTTTCAAGAAACTGGATCAAACTTATTTGCTTTTAGATAAAGTTTTAAGATAGTGAAGCCTGGATGAGTGCCCACTATCTTTATGTGAACATTGATAAAACAAAGCTTTTCTGGTTGGTGCATTCAATTAACTGTATGCCAAGGAATAGTCTAAGGCTAGCTATATTCAATATTCCGTTGGTAATAGCACTGAAAGTGTACTAGATTCTACATTGACGAAGAGGCGTTAGTTTTCCAGCATAATTAGAAAAGGTGGTGTTTAAACAATGTCATTTAAGGCAAACAAGAATTTGATTATTTAAGGAACATTTGAGGCCACTAGTACAGGCTCTTATTTAGTCTCAACTGGATTACTGTAATATATTTGAGATTATACACAAGTCTGCAAAAAAAAATTTTTCAAGAGCTGTTTTGGTTATTCCACGTAACCTTTATGTTTTTTGGTGCGCTGAAAATGACCTCTATTTGGTCATAGGACATCATGTTTCCTGGCAATTTAGGTAACTATGTTAAATAAGGCAATACCTCAAAATAAATGGAAATAGGCTTCTAAAATTAAAGTTTTATTATAATTTTTTTCATGAAAATCCTTTTTTGAGCTGAAATGAGCTCACCTACACACACTAAACTCGATTCTTCTTCCCTGTGAGGCTCCTCTTGGTACATTTATGCTTGTGAGTAGCATCTGGAATGTCTCTCTGAAGCATCCAACAGTAGTCTGCCATCATTGTAATGCTCCATTTTCCCTGGTATCTCCTTTCCATCTCTTTAATGTCTTGATGAAATCATTCACCTTGTTCCTAACTCACAGCTCCCAAATTTTCAGGAAAGTAGTCAAGGTGGGATTGGAGGAAATGCATTTTCAAACTCATCAGGCAACCTAAAGCTTGAAATGCTTTCTGCATCCGTCCGACAATATTTTTGTAGTGAGGATTTTTATTGCCTAAAAATTTCTGTAAGACTTCTTTAAATGCAATCCACCCTTCTTTTTGAGGATCCGTCATGGTATTGACAAAGTCTTGATCAACTATAAGCCTTCTAATGTCTGGTCCAACAAACACACCTTCTTTCAATTTTGCCTCCGACAGGCCTGGAAACTTGATGACCAAGTATTTGAAGCATTCTCCATCTCTTGGAAGTGATTTTACGAATTGCTTCATCAATCTCAATTTTATGTGGAGAGGTGGTAGAAGAACTTTATGGGAAGGTACCAAAGTTTCTCGGAGGACATTTTTTTCACTGACTGTTAGTACCCTCGGCTGTCAACTCTTCTTGGTCCAATGATTTTGTTGGTCTCGACTGTCCCATAGACACAGAAAACAAGGGTATTTGGTATACCCAGCTTGTTCCCGAGTAGCATAAACAAGACCTTCAAGTCCCCACACACTTGCCAACCATGGTCTTCATATTTAAGTTTACGAAGAACCAATTCCAAGTTCTCGTAGGTTTCCTTCAAGTGTACAGAATAACCTACAGGTATGGGAGTGTAAAAACCACCGTTGTGGAGTGAAACTGCTTTGAGACTTCTTTTTGAAGAATCTATAAAAAGACGCCATTGCTTTGAATCATATTGGATTTTAAATTGACCCATCAGACCTTCGACATCGATGCAATAAACCAACTTGTCTTCCTGGGCGAAGTAAGGAACGAACTCCATTTCACGATGTCTGAACCATGAAGATGACACTCCTGGCAACAATAAATTCCTGCTTTTCAGCCTTGATCTGAGTAACTCAGCAGCATCTTTGGGAAGATTCAGGTCTCTTACCAATTCATTCATCTCCTCCCGAGAAAACAATTTTGGTCTTGTATCATCTTCAAAGTAAGAACTTGATTCATCTGGTTCAGGTATGACTTCACCTTCATCGGAACTAAGTATCTCTTCCAAGGTAGCAGGGGACTTGAGTACTGGTATATCTGTACTATGTGGGATGGGACGAATTGCTGAGTGAAGATTGGAGTATGAAATGGAATGCTTCCATTTGGAATTAAACCCTTTCACATCGCCATACCATAGGAATCCCATAACGGAAAGATTTTTTCTTACCCTTGAACCAGTTTCGGAGGTCCTCAACATACTGTTTGCACATTTTATGAGGCGCCCAAACTTTATCTTGATCTCCAATTTTTAGTCCAAAGTATGTGAAGTATACTTTTTTCACAAAGTCTATAATATTCTGCTGTTGCTTCAACACTGTATATTCACCACAGATGAAACAGAAACTGTCTGGCGAATTAATACACTTTCATGGAGCCATAACATAACGGTTGAAGAATGACGAACTAACATGAACTGCGATAAAAAAGTGTGAACAGCCTAGAACCAAGAACCTGATGATGATTTGTGCATAAGTGTGGACTGCAGGAGAGAGTAGCTCTTTGTCTTTATATGAGTCGTCACAGTGCTGGCCACGCCCCCCTGCACTGATTGGAGCTGCTGCTATCTGCCCTGAGTCTCCCTCCCACTGGATTCTTCTGGAAAGATTAACCCCTTCTACCATTAAAAGCACAGACTCAGGGCTGAGGCTTACACATACAGCATGCTGCTGAGTATCCCAGTAGTCAGACATGTCACTCAGTGTAGCACTTGTATTCACCCCCTTTGCAGGGGGAGGGGCAGAGATTGTTTACCTGCAAATAACAACAAAGGGCCAGAAGAGAACTAGGGAAATGAGGAAATATAATTTTTTCCCCTAAAACTTGCTTAGCTTATGTATATATTGCTGACCATCAGATTTACAGTGCTATATTTTTTTTTACCTAACTCAGACAACCTCTTTAAGGTTTTTTGGGCATTTTATATATCTTAAATGCACTTATGTGAATTAATTAATAGTAATTTGGACTTTAAATTTGGTTAAAACCCATAATATAAAAAAATTGATAAATTTGAAGTCAATTTTGCATTTTGTAGCAAATCATGATGTCTAGGAGTTTTTTCAATATTTTATTTGTTTTCAGCACACCAAAATGCATAGAAATTAGATGAAAATAATCAAACAGCTTTTTAGTCGCAGACTTGTGTATCTGTGAAGCAGAAAACATGGTGGCTAAACTGATTTTTAGAGATCATATCTGTTATTTATTTGGTTGCAATTGTTGCTGGTTAAGGCTTGAGAATTCTTCAAATTACTATTATGCCTGTGTTGCAAATAAAGGAAAGGGATTTTGGATTTGTCTCATGCCTTGTAGCTCAAAGTGAGTTACATTTTCCTGTTTCTGGACAGATCACAAACAACTTTATACCTGAGACAATGGAGGGTTAAGTGACTTGCATAACAACACAAGGGGCTATAATGGTATTATAGCTGATTCTCAACATTCTGCTGTAACCATTAGGTTACTCCTAACTGCGCAGTCCTAGATGTGTGGCAGATAGTGGAGTTTTATACAATGGAGTTTCAAAAAGTTTCCGCACTTTTATTTTTTTAAACACTATTAAATATCTCAAACTGACAAGGTGAGGTCGCTTAAGTACAATCAAAATGATAGTAATGCCAGTAATAAACTATACACTTAGGCCCTGATTCTAGCACGTCTAAAGTTAGGCTACTCAATCTTCTGACTAAGCTACTCAATCTTCTGATGCAACCATAAAACACTGTTGGTTCTTTTATATGGAGAACCTCTACTGTCTTGGCTTTTTATACAACAATCAAAGTGTTGCATGACATTAGAGACCTGGTTAGACTTCTTTCTTGTACCTCCCTTGATGGCTCATCACTTTATACACGTGAGGAATTTTTTCTTCTTTTCTGGGTGGTTCATAAAAATAAATAATCAAACAATGATCTAAAAGCAATGACTATCAATCTGTACTAGATGCAAACTGAGAACTTAGAGAGAGGATCATCTCACTTAGACATCATATATCATTTAGATTATTGCAATACACTCTTGGCTGTAGTTCCCCCAATATTCCCTGCAACATCTTTAGATTATTCAGAATACTGCAGTTAAACTTCTTTACAGTGCTCACAAATTACTCCTTTTCTAGTATAGCAACACTGGCTCCTACAATTTAAGATTATGTACACACAAAGCTTATTATTTAGGAACCCCATCTTATCTATCATCTCTTGTACTCCTTTACCAGCCCAATAGGGCCTTGTGTTTTTCTGTCTCCCATCATTTGATTACTGTATATACTCTAATATAAACCAAGACTTTTGGGCCAGAAAATGGTCAAAAATGGGGGTCTTGGTTTATATTCGGGTCCTCAGGTTTGCAACCATGGGAACTTGTGAGACTGCAACAGGAACTCGCAGCAGGCATTCTTGACTGTGGCTCTCACAGGGCAGGAGCGCAGGAAGATCGTTCCTGCCCTGCTTCACCACTAGATCACAAGGGCTTTAAAGGTAAGGTCTCTAGGGGTCAGGAAGGTGGGAGGAAGGCGGGGTGGTTTAGAGTCAGCTGGGACAGGGCGCGGGAAGGATCACTCCTGTCCCGACTCATCGCTGGACCACCAGGGCTTTAGGCAGGTCTGCAGTGGACATTGGGGGCTGAGAATGAAGGAAAGGAATGAAAGAAGGAGTGAGGCAAGGAAGGCTGGGTGGAAGGCAGGGCACTTGAATATAACCCCCCCCCCTCCCCTCCATTTTATATTTGAGTCAACCTTTTGGGAGAAAATGGTTACCATGGTTTATATTCGGGTCGGTTTATATTCAAATATATATTGTATTCTTTTTTAAAAATATTTCCACTGGGAATTCTCTCGCTCTACAGCCTTTGGTTATTTGGTTTCATTGCTTTGTAATAAGCTCCTTCCAAACCTTCAGTCTGACCTTTCTAACACCTTGCATACACAGATTTCATGTGAGCAAAATTCCTTCAGAATTATTTTTCCTTTAGCTCACTTTTGGACTTCCTGGAAAGCATCTTGGGGGAGGAGAGAACCCAGAGTCCCTAAAATCAGCAGCCTTTGAACCAGCACGTTTCTCACTCACCTCTACCTGCTGACAGATCTGGATCAATTTGGACATCTGGGTTTCAAGCTCACTGTTGCGCTTCACCAAGTTACTGAGGTTCATCTCCAGAGTTTGCTGTCACAAGGGAATAGAACAAAAGGAAAATAAAGCACATCATCATGAGCATCAGGGATGAGATTACAAAGCTGAAATCTGAATTTATGAACAGTTTATATCAGAATCATATTTGACTCAAGTCTATAGGCTTAAACAATGTGGTTTTTTTTTTCTCTGTTATTTGCACAAGCAAAAGAAATGAGAACTCAAAGTAGAAATCTGAATTGTGAGCAGATTATATCACAATGATGTTCATCCTACCTCCACGGGGTTAAAAAAAAATGTAACTGGGCAGAGCGTTGAAGCATTTCACAGCCCAGGCCGCAGTAGAAACTTCGACCGTGGCATAGTAAAAGAAGGCCTTAATGCACTACCATAAAACTATCCAAGACAAGGAGGGGTAGAGCCAGTACAGTTTTAAAAAACTTAACAATTTTGTTAACAGCATAACAATAATTAAATAGCCAAATATAAACTTAAATATAATAAATGAGATAAACTTGGAGGCAGCAAACTGAAACTTACGGCCTCTTTTACAAAGCCGCACTAGCAGGCCCGAAGCCCATAGAGATTTAAAGTGCTTCGGGGTTGTTGCTGTGCGGCTTTGTAAAAGGGGCTGTTAATAATAGGACTAACATGAAACTGTATCAAATATATACTGACTGAATATCACCACTGATAACTTACAGTTGCCACCCTTGCTCCACTCTGACTCCACTCCTCCTCAACATGAATAGTGGCAGAAGGCTTAGCTGGATTTGCACCCTACCAATATTTTACCTGTTATGCTAGTATTTTCTAAGTATCTGCTTTCCTATTTAGAATATGCATCTAAATATAGGCACATTTACAGATTTACCCTGCTAAGTGGCTGAAAATCCACAGATGATTAGCAGCCACCAGTAAACCTACAAATCCTTTTCAAAATTAGCACTGTCAGTGTGCACTTGATCTTTTCCTATTTAGTGCCGTTGGTCTATATCTCAATTAGGCAAGCTGATTACCGGTACCCACATCCTACTGTACCACGTCATGCTGGAGTTATTATGCTCTAAAAATCATTTGGTCTGTTCTTATCACATTGCCTACTCATGATGGGGCAGTCACTAATAAATACATTCCTGGGAATAATAATTTTATATTATTTTGAATACTACTTTTTTTAACCCTTGAAAATGCAATACTACGTCTACAAATTGTAGATTGTGTAACTGTCTCGGTTCTCCTGGCTGGTTGTTGGCTCTTGTACTGAACCAAAAGAAGATTTTGGCATACAAAGCCTAAGTGGACAACAGAATCCATATAAAAAGCTAGATAGCATCCTGGTGCACAGAAATCCTTTCATCATCATCTGCATGGAATAGGAATTTGATAAGAACTCTAATTTATAATCATTAGCTAGCAATGTGGTGTAAAAATTAGCACAGGCCCAGTCAATTATTATATAACAGAGGCATATAACATGATCTAATTATCTTCTAAAAGCATGGCACATCTGCAGATCAGCCTCTCAAGGAATATACCTTGTCAGCTGTCTGAGAAATTGCTGCGGAAAGTATACATAGAACCATGAGCCGATTTTTATTGACTGATTCAACAAACAAATTTTTTATGCATACAGTACCTGCATAAAATTTGTGAACTTCTCAGGAACAGCACATCAAATGCAAGTGCACATCTCCAAAACTGATGCATCCTATTGCTGCATATCCTTGCAATAACCAGTTAGTGCATGCTAATGTAGATGCACTAACAGATATCCCCACTCTCTTCCTGATATGTAGAAGCTGTTAAAGAAAAGGCTGAATTGCTTAACAAATATTTCTGTTCTGTATTCACGGCTGAAGTGCCGGGAGTGGGAATGCAGAAGAGAAACGCGAACAGGGATGGAAGAGTGGTAGACCCTGATTGATTTTCAGAGCGTTGTGTTCATGAGGAGCTAGCTAAATTGAAGTTAGGCAAAGCGATGGGGCCGGATGGTATACATCCAAGGGTGCTGAAAGAACTTAAGAGAAATTCTGGTGCCCTGTTCTTTTTAACATTTTTATAAGCGATATTGTTGAAGGGCTGTCAGGTAAGATTTGCCTCTTTGAGGATGATACCAAAATCTGCAACAGAGTAGACACCCTGGATGATGTGAATGACATGAAGAAAGACCTAGCAAAGCTTGAAGAATGGTCTGAAATTTGGCAGCTAAAATTTAATGCTAAGAAATTCAAGGTCATGCATTTGGGCTACAAAAACCCAAAGAAACAGTCCAGTTTAGGGGGTGAAGAACTTATGTGCACAACAGAAGAGCAGAACTTGGGTGTGATTGTATGTGGTGATCTTAAAGTGGCCAAACAGGTTGAAAAGGTGATGGCGAAAGTTAGAAGGATGCTAGGGTGCATCAGGAGAGGTATGGTCTGTAAGAAAAAGGAGATATTGATGCCCCTGTATAAGACTCTGGTGAGACCTTATTTAGAATATTGTGTACAATTCTGGCGACCACACCTTCAAAAAGATATAAAAAGGATGGAGTTAGTCCAGAGGAAGGTATGTGGTCTTCATCATAAGGCATATGGGGACAGACTTAAAGATCTCAATATGTATACTTTGGATGAAATACAGGAGAGGGGTGATTATGACAGAGATGTTTAAATACCTATGTGGCATAAATGCACATGAGTCGAGTCTCTTTCATTTGAAGGAAGCTCTGGAATAAGAGGGCATAGGATAGGTTAAGAATTGATAGGTTCCGGAGTAATCTAAAGAAATACTTTTTTTATAGAAAGGGTGGTAGATGCGTGGAACAGTCTCCCCGAAGAGATGGTGGAGACAGAGACTGTGTCTGAATTTAACAAAGCATGGGATAGACATGTGGGATCCCTTATGGAGAGGAGGAGATAGTGTATGCTATGGGTGGGCCAATTGCATGGGCCATTTGGCCTTTATCTGCCATTATGTTGCTATGTTTCTATGATGAGCGTGCACACATTCTCAAACTACCACATGTCGCCATAGCAGGTAATCTATTTTTTGCTGTGTTAGGCACATGTTAGTATATAAAGCAAATTAGTAAAAGGGCCCCTTAAGATCCTTACTTTAGCCTAGCCATCACTACCATTCAGCATTTTTAGTTGGCATTACTTATGTCAGCGAAGGCCTATGGGGAATTATATCAATCTGACTCAGGCATGGGAATGCAGATAGACCCTGAGAGCAGGGAGACGGTTTTAAGTATCCCTGATAGGTTTTAAGTAGCCCTGATTGAATCATGACTAGCTAAAAGGTGTTAATGTCTGATTAAGAGGGTGCTTAGGACAATGGGTCCAGGTGCATGGAACAAAGAAGCCAGAGGCTAATCCCATCACCATGCTTGCAAGTATCACACCCTCCTTAGCAATTAAATTAACCATTGTTTCAAACAGTTTGCAAGTTCTAAACAGAAAGATACTGGGGCACACAGGTTTCTATATTCAGCCAAGGTATAAAAGCCTCCTCTCTGCTCTATCAATCTAGCTATCAATCTATCTATCAATCTGTGGAGGAGAGGGGTCTTGGCTCTCTTTCTCTCTCTCTCTGCCTTTCCCTGAAACTTCACACTTCCTTCTGAACTCTGTAAAGCAGGGAAACTGCGTTGCTCTCTACTTAATTGTAATGTTTAATTGTAATGCTTATAAATATTGCTTTTCTGTAAGACTATTTCTATAATATATTCTTTATGCAATCACCTCTGGCTTTGCCTCTTTGATTCTACTTCCTGGTGAGTCTTCAGTGAGGGAACTGAATCTGGGACCAGCGTTTGTCAATACGCCTTTCACTTAACCCCTACCACCATACATTGGGGGGGGCCACTAACAAACTGACATTTTGGGGGCTTTGTCTCGGTCCTTCCTGATGATTTGGGTAAGTAGAATTCAATTTTTTTATGTATAAGAGTGAGATAGAAATCAAAAGTCCTTTTGGAATCCTTAAATTGTTTTAGACTGGATGACACACTTGTGAAAAGTTTCAGTAATATTTTGGGTTTTATATTTGGTGAGATTTTACTATCAAAAGTCTTTGTAGTTTACCTGTGCTAGTTTGCATTGTATGATTTGCTATTATATGCTTGCTAGAGTGTGTTGCATTTAAGAATATTTGAGCTGCTCTGAAGAAAAGCAGGGTTCAAAGTGAAAACAGTCACTCAATTAAGACACGCCACATCTGTACTAATAACTTTTATTTTTTTACCTTGTGCTTTTAATTCTATTTCTTGTCAGTCTCTGCCCTGGTGAAAGGCCCAGTGCACACTGGACTGGAACTGGCAGTTGGCATCTGTCCTCTTCTAACAGACTTCTTATAATTTTTCCTGCTAAACTTCTGCCTGTAAATTTCAGGTAGTAACCAGTAGGGGCAAGTGTAGGCATAAGTGTATTATTTATGCCAATGACTCTTGCCTAACACGCTTTACCTCGCTTTTCTACCTATTAACTAAAGTCTCCATCCTTCATAAGCGGGAGCATTTCAATCTCAAAGGCTGCACACAGACAGGGACATTTAGAAGCCCATTCTCTCTCATGAAATATATGAGCAAGGCCCACGAACCAAGGCAGACTTCTGCAGCCTCAAATATGAACCCTTTTGATTTTCAAGAACTCACAGATATTGTACACAAATATTTTGACAAGAAAGGGGGTCCATAACAAACTGACACTCAATTGTTCATTTTATAAAATATTAGGCTAATCCAAGTCATAAGTACCTGGCAAAAACCCAACTAGTAGCAGCATTCCATACTACTATCCCCTGTCTGTCTCAACAGCAAACTATGGACTTTTCTTTCAGGAACTTGTCCAGACCTTTTTTAAAACCAGCTACATTAACTGCTCTTACCACATCCTCTGGCAAACACGTTCCAGAGCTTAACTATTCTCTGAGTGAACAAATATCTCATCCTATTGGTTTTAAAAATATTACTCTGTAACTTCATTGAGTGTCCCCTAGTCTTTGTAAGTCCTGATGCAGTAAAAAAATCAATATGCTTATACCCATATTACACCACTTATGATTTTGTAGACTTCAATCATATCTCCCCTCTTTTCCAAGCTGAAGAGCCCTAACCTCGCTAGTCTTTCCTCATACGAGAGGAGTTCCATTCATTTTATCATCTTGGTCACTCTTCTTTGAACTTTTTCTAGTGCTGCTATATCTTTTTTGAGATAAGGAGACCAGAACTGAATGCAATTCTTAAGGTGAGGTCGTACCATTGAGCGATACAGAGGTATTATAACATTCTTAATCTTGTTAACCATTCCTTTTCTAATAGTTTCTAGTATCCTGTTTGCCTTCTTGGTCTTCCAGTCTCTTCTTATATGTTTTTAGGCATAAACCCCATAACATTTTTGTCGCCTTCCTCTGGGCTGCTTCAAGCCCAGCCATCCATAGCCAGATAAGGCCTCCAAAACTAAATACAATACTCCAAGTGGAGCCTCACTAATGACTTCTACAGAGGCGTCAACATCTACTTTCTTCTGCTGATTATGTCTCTATACAGCCAAGCATCCTTCTGGCTACAGTCACTACTTTGTCACATTGTTTCGTTGCTTTCAGATCCTCAGACACTATCATCTAAAGGTCCCTCTCCTGTCTGTACACATCTGTTTTTCACCTCCTAGCACATATAGCTCCCTTGGATTTCTACTCCCCAAGTGTATGACTCTACTTTTTTGCATTGATTTTTAATTGCCAAACATTACACCCATTCTAACTTTTGCAGGTCCTTTTTCATGTTTTCTAAGTATCCATTCTGTTTCAAATGTTGATATCATCCACAAAAAGGAAAACCTTACCTTCTAACCCTTTGACAATGTTGCTCACAAACATGTTGAACAGCATTGGCCCAAGCACTGATCTTTGAGACACTCCACTGCTCACCTTTCCTTCCTCCAAGTTAATTCCATTAACCACCACATCAACCAGTTTCTAATCCAGTTCATCACTTGGGTCTTAACTTTAGCGTGTCAAATTAATTGAAGACAACGTTCTTGCAATGTAACACACAAACTCTAAAATGTTGGTCAAAGCATACCTAAATATTGCTTAACTGTAAGTTTAAGATGAATTTGCCTATCCCATATCAAAAAGCTGTATGCAAACATTAGTCCCAGATTTCTCACTTGTCATATATCATAACAAATATATATTCATATTCTAGTGTCACCACAGTAACAGCAACACAAAATCCCTCCACTGCCAGATACTGTGAAGCAACACAAAAACCTGCAAATATACTATTCAGAAACTATACAGTATAGCCGAGTCTAAGGACAGCAGAAATAGGGACCAATTATGAAGATTTCAAGAACATGACTCTCAAAATTGCTGGTCTTTTCAGTTTGCAGATACTGAGAGTTGTAAAGAAAGCAAAGGCTTGCTGTCTACACCAAATTTGGAGGGAGAATATCTTCCACTTCCTGGGGACATACCAGTGAGTCCTGACCCACTGAGTGAGACACACCACCTTAGACTAAATAAGCTGTAGTGTTCGTATATTAAGCTGTGGTAAGTGCTAGTTAACCTAAATTAAAATTGGGTACCGTAGGATGAGCTCAGGTGTCCTGCAGTAAATGTCAAACACTAACCATTATTTTTAATTTTTTGCGTAGCAGGTATGTCTGGGGCAAAGAGAGGGCATTTCTGTGCTAGTCAGTTAACACAGCTACATTGACTCATGTTATTAGCATAAGATTACCATGAGAGCCCGTACCATCTACAAAATAGGTGTTGGTATGTGCTAATGCACTTAAGATATTTTTTTTAATGGGCTTGTGCTAATGGTGACATTAGTGCATGGCCATTAATGCAAAAAAAAAAAGGAAAATTGGCCATTTTACTGTTGTGGTAAAAATGGTTTTAGCACATGGGAAAAAAAACCACTTAAGGGCATGCTAAAGACACCTTAGACTGCATCTTAGTAAAAGGACCCCATACAATTCCTATGTTGCTTTTATGAAACAATCATAAATAATACAAAAAAATCCAAGGAAATTATATCAAACACCATCTAAGGGCACCTGTTTTAATAAAGGCATTTTTTAAAATCCTTCTTATACCTCTACAGGAAACTAGGAAATCAGACCATTAGAGTGATGAGTAGCTATAAAAAGATACCATCACCAGACAATTTCTCATCAATTCTTAAATTGCTCTATAAATTTTCCTTTTTATTGTGACCGATGATGAATTTGTCTGGCAATAGTATCTTTTTCAAAGCAATCTATTTTATAGCTATTCTGGAATGCCCTACTGACGGAGGTGGTGGACTTCAAAAAAGCATAGGATGAACACAGAGGATCTCCAATTAGAAAAAAAATGGTATACATTGAAGAACTAAGGCCAGTACTGGGCAGACTTACATGGTCTATATCCTATATATGGTAATTTGGTTTAGGATGAGTTGTGGAGGGCTTCCGACAGGAATTCCAGTAATTTGGAACACGAGGACAATGCTGAACAGACTTTTACAATCTGTATGCTGCAAATGACAAAATGGTTTGGATAGGCTGGAATGAGCTTCAGCAGCAACTCCAGTAGTTGGAACCTAATGACAGTCCCATGCAGATTTCTACAATCTACGGCCCAGAAATATTGTTTATTGAAAGCTTCTATACCACTGCTAATGACTGGAGGAGTCAATTCAGAGCAGTTTATATGAGCTTTCTAATGGTGTTATAATACATGAGCTTCTGTAAAGGTGTTACAATACAGAGTTTGTGTTTCCTGTGATGGTTTCAAATTAGACATTATTAAACCATTATCAATACATTATCAATACTTGTGCTTTTGTAAAGGTGTTACAATACAGAGTTAGCGTTTTCTGAGCTGGTTCTCAATATAGCCCTCTTAAATCATAATCAATCCTCTTTCTTATTTTTGCCTATAATATATAATCAATCTACCTGCTTATACGTACCTATTTGTACATACCTACCATATTTTTCGTTCCATAAGATGCACTTTTTCCACCCTCAAAAAGGAAATAAGGGTGCATCTTATGGAGCAAATACCTCCCTGTACCCCCGTACCTTTTTTAAAAATCTGGCTGTCCAGTGCTGTATGGCAGGAGCTTTCAGTGCTCCTGCCCTTCCTTCCGCTAACTCCCGAACTCTTGCGGCAGCTCAGAGGGGAGCACTTTTTAAAATCCTGCGTCCATTACAGAACGGCAGGAGCTTTCAGAGCTCTTGCCCTTCCCTCAGTTGACTCCAAAACTCTTGCGTCAGCGTCAGAGCGGAGCACGAGGCAGGCATGAGCTTTTCGTGTTAATGCCTGGTCCCGCTCTACTCCGTGAATGGCTGCCGCAAACTACAGCCCATGGGCCATATCCGGCCCGTTTAGTTTTTTAATCCAGCCCGCCGACCATCTGAACCCTTCCGACCACGAACTCTACATACCTCCCTCCAGAGCAGCATCGGGCTGGCAGCACTCTAAATAGGCTGCTTCGTGGCCTTCTCTCGTCGGGGCCTTCCATGTGCCGCAATACTGATGACATCAGTGATGCGGCAGAGGGAATTCCATTATACCCTCATTAGTCTATTTGTAAAAAAGTATTCAATCCATGATATGATATTTCCTTTGAGGCCCAAGGTCATGCATCTTGATTTTAGCAGTGTGTGTGTTAGACTAGGTCAAAGACTGCTGAGAGGTCCAGGAATACGAGTAGCATATCTTCTCCTTTTGCATGGTGTTTCAGGACCGAGTCCTGTACTGCTACTAGTAAGGTCTCTATGCTCAGGTGTCATCTGAAACTTGATTGGGCCTTGTCAAGCTTTGACACATTTTCTAGGAAGTCTGATATTTGGTTGGCAGGCTATTTTATCTATTAGTTTAGATATCCATGGTTGACTGGCTACTGGTCTATAGTTAGAGAGATCTTCATGATCTTTTACTTTATTTTTCAGAACAGGCTTGGTGACTGAGAGTTTCCATTTAAGTGGAACTTGCCCTGATTGTAGTGATTTGTTAATGATTTCTGTGAGGTAGGAGGGTCCTGGGCCTTTGAGTTCTCTTATTGAGTGTATCGGGCATGTGTCAAGGGATGGGGGGCCCGGTTTTACTCTTCTTAGTAGTTTCTTCACCTGGATCTCTTTGATGGGTTTGAAATCTTCTATTATGTCTTCTGTTACACTAGTATGTTTGTCCATTAGTATGTTGTTATTTAGGCTAATGTCTTTCTGAAGCTTTCTTATTTACTCTGTGAAGAGCATTTATTTTTTATTTCTTTCTGGTTTTCCCCAATAATCCATATACTACAACTTAATTTAATCATGCTCTTCTAATGCATGTAACTATTGGGCAGACTGAATGGACCATTCAAGTCTTTATCTACTGTCATTTACCATGTTATTATGGCTCTCTTTTACTAAGCTGCAGTAGAGGTTTCTACCGCAGCCCAGGGTGCTAAATGCCCCGACTCTTATAGGAAACCTATAAGCGTCGGAGCACTTAGCGCTCTGGGCCGCAATAGAAAACTTTACCCTGGCTTAGTAAAAGAGGGGGTATGTTACTATGGTCCAATTTTCTAGTTCCTTATAAAAGTATAAGGAAGATTCTTTAGATGGAATTTATAAAACAGGCATAAATTTGTCTCCTTTGATAATTTTTATAAGACCAGTTCAAAATTACAACTTCATCTCCTGCATATTCTTCATTGTAGGTATCCTAAAAACCTGGCTGACTGCTTGGTCACAAGGACAGGTCCAGAAACCCATGGTTCAACATCCTCATGCATCAGACGGCAAGGACCATTTAAAAATACATTCTTTGTAATGACTGCGGTAAATCTAGTCTATAATCAGATACAGTACATGCCATGTTTGACAATAAATCAAGCTACATTTCACTTTTTATATACATATTACTTGTACAATGGCCACAAAGTGCTGATTAAATTAGATAAAACACACAACCAATCATTCACTGACATTATTATAATCCATGCTGCACTAAATGCCAGTTACCCAACTAAAAGAGCATTAGGTTCTTGGCGTGCTCAATTATCTACTATTTATAAAAGAAGGCAGGCATCTAGCATGACTTGGAATCCACTTGAAAATATTTTAGCATTAAGGGGGACCCAGTAGTCTCTGGCATTTTCGACATCAGTTATTTAAACAAGACAATTTTCATTTAAAGTATCTACTTCTAAAAAAAAGAAAATGTTCCTAAAATTGTTTATTCTGTATGTTTTGATTAGAGCAGTGGTTCTCAAATCCTGGGGACAGGTTTTCAGGATATCTGCACTGAATAAGCATGAGCTAGATTTACATATACAAATCTCTCATGCATATTCATTAGGGATATCCTGAAAACCTGACTGACTACTGCTTCCCCAAGACAGGTTTAAGAACTACTGAATAAAACAAGAAGCAGCAAGGAGTACGAATTGTCTCTAATCCTACAATCCAGCTGGGTTTTCAAGATATCTTCAATGAATATGCATGAGATTTATTTGCATGCACTGCCTCCATTGTATGCAAATTGATCTCATGCATATTAATTGTGAAAATCCTGAAAACCCAACCTGGCAGGGGCCGAGGTTGGATATCCCTCTTCTAATCCATTGTCTTGCTCACAAGGCTTTCTATTTGTATACTCTTCGAAATGTGAGGTAGTTTGGGTCAGATCTGATTATTGTTGGGAGATCGTTCCATGCTACACCGTGTTGAAAATTTGTTTATATTTAAGATTTTTTGTTGAGGAGAGGTTCAGCTGTATCCTGTCAAAATTTCTGGGCAAAGAAGATCATGCTGAGGTGAATAAGTGAATGAGAGATGTGGCGGAGTTTCTGTTGATTATGCAGGAGATTATGAACATTAGGAACATTATGCAGGAGATTTTGAAGTTTATTTGAGCTGAGATGGGTAGCCAGTGTAGTTGTTCGAGGAAGTTAGAGATTGAGTCATATTTTTTCAATTTGAATATGAGTCTTATTGCTGTGTTTTGTATGAGCTGTAGTATGCAGGCAAGAGTGGTGTTGATACTTGAATAGATGGAGTTGTCGTAGTCCAGTTGTGAAAGTATTAGCATTTGCACAATTAGTGCAAAATGCTGTTGATGAAAGTATGGTCTGAGTCTCTGTTGTCTCATAGTGAAGAAGGCTTTCTTCGAGAAGTGGGAGATTTGCAATTCAAGGGATAGTGTGGCGTCCAGGATGACATCTAGCACTTTGGAGGATTTTTCTACCTTAATGGTGGTTCCCGATGGGAGGGTGATGTTTGTTGGAGCTGTCTGTAGTGGAGTGTGAAACCAGAGGATTTTGATTTTAGCTGCGTTTGAGTTTGTTGATTGTGGCCCATGTATGTATTTTGTCAATGTTGTCGCAGATTTTTGGAAGTATTATTAGGTTGGTTGTTAGTTATTGGAATGAATAGTAGGATGTCATCTGCATATGATAGTATGCATTCATTGTGGTTGAATTTAATGTTGCCGAATGAGCTCATTAATAGATTAAATAAGATTGGGGAGAGTGGAGAGCCTTGGGGTATTCTACAGATGGCCTTCCAGGTGATGGAGAAGATTTTGTCTTTCATTACAAAGTACTCCTTCTTTATGAGAAAGTCCTTAAACCAGTTTAGTATAGCACCAGTAATTCCTATTTCTGAGAGCTTTGTTATAAGGAGTTTGTGATCTACTGAGTCGAAGCCATGTTAATAGGAATAATTATTATTTTCCTTTCGTCCCCCTCTACAACCCTTTGCTTTGGTGTTTGAAGTACGGTGCCAGCCTGTCCTTCAACACTACAGTGACCCCCATGAGTTCAACCTTCAAAGCAAAGCTGGCAGAGGAGGTATCTGACGTGGTTGGAAGCACCACTTTTCCCCAACACCCCAGCTGGACTGCAGCTATCATGGCAAACTAGAATGTTTCCATAGCATACAGGCTGAGAAGCAAGGATCTAGAATTAGCAGGCTGATGGGTGTTAGGCAGTGGCATAGCTAGGATTCAGTGGGCCTTGGGTGGGAGGGCCAAGATGGGGTCCCCCCTTGGTCTGACACCTCTCCTCCTATGCGCTTTCACTCAAGGGTCCAGCCCCTTACCCACCCGCCAGGTTCTCCAGATGCTACAAGACAGAAACAGAGCTAAAGAATGCCTCTATGGTCAGCCCAGGGGCCTCTCTTCTGCTGCATCCTCACCAAAGGAAGTTTATCAGTGTGTCAGGACACAGCAGAGGAAAAGATCCACCAGCCAGAGGCAGCCTTTAGCACCGTCTCTGCTGCTGTAGCATCTGGAAGACCCAATGGGTGGGTAACCAGTAGAATGCGATGGGGGGGGGACGGTTCAGCTGTAGGCAGCCCCTACCACTGGATAGGCCTGGGCATTTTGCCATGCTTGCTCAATGGTAGCTACTCCCCTGGTGCCAGGATTAGTGGGATAAGACTTGGATTTAGTTTTGCATTTTCTCTCTTGAGTGGCAGAAATAATAATAGACAATAAGGGTCAGACTTGAAATTACTGTTTTGCTTAACAAAATTTACCCTGCATAAATTAAGGCATCCTATCAACCATGTTTTATATAGCAGCCATAGAAAGACGTTATTCTTTGGTGCTTGAGAGAGGTCACAGAACAATCCTATTTTGTCATCACCTGCTAAAAATATTTCTTAAGCTGTACGAAACATGATTCTCAGTACTAAAAAAGATCTGCTAAAAGCATATGCAATCTCCCTGGGGATCTGGCATTCAAAAATGGCCACAATGAGCAGCAGCTGTTGCCAAGCAAATCCTGTACATTCACTATTACCATGGAGTTTTCATTTATTTCCTTAGTGAACAAGGGTGAGGAAGATCAAAGTGAGTTTTATCCCCATGTAGTGGTCCCGTCCCTGGTTGGGGCTGAAGATTACCTCAAATGCAGATATATAAATTGTGATAGTATGGCTAAAATGCATTCCTATGCTCTCAACTTTCTTCCTTGCAGCACACAAACAAATACAACCCCACCCCACCCCTTTTACAAAATCGTGGAAGTGATTTTTAGTACAGTCCAGTGCGCTGAATACTCTGTGCTGCTCCCAACGCTCATAGGAACTCTATGGGCTCCTTTTACAAAGGCACGTTAGTGGTTTAACGTGCATAATACCGCGCACTAAACCGCCGGACGCGCTAGCTGCAACCGCCTCCTTTTAAGCAGGCGGTAGTTTTTGGCCAGCGTGGGGTTAGCTCATAATGAAAAGTCACACGCGTTAACCCCACTAGCGTGCCTTTGTAAAAGAAGTCCTATGAGTGAGCAAGCGCAGTGCATTCAGCATGCCAGCCGGCGCTTAAAACAGCTTTCACGGTTTTGTAAAAGGGGGGAAAGAGTCTCCTGCTAGTGAACTTAGGGCTCCTTTTACGAAGATGCGTTAGGGCCTTAACGTGCGGAATAGCATGTGCTAGCCACTACCGCCTCCTCTTGAGCAGGAGGTAGTTTTTCAGCTAGAGCGCGCTATATCATGTGCTAATCCGGTGCGTGCGCTAAAAACACTAGTGCACCTTCGTAAAAGGAGCCCTTAGTATACTAGGTAAAATAGTACTTAGTCACAGCAAATACAAAAGAAGACATAAACTGAACAGGAAACTTCTGTCTTTAAAAAATTTGAATTCCATCCAATGGCCTCTGCATTAATGAACACATTTATAATAAAAGGCAAAAATATTTATTTATTTAATTTGGAAAATGTATAACCTGCACCATATACAATCCTGGGTGGTTCACAAAAGACATATATAATATAAATAAAAACATAAAAGTGAATACATACAAAATACAAAAATAATAGATATTACAATAACTACTAAAATGTAAAAATGTAATACAGTACATAAGCAAAAAAAATAAACATAAGCTAGTCAATATTCAAACTGATTTAACTGGCCAGAAAAGGCTGCTGACCAGTTAAATCACTTGTTCTTGTCTATCTACTAATTTTCAGAAGTACGTAGGCCCCCTTTTATCAAGCCACGCAAGGGTTTTTTTATTGCAGGCTGTTGCAGTAAAAGTTCCGACGCTCACAGAATTCCTATGAGCGTTGGAGCTTTTACCACAGCGACCTGCGATAAAAAAACCCTAATGAGGCTTGATAAAAGTGGGCCTTAGTTAGTTATCACCACTGAAAATTAGTTGCTAGCACCTAAGTGAAAATTGGCTACTTTGGGAGTGTTCCAGGGGTAGAGTCAGCACTTGGCCAATAGTAGAGAATGACACAAGGACAAATTTTTCCCCGTCCCCGCGGGAATTCATTTTCCCATCCCGTCGAGTTCTTTTTCTGTTCCTGCCCTATTCCTGCAAGCTCTGTCCTCATCTGCATATGCCTCAAACACTTCAAAATCACAGGTGTTTGAGGCTTGTGCAGTTAAGGCAGAGCTTACAGGAATGGTGCAGGGACAGCAACAAAACTTGTTGGGACAGGACAGGGAAATTGAGTTCCTGTGGAGATGAGGAAAAATTTGTCCTATCTTTATGCAGCAACTCATGGCTGGTTATGTTCTGAATACTGATTTATGTTTATGTTTTTTTTGTTATTTCTATACTTCCTTATTCTGCCAAGGCAGATTTAACTGGCTATATTGTTGGCTGGTGCCACATGAAATATCAAGGAATAACGCTGTCAATTGAATTAGTATTTCTTGATTTGTTAACTGCACAGAACCGTGAGGTCATTGCGATATATAAGAATCTATGTTATGTTATGAATATTTATCCCAATATTTCAAAATACAATCATAAAATGGTTTTAAAATACAGACATTATCAAAGGCTTAAAATGGAAATTGGAACGACAAGTGAAGTGATTAAATTTGCAGATGACACTAAACTGTTCAAAGTTGTTAAAGCACTTAAGAATTGTGAAAAATTGCAGGCAAATCTTAGGAAATTGGAAGTCTGGGCATCCAAGTGGCAGATGAAATTTAATGTGGACAAATGCAAAGTGATGCACATTGGGAAGAATAACCCAAATCACAGTTACCAGATGCTAGAGTCCAACTTGGGGTTTAGCACCCAAGAAAAAGATCTGGGTGTCATTGTAAATACGATGAAACCTTCTACCCATTGCTTTTCAACTTCCCTTCAACACTTTTAACACTTTCCCCATGACCCCCCTTCCTTTCCCCAAGTACCGCCTTCTTTTGGGCACCACTGTACCTTAGGAAGGGGGCAGTGGTTCATCAGGCTGGCAGTCTCTGATCAGCTCAGCACATTCTGCACCTGTGGACATATGTGGGTCAAATGGGAACCCCTATGCATAGAACTCCTCTTTTCTACTCTATCCCTCAAAGCAGTGAACCAGGCCAAGGCTCCTCACCTACTGCTATGCTGCATGTTCTTTGTGGGATACTGGGAGAGGAAAAGACAAGGCTTGATATTTTATACTTCCTTCCAAAAGCTCAAGATTAACTATTATTGGTCCATTTTCTCAATACAGACCTCCTCCTAGTCATGATTCCATATGGTCTTGGGTCTTTTCCCAGCTGAAGTACTATGATCTCCTTTTTGTCAGCATGACTAGGGTTACTATATGATCTCCAAAAAAAGGAGGACGGATTGAGACATTTACACTTTACTTCTATTGAAAGCAATGGAAGTAAAACCCAGATGTCTCAATCCGTCCTCCTTTTTCTGGAGCCATATGGTAACTTTACCAGCACCACTGATCAATGCTGAATGATGCATGACATGGCATCTAATGAACCGGGGTCCAAGATGGAAAGAATTGCATCTCAAGTAGGAAGGCTATATTTCACAAGTCTAGGTGCCTAGGCTCACCTGAAAATTATCCTACCTCTAAGCAGCCAAATTTGGGCCACAGAGATAAGGTGCTCAGGCATGGCTAAAAGCTTGCCCATATGCTGTTAGCCCCCTCAGGAAAAGCAGAGCCCTTTGAACATAACATTTTCAATACAGGCATTAATCAGTAAAGTGGCTCCAGTAAGACAGAAGGTGCCTGAGTAGGTTGCGTGTTTTATGGCTTAGTGGGTTAGCTGATTAACAACTGCAGACACAATGACCTGGATATATTTATAACTCACAGCAGGTTTCCACACTAGCTACAATTCAACTTTCTACAAGCTCTCCTTCCTCTGGTAGCTTAAGATAATCTAGTGCAATTAATCTGTCCGAAGCTTCTCTCTAACAACTAATTTGTCCAGTACAAGAGGTCGATGCAGTGCACCTATAACGTGAAGGCAAGAAGCTTCTCTTTTCTATCAAAAAAAAATTTCAGGAAAGATTAATGCAGTATAGCAGCCTCACAGGGAAAGAACATACATGTAACAGAGAGATCTAGCATCAGACATTAACACAATCGGATTGATAAGGTGGGACACAGAATGTGCCCACCCATTGCAAAATCCCCTTCCTCAGGCAGTGGTGTACCAAGAAGAGGGGGGAGGGGAGGGGTGCGGTCTGCCCCAGGTAAAGCTCCTAAGGCGTGCTCCTCTGATCCCTTTTTATATGGAGAGCGAAGGTGTTAAAAAATGATCAGCCTCAGGTGTCACATAACCTAGGTACACCACTGGAAAGGCCCATTTTACTTAGAACATGGATATCAGAATTGAGCAGCCCAATATTATGGGAAGTTAACCGGCCAGGAACGGCTGTCGACCAGTTAACTCAAGTCTCAGCAGCTAATTAGTCATTTTCATCAGCACTTAACTGATTGCCACTGCTAAAATGCCTGGCTAGTACTGAAAACAAAGCCAAAGATATTGGGAGCATTTCGGGAGTATGACCGCTGAAGTCCCGATATTCGGAACTTAAGTGGTCAGGCTTAGTGGGCAAATAAGGCAGCATAAAAAGCAGGCTTATCTTTGCTCACTAAGCCATGGCTAGCTAAGTCTGAATATTGACTTAAGAGGTCATGCGCTAGCCTGCATTGAAAAATTCAGATATTCAATACTGGTTGTCTAAAAACTGCCCAGTATTGAATGTTCGGGTTGAACGCCAGCAGCAAGCAAAGTACTGCCCGCCACTGGCTGATTATTAGGCCTAGGATGCCAGGTTGGAACACGCTTAGGGGTTCTTTTATCAAGCTGCGGTAGGGGTTTAATGCGTATAATACCGCATGTTAAACCGCCTGCCGCGCTAGCAGCTAATGCCTGCATTGAGCAGGCGCTAGTTTTTTTTGCTGGCCGCGGGGGTTAGCGCGTGATGAAATGTCCGATGCGCTAACCCCGCTAGCGCAGCTTGATAAAAGGACCCCTTAGTTTCAGCAGTATTTTCCAAAAGGCTGTGCCATATATAGAACCTTTTGTAAAACACATACAAGGATGTGCAGAAATACATGCATTATTTGTAGACATGCACAGCAGAAGGACCAGTTTACAGATA